>NC_056042.1:15417009-15742761 GCF_004379255.2 Salvia splendens
CGTCGGAGTATTCTTGATGACATTGTCGTTTCTGCCCAACAAAAGGAAAAGGATACGCTGGACCTAGCGACAGCCGTGTCTGCGCAGGAAGACTCCCCCAGGCCGAGTGGAAGGGAGAGTGACGAAGAGGGGCGCCGCGCGAGGGCTAAGAAGAGGAAAGGGAAACAAATTGCTTCCTCCTCGACCAAGAAGGAGAGGGGGAAATCTACTGAATCTCCACTTCCTCCACCCGCCAAGGTACCATACGCCACAGAGCCCGAGAATCCTGCCAGGTCCAGTGATTCCGAGGAGGAGCAAGACGAGGATGTACTGAACTTTGAGCCGACGGAGATTTGGATTACAAACGAGCTGTTAGACAATATGAGAAGATTTGACGATCCAAAACGTGTGGCCATATACAAGGAAAAGAGTGCTGAGGGAAAGGTGGCGAAGTCCGGAAAAATGTACCACCCGGCGGAACTCAAACATATTAGCTCTAACGATGAGTTCAGGGGGTATATAGATGCAATCGGTTTTGATTGGTTACTAAAGCACAGCACTTTCGAAGTCCCAGTCGACGCGGCACGTGAATTCTTTTCCACCTTCCGGTTCAAATCCACCGCCGATTTGGATGCGGATTCCATAGCTTTCAGGCTTTTTAATGAAGAACATAGGATGAGTATCCGGGAGTGGACGCTGCGGATGGGCTTGCTAACGAGAACAGAAGATGATGAGGGCCTGTGGAACGACAGAATGGTTGGTCCGCCGAAGTTGACGCCAGGATTTCAGGCACAAGGTGCGTGGGAGTTCTTGACTCACTCAAGAGTGGGTCAATTTAAAACAAGTTGGTCGAAGGCACACCATATAGAAAATCGGGTCCTGCGATTCGCCCAAACTTTTGTTAGCTACAACTTGATGGGCACTGCCAACAACGCCCTGACGACCGCCGACCTATACTTTACGTGGTGCATGGCCACAGGAGTACGAGTTCATTTGGGTTATTGGTTAGCCCAAGCCTGCCATCAAGTCACCTCCAACCCGTCCCGGCATCTGTACACGTGCCATCTTCTCGGGGCCTATTTGCAGCGCAACATTGTAATTAAAATCAGCAAGGCCTGCCGTGTAGTAAAGATGTGCTCAGCCCCGGAAGTCTTCAATTTCGACTTTTTTTTCAACAAGGGGTTGCTGATCGCCCGAGGGAAGGAGGTGTGTTTTTATGAGGTCGGTAAGTCAGAGGCACAAGTCAAGCAGGAACCCGATGGTGTGGAGGTAAAGGATCAAGCCACTGAGGACGAAGTCAGGCTGATGGTTCAGGGAGTTCAGAAAGAGGTTGAGGAGGTAAGGAAAGGAATCGACGGGGTACGCAAGGAAATGACTGAGATCCGAAGGGAATTCGGAAAAAGCAGGGAAGAGGCCGCAGTCCTAAGGGGACGAATCACCGATTGGGTGGCTTCGTCAACAGAGCAAACCAACAGGATGGCGGAGGGTGTTGCTTTGATGACGACCATGCTGAAATGGCTGCACAAAAAGTTCCCGGATGCATCAGAAACTATTCCTGGGTCTAGCGGCAACATTACAACGCTAAGTCCAGGAAGTGTATCCGCGCAGAAGCCATCACAAGGCCCGAGGCCTCACATCACCCCCTCTTCCGCTAGACCCGTGGTCCTGAGGACAGCCATACCCCGACCTGCTGATGACAGACCAGTGAAGCCGGAGATGCCGGCCAGGAAGAAAGCAAAGGTGACCCAGCCGACGGTGCCACCAAAGTTTGGCTCCCACGGGGGCCAGACACCGAATTGAATTCCCCTCAAACCCAAGTAACTTTTTCTTTCTTTTATTTAACAGTTCTTTCGTTTTATTTCTGTTTTACCTGTCAGCATGCTAGGTTCTGTATATATGTGTTGAACCCTTCCACTTCGACCAGGCATTGGTCTAAGTGTGAGAAGGGGTTATATGTCATAGCATGTTTTGTGTTGTATATTGTTCCTTCTCCCACTTAGCCCAATGCTTGGTCTAAGTGTGAGAAGTTTGTGTTTTGTTGAGTTCGTTTCATATCGCCACTAACTGGCCTGCTTTCCACTTCATACGGATTGCTTGGGGACAAGCATAAATGAAGTGGGAGGGGGGACGCAGTTAGTGCAGTTAGTGTCTTGTACATATTCTGTTAGGTCTAGGAGTTTGTAGAAGTTTTTTTTTTTTTTTTTTTTAGGTTTCGTGTTTGCATAACTGGTAAAATAAATAGCAAAAAGCCCCTTAGGGAGAGTAATTGAAGAGAAAATACATGCTAAATTGTGAATCCTTTTCTCTTAATAAATCAAAGTCAGTTGGATGAAGTGAGAACGATAGAGGATGCCTTAGATAACCCAGTTGTGCAGCCCTACTATAAGAGCGAGTTATAAGCCTATACACTTTGAGCTAACTTGTAAAAAGAATGGGCTACCACTTGATGCTTAGGGAGAAGAGTCTGACGGAAAAAAAAGGGGTTTCTGGAGGTATAAGCTGGACGAAGTCCAGGAAAAGGAGGTATAAGCTGGACGAAGTCCAGGAACCGGAGGTATAAGCTGGACGAAGTCCAGGAACCGGAGGTATAAGCTGGACGAAGTCCAGGAACCGGAGGTATAAGCTGGACGAAGTCCAGGGGAGGAGTTAAAATAATAAAACCGGAGGTATAAGCTGGACGAAGTCCAGGAAAAAAAAAAAAAAAAAAAAAAATTTAAGGGTAGGAAGCAGTAGTAACCAGACCCAGGAATAAAAAGGAGACGGTAGGAAGGAGAAACTCTCATAACCCGATGCATCAGTGGAGTAACTTTAACTTAAGAGCGATCCGATCCTAACATCCCTGGTGAGGAATGAGTGATCGAGTGAATCTAACAATTGGGAAGTCAGAAGGCTATCTTGACGAACTGACAACTCGACTAGATAGAAGAAGGGAAGGGGAGGAATCTGAGGCTGTAAACGCTTGGATTGACCTTAAACTTGTGGGGATGGCTGCTAGGAAAATACCAGTTTATGCGCTTATGTGTTTTCTTTTCTTTTGTGATTTTTATGTGTTTCGTGTTGTAGTTGTCTAGGTCTAGGAGTCTGTTTTGTTTGTAGAAAAGTACTTGGAGGAGGGCCGTGCATTGAAATTCGCCTTATTTCTTTTTCTTGTCTTTCATACTTGAGGACAAGCATGGTTTAAGTGTGAGCAGTTTGATAAGGCTAATTTCATGCATGGGTCTAGGGATTTAATTCGTGATTTTACTAGGACTAACGCACGTTTTAAGCCAGGTGTGTGAAGGTATTCGCCAGGTCCAGGAAAGAAGACCAAAAAATCACAAGGTCGAGGAACTGGCGATTTAGTGAACGATTATGAAGAGAATTGCTCGACGGAGGAAGCTCCAGAGTTGAAGGGTAGAATAGAGATTTCTACGAAGACTCAAGGGCTATTTCCGCATCTATAAAAGGCAGAAGCATGCAAGCTGGAGGGATCTTCCCGGGGGAGACCTCACCACAGCCTGTTGCTTAGTTCACTTTCCCACACACACACTTGATACTAGTTTTGAGGAGATCTCAGTTCGCACGTTCGGGTTTCATCTTAGCTTCCGAAATGGTGTAACACCGCTCTTGTTAGGAGCGAAGAAACAATTTATTTTCCGCTTTCCGCATTTTGCTTACTCTGCCGAGCTTCGTTGTTCGAAGCTCGGTTCGCTGTTTTCACCGAATAGTTTCTGGTTTAAATGCAAGTTTGATTTTCCGTTATGGCGATTGTGTTGATTTCTGGTTTGATCGTTTCGCTTATTGAGATTTTGGAGTTTTAATTTGTCGGAGTTGGATGCGTTTCGCAGCTGTTTACTGAGTTATTGCAGGTTAATGGTCAGATCTGGGAGATTGGAGTTGGATTGTGGAAGAATTTTGGTTGGATTTGCTGGATTTGTTGGTTGTTGGGTTCGGATGTCTTGGATCCGGAGTGGATCAAGCATTCTGACGTGAATCTGAGTAGTTTCGATCTGATTTTCATGCTTAGTTTACGTGATTTTCTTTCATTCCGTCTAGTGTACGCAGATCTGATGTGTTTCCGAGTTGCAGCAAGATAACGACGACCAAATCTCTATATTCTGTTCGAATCTCGCCTTTTGCTCAGTTTGTTAATCTGCAGTTCTTTCCGTACTTGCCATTTTTGGAATTATGGTCCCCACTTTCAGTCATATTCTGTTTAGCTAGATTAGGTAGTTGTTTACACTGTCTAGGAAGTGGTTATGTTTCTTGTTGTCGAAGTCTGAATTTACAAGTTTAACATGTCCTAGGTCTAGCATTTACATTTTCTGCCTAGGTCTAGAGTTAGTTTAAAATTCTCAACCCTTTTGTTGCGTGGCAGCAGCCATTTGTCTGTCCAAAGTCTCTGAGCACTACTTTGCGAGTCCATCTCTGTGGGATCGACCCCACTTCCCTATACTAATTCATAGTATTCGGGTTGAGGGATTTATATTTTTTTGAAGGGGAGTCGATGTGTGTCCAACGACCAAGCACTTTATGTTCTCTTAAGTTCCTAGACCTTGTGCTCTAGTGGATTTAAGGAGCGTGGTGTCTTAATTTTTGTAAATAGTTTTCTAAAAAAAAATTCAAAAACATTTTAAAAAATCAGAAAATTACAAAAAGATTTTATGTTTTAAAGAAAAAAAAATTTTAAAAATAAAAAAAAATAAATAACTTTTAGGGATAATTCGGAGTTACGCATAGTGGAAGAAATTCCACTATGCATGCACCTTATTATTGCCTAGGTCAGTTAGCTAAGTACTCTTTGGGAATCTGCTGGGTCAGGTAGATAGGAAGGAATTTGAAAATTTTTGGACTGAACCAGTATACTCCCAAGAATACTTGAGCAAAACTTGTACATAGTGTGAATATGTTTTTTCTGAAATTCCTTATTAAAATCCAAACAAAGAAAAAATTTAATCCCAAAAATATTTTCGAAATTCTAAGTAAATCTGGGAAAGAAGTTTATAAATGAAAAAAATTTGGATCTTACATCCACTTGACCAGTTTGCTTAAGAATTTCAAGTTTTAGTTTCGTAGGTCAGGAAGAGAGTACAAGGGACCTCCAAGGAATTCCAAGGATGAAGCTCCCAATTCAGAAAATAAGGAAGACGACTGCCTGACCCAGCAGAATGGCAAGTCAGAAACAGGGGAAACAGATGATTCTGCTCAGCAGGGGGTGGCCAAACCTGCTCTACAAACTCCAGAACTATCAATGTTGATGTACCAGCAAGAGAGGACTAACCCCCATGACCAGCAAGAGGACCAAGAGGGCAAGCACCCCAGCACCCCCAGGAAGGCTGACTCTCAAAGGAGCCAGGGTCTGAATTGATCCACCACCCCCAGTAACCAAGTAATTTTTTTTTTTCTATTTTATTTTTGTTTTAGTTTTTAGTTTTCTTTAGTGAGCATGCTAGGTTGTTGTTTCTGTGCCTTCTCCCACTTAGGCCTTGGCTTGGCCTAAGTGTGAGAAGTTTGTATGCCTAGTATGTTGTGTTTCTTGTATTTTTCTTGCGTATCTTCTTACACTTAGCCCATTGCTTGGCCTAAGTGTGAGAAGATTGTTTTGCTTTTGTTCGTTGTGTTTTTGCCTTCTTACACTTAGCTCAATTCTTGGTCTAAGTGTGAGAAGTGCGTGTCTTGTTGTTTTTCTGTTTTTTTTTGTTTTGTTTTGTCGCCACTAATTGGCCTGCTTTCCACTTCATAAGGATTGCTTGGGGACAAGCATAAATGAAGTGGGAGGGGGAAGCAGTTAGTGCAGTTAGTGTCTTGTACATATTCTGTTAGGTCTAGGAGTTTGCAGATGTTTTTTTTTTAGGTTCTGTGTTTGCTTAACTGGTATAATAGATAGCAAAAGCCCCTTAGGGAGAGTAATTGAAGATAAAATACATGCTAATTTGTGAATCCTTTTCTCTTAATAAATCAAAGTCAGTTGGATGAAGTAAGAACGATAGAAAATGCCTAAATTTTAAGCTTACTGTGAAGCCCCTCTATAAGAGTGAGTTATAAGCCTAAACACTTTGAGCTAACAAAAAAAAGGGGGACCGCCACTGAATGCTTAGGGAGAAGAGTCTGACGGAGAAAAAAAAAGGGTTTCTGGAGGTATAAGCTGGACGAAGTCCAGGAAAAGGAGGTATAAGCTGGACGAAGTCCAGGAAAAGGAGGTATAAGCTGGACGAGGTCCAGGAAATGGAGGTATAAGCTGGACGAAGTCCAGGGGAGAAATAAACTAAAAATTCGGAGGTATAAGCTGGACGAAGTCCACGGGGAAAAATATATATATATAAAAGGGGGAATAGAAGAAAAAAAAGAAATCTAAGGGCAGGAAGCAATAGTAACCTGACCCAGGATTTAAAAGGAAAAGGGGACTGTAGAAAGGAGAAACTCTCATAACCCAAAGCGTCAGTGGTGTCATTGACTTAAGAGTGAATCGATCTTAACATCCCTGGTGAGGAATGAGTGATCAAGTGAATCCAACAGAAGGTAAAATTTAAGGCTATCTTGACGAACTGACAGCTTGACTAGATAGAAGAAGGGAGGGGGAAGAATCTGAGGCTGTAAATGCTTGGATTGACCTTAAACTTGTGGGGATGGCTGCTAGGAAAAATACCAGCTTATGCGTTTATGTGTTTTTGTGTTTTTCTTTGTCATGTTGTTTTTCGTATGAGTGTTCGTGTCTGTTTTCTGCGTCCAAGTTTTCCTAGGTCCAGGAGTCTTAATTTGGTTTTCTTTTCTTAGGGTCGGTTAAAAGGGGAACATGCATTGAAACTTGCCTTATTTCTTTTTCTTGTCTTTCATGCTTGAGGACAAGCATGGTTTAAGTGTGAGCAGTTTGATAAGGCTCGTTTCATGCATTATTTTTTGGTAATATTACATGCTTTTTGGGGGAGATAATGCGCAAATTTGAGCTTAAGTGTGCAGATATTTGCTGGGTCAAGTAGAAGCTGCAAATTGACCGAGCAGATGCAAAATGAGCAGAAAAGGAGTAAAAAGTGTCAAACATCCGCTAGGTCAAGGAGAATTATCAGGAGAGCAGGTGTGTGAAAAATCTGCCGGACCGAGGAACGCACACAAATTACCCGGGGCGAGGAAAATGGAGCAGAGCAGATTTAAAAGATCCTTTTTTAAGGGTACAAACGTCAAATCATGAAGAGCATACCCTAGGGATTCGAGCTTGAAGCCTCCCTATATAAAGGGACCAACATGAATGAAGAAAGGGAGCGCTTAACGCTATGGTAGTTTAGGTAGGGAGCTTTCGGCAGCGTTTAACGCTACCGTTCTCGTAGTTTAGGTAGGAAACTCTCATAGGCGCTTAACGCCACTGCTCTCTTAGCTTAGTTTAGTTTGGTTGCTGATTTCTTAGTTTAGTTCAATGGTTTCGACGGTGGAATTGACGACTCCGGTGTTGGAATCCTTGCTTTATTTGCCGCTTTTGAGAGGATGTAGTTAGATCTCGAGTTCCATTGGAGGAATTGACGACTCCGCCTTTGGATCTCGACCTATTTCGGGTTTAATGGAGTTTTGGTGTTTATTTTCATGTTGATGATGCTATTTACTCATGTTCTTGGATGCTTTTCGTAATTGGTAGCTTAGATGTTTAGATCCATGATGTTTACATGATTTCCAGTAGTTTAGAGGTTGAGATCTAGTTATTCACGTGCTCTATTTCTCAGATTTGTTAGTTTAAGTGATGCATGCAAGGTTGATTTGTGTTTATTCTGTTTTCTGCTTGACCCAGGAGAGTAGATCTGGCAGTTCTAGCTTGAATTTCATGTTTAATTTTAGATCCGAGATTGCTCTATTTTCATGGTGTTCAATGCTCTGTTTTCACTCTGTTTTAGCTTAGTTTCATGAAGAAGATGAAGTTTGCTGGTAGTTAGAATCAGATCTACTTTAGTTTGTTAGTTGCAGCCTTCTTGTCAGTAGCTATTTAGGGAAATCTGTTCTGCTGCTTTTCTTACGATCTGTTGTCTGGCTGTTTTAGGAAACTTATTTGCTTGACCCAGGAAACTTGTTTGCTTGACCCAGGAAACTTGTTTGCTTGACCCAGGAAATTCGGTGAATGATCCAAAGTTAAATTCAGTTTCGAATCATGCATGCATTTATATTTCAAGCAATTTCCATTCTCTGGACCCAGTAGATAGAATAGATTAGATTTAATTTCCTAGGTCTAGAGTTAGTTTAAAATTCTCAACCCTTTTGTTGCGTGGCAGCAGCCGATCCTTTTTCCGTTTGTGTCGTGGAAACAATCTCGAGTAGGTCCCTAGTCTCAGTGGTTCGACCCCGCTCTTGCCGCTTATACTTCGTAATATTTGTTGCATTAGTGGGAAAATTATAAATCTTGTTGAAAGGAGGAACACGTGCACACGACACACGTGCAAAAATCCTCTCTTCATGAACGATGTGAGTTTATGTGAAAACATGATTATGATAAACTTTTAAGCATTATTGTGTGTTATAAGCATGAAAAAAAAATTGGTGTTTGGATGATTGAGGAAGAAACCCTATTTTCGAAATTCTTAAGCCTGAAATCTGTGATGTCGGACAGTGGATGCTTTTGACCAACCAAACGATCGAATTATGACACGAAATATTAACTGAGTTAAATTCAAGGTGTTTTCTGTGTTGTGTGTGAATTTCAGCCCTTGTTGATGAAAGATGAATTTGTAATGAATTTTTGAAGTCGATTGTGCAATTCTGCCAGAAACTTGTCTTCTCGCCCAGAAAGTTTCGTTTTCTATTTGACCGACTAAATGGCCTCCTTTTGATGTAAATTTTGAACTAGACGAAATTTGATGTGTCTTCTGAGTTGTGTGAAAATTTCAGCCTCATTGGACATCGGATGAATATTTGGTGTATTTTTCAAATGAACTGCGCAGTTCTGCCAAAATTTTATGTTCCGACCAGAGAGTTGCATTAATGTTTTGACTGACCAAATGACATGATTTGAGTGAAAATTTTTAAATGGATGAACTTGAAGGTGTCTACTGTGTTGTGACCAAAGTTTAGCTTCATATGAGGTTGGATAGATGTTTGGGTGATTTTACAAACCAACCGTGCAGTTCTGCCAGATTTGTTGTTATGGGGAAATATTACTTGTTGCCAAGTTTTAATGATTTATATGATGCATGTATGATTTGGGAAGGTATCCTATGACGTGATTATGTGCGACACGTTGAGAAATATTATGGCATGTTTTTCTTATGTTGATAATGTTGGGATGGGTAAATTTAAGAGAATGATAAGAGGAACGATAGGACATGCATGATAATGTGAATTAATGGAAGGCTGATTTGTATTGTGGTTTGGAAAGGGTGATTGTGGATACGTGAGCTCGAGGAACAAGAGTTTCCATAAGTTGGTTTTTGTGTTGTTTAAACGATCGAGGTGGGCTTTCTTTTCAAACCTTTTTATTTTCTGAAAATACGTTGTGGTGTTATAAGGGTGGTTTAACTTGTTATGTCATGCCTTGTTATTTTGTTTGTGAGATTGTTGCCTGATGCCTAGTTCTTCTGAGCTTGCTCCGTTAGGCTATATGGTTGTGTTGTGAAACGAATTCGGGTCTAAGTAGGGCCGTAAACCCTATCAGGTTGTGTACACTGGTGGGATCGTGAGCCGTCCTTGCTAGTCGGCCGGTCTCATGGGCGAATAGTGTGGCCACACTTTCGTCGCACTGTGATATGATGATTGTGATTGATGGATTGATGTGAAAAGTGGGGAGATAAATTGTCTGGCCAGACTTGAAATATTTTTTGTTCTCGTGATATTTCTTACTACATATAAAACTCGAGATCACTGGTATGGATGACATAACTATGTTAAAATGTTTTCGGCATGAGCCCATTGAGTACAACAAGTACTCAGCGCTGCATATTCTTTTTCTTTATGTGCAGGTTGAGCGGGATGTTGCGGAGGATGTTGAGTTAGCCTAAGAACTTAGGATGCGTTGTGTCTTCATACATAGGCGTTATCCTCGACTATCTTTAAACCTTATTTCCGCTGCTATATTTTGAACTATGTCTCAAAACTTTAATCTTTTTCGTACTGTGTTGAGCATGTATGGTTGTGTTGTTTTTTAAACGAGTATTTGCAATGTTACTTTAAAATGGTGTTTACGTGATTTAAACTAAATGGTTCTTTAGAAGTTAATTGGGTTTTTAATATTTATTTTCTCCGCTGCTTCTTTCTAAAAAAGAAAAAAAATATTTATCATAAGTTGTTTCTAATTATAACCTTAGACTTTTTAACCTAAAATATTTTTTCTTCCTTTAAGCTAATTGAGTTTTCGTAAACTGTTATCCTTGTAAGTTGTCGTTTTTGTCGTCCCTTGGTCACGATCGACGCATTTGTAGTACCCCTAGTATGGGCAGTCGTGACACCCGGCGATGGCCGAGAGCGACGCGCCATGAGCGCGACGTTGGCTGTAGCAGTGGGAACATCGATCATCGTTCGTGCAAACCTCGTACGATGAGATATCGATGATGGATTATTTTAATGATTATTTAATTCCTTAATTAAAAGATATCATCAAAGTATTATTATTTAATGGAAATAAAATATTTTGGGAAGATTTCCCTAGATTTTAGGAATATTTAAATTATTGACTATATCTATGGAAATAAATAATATTATTTTGATTCCTAGATGATATGGACAAGAATAATTTAATAGTTTCCTAATTATTATATATCTAGAATCCTAATAAGGATGGATATGTAGGAATACATTAATTAATATAATTTCTCTTACTAATCTTGAATATGGAAATAATTTGAATTTAATTTTTCATGTCTAATTATGATTTAAATAATTCGTTTATTTTAGAAATATCTTATAGTAGACGTGATTAAGAATTAAATTTTAGAATAATTAATTTCCTAAAGTAAGATACTAAAAGATAATAAAAGATTTAATTATCCAGTCTATTAAATGCCAACAGAATTTAATTAAGCCTTTTTCTCCCTTAAGGCTAAGGATAACTGGTGAAAAAAAAACCATAACCAAAATATCTAAGCTATAATTACGAACTTAATGTTTGTATATAGTTTCCATCGATTAGTCTGCAATTTGTGAAGCTAATTTCCAATATTATCGCCACCCATTATGTTGGGACAATAATCCTAGGAAATAGTAAGTTCATGAGGACGGACTTCTCAAACATAAATATTATGAATAAGTATGTGGTTTCTAATATTATCGCCACCCATTATGTGGGGATAATAATCCCAAGAAACTGCAAGATTCGGGAGTTAACACAAAATTTATGAGATAGCTTGATTTTATTAGCAGCACATGAACATTGTTATGGGAGTGTGTTGTAGAAATGAGATTCTGTAATGCTAAATCTGCTGGTCTTGCTTAGCCAACATTAGGCGACCATGCCATTATGTGGTCTCTGGACTATTCATCGGTGTTGTGCCCAGTAAAATGCTAAAATTTTAATGCGTATTGACCTCTTATGGAGGGTACAAAATTTTAATTTTACAGTTGTAAGATTTTGAAAAGTTTTATGGTTAATCTACTCAAATTTCTTACATAAGTTTATGACAAATAGTAAATCTTATGTTTTGTAGTGCAAACTAAATCATCAAAATGTCATTCAATCCTCTTTCTGCAATTATTAAAGAAAACAAACTCGAGGGCCAAAATTACATAGAATGGAAACAAAATTTGGACATCGTTCTCATAGCTGAAGAGTACAAGTTTTTGCTCACTACTCCACAGCCTCCAGTGTCGGCGGAAAATGCCACGGTAGGAGTTAGAGATGCGCATAAACGGTGGCATAAGGTGAATGAGATTCCTAAGTGCTATATGTTGGCTTTTGTGTCTTCAGTTCTCAAACATCAGCATTCTGCCATGGCGACATCCGTCGAGATTATGCAAAATCTCACAAATCTTTTTTGTACTCAGAATCGAGCAGCTAAGTCTCAAGCCTTTCGGAGTATCATGACGAAGACAATGAAGGAAGGCACGTCTGTGCGGGACCATGTCCTCAACATGATGAGCCACCTCAACCAAATTGAGGTTATGGGCGGGACGATCGATTCCGAGTCCCAAGTGACTATTATCCTTCAAAGTCTTCCCCCTAGCTTCCAGCAGTTCAAGCTCAACTTCGAGATGAACAAAAGGAATTACACCTTGGTAGAGTTGTTGACTGAACTTCAGTCGGCGGAGGAACTTATGGTTCAAGCTAAGGTAGCTATGCTGAGTTTGGCGCATCATTCCTCTGGCTCTTAGCCTGGCGTAGAAAAGAAGAGGGCACCGACCCCGGTTGCGGCTAAGAATACTAAGGGAAAAAAGAAGAAGGCTAACAAGAAGCCTTCGGGGAAGTGTTTCAAGTGTGGAGAGAAGGGGCATTGGAAGCCAGACTGTCCTAAAAAGGACAAGGCTACAGGTATGCACCAAGCTCTAGTGGTCGAGTCATGTTTGGCTTCGACATCTACTCATACTTAGGTTATTGACACTAGAGCTACTGATCATATTTGTTTTGATCCTGACTTAATGCAGGTGACAAGACGGCTATATGATAGTGAGATCGAGGTCCAGCTGGGCGACGCTACTAAAGTGGCGGCCGTTGCAGTGGGAGGCGTTTATTTTCGTTTTAGTAGTGATAGATTTTTTATTTTGAAGAATGTTTTGTTGATACCTTCTTTTAGAACAAATTTAATTTCACTTTCTAAATTAGTTTTTGATGGATATTCGATTTCTTTTAATGAGAATTGCGTTGTTAAGAAAGATGGTTCTTATATATGTCATGGTATCATGGAAAACAATCTGTACACAATCACATCTACACAGTTTAATAATCGCAAATCAGAACTCAATACAACATCGAAAATTTCAAGGAAAAGAAAAGAACCTCCAAGTTCAATGAACGAAACGTACTTATGGCACCTTAGACTTGGTCATGCCAATGAAAGAAGGATCCATTCTCTTGTGGACCAAGACTTTATAAAAGGTCTAGAGAATGAGCCGTTTTATACGTGCGAATCCTTTTTGGAAGGCAAGATGACCAAGAGGCCTTTTAAGGCTAAGGGCAATAGGTCCAAGGAAGTACTTGAGCTCGTTCATACCGATGTGTGTGGACCAATGTCAACCGAGGCAAGAGGCGGTTTTCGATACTTCATCACCTTTATTGATGACTTCTCAAAAATTGGATACGTCTATTTGATGCGCAACAAGTCTGAATCTTTTGACAAGTTCAAAGAGTTTAACGCATATGTGGAGACGTATCATGGAAATAGTATCAAAAGCCTGCGATCTGATAACGGAGGGGAGTACCTCAGTGCCGAGTTTTTAGACTACTTATCGGTGGCGGGAATTGAATCCCAACTGACCGCACTGGGCACGCCCCAGCAGAACGGCATGGCTGAAAGAAGGAATAGGACCTTGTTGAACATGGTCCGGTCGATGATGAGTTATGCACGGCTACCTATTTCGTTTTGGGGACATGCCTTGCTATCTGTGAGTAATATTTTTGACAACTTACCGTCAAAATCCGTTTTGGGCGCAAGCCCAATCTAGCACATCTCAAGATTTGGGGTTGCCCGACTCATGTATTGGAAAAGGATCCAACTAAGTTGGGATCAAGGACGGAGGTATGTGTGTTTATAGGGTACCCTAGAGGATCGAAAGCTTATGAATTCTATAGTCTCCGGGACAAGAAAGTCATTGTGAGTACTCACGCGACATTCTTAGAGGATGACTTTGTAATGAATCAAACCCAGCAGTGAAGTGGCTATTGACGAGCTAACTTCTGTCACAAGTTCCATTAACCAAGAACCCGTACCTAGTGTACTGAAAAGGACCAGGGGTGCGTAGGTGTCGTTCAAGCAAGGATATATCCTACTGGTCAGGATAGAGATCCTAACTAAGCCTAGACCCTGGTTTCAAAAATTCCTCAACCCACTCCTACTGATCAGTATAGTGGTGATAAGGGTCGAATCCCACAGAGATGGTGCGTTTAAACTACCGCGGTGATATTTGGAAAGGTTGGTTAGCTACCACGCTTGGGTTGAGTCTCTACCTAGGCAAGAACTTAAAAGTGGTGTTTTACTGGTCAGACGGTATGAAAGACATCTGGAATGTAACTGTGTACGTGAAATGGGGAGACATTTTTGTAACAGAAAATATTTAGAAGGTACGGGTTTCTATTTTGGGCTAAACGGAATATTCAGAGGGTAGTGGAAGTTTGGTGACTAGGCTGACAGGGCTTAACTTAAAGCGAAGGACAAAAGCAAAAAGCATCTAAAAAGTAAGTGGTCCCCTCCAATTGAAATAGACACCATCTTCTTCAACAAACACATCCAAAATTCATATAACAATTCCAGATTCAACACGGAAAACACAGATTATCAACTCGCGAACACAGATCTAAAACTACGAAATCAAATCTGAAATCAAACACTGGAACTGGACTTCTGCATACTGGTCAACATGGAAGAACGATTCGGAAATTAAAACTAAGCTTTGCATGCAACGATCCACTTCCCAATCAAACAGTACCAGCTTATACTATCCTAGAGAAACTTGCTACGTAAAACAGAAATGAGAGGTTCAGCACTTAAGACACCAAGAAACTTTAGATCTAAGCTAACTAGGCAAGGAAGGAAAAGAAAACAACACAATAAACAAAACGGAAATCAACTTCATAGCATAAACACGTTCGGATCTTCAACAAGTACTTCAAAAGCAGAAAATATCCAAAAGCAACAAAGATCCAACGTAAGGAAAGCAAGGAAAATTAAACTGTGAAGGCAAATAAAAGTGTTTTTACCACTCCGGGCGATGGAATCTCTAAGCTACGGTCTTGCTGGCCGGAACGGACGATGACTGGAACTCTGGGAACATCTGGGCCTCAGGTGATCATGGCTGCGGCGAGGCAAGAAGCGGGACACGGCTGAAAGACTGGTATTACCTAGAGAACTCTCTACCTAAATATGGTGGTGAATGAGTGAATGTGGATTTTTTTTCTCTCTCCTTCTTGGCTTCCTTTTATAGGGAGGCTTACCCTTGATTTTAGGGTAAATCCTCATTGCAAGTTGACTTCTTTGCCCTTAATTGTGGGTAATCCGTCCCAGCTATCCGTCTTCTCCATCTCAAGCCATTTCAGCACGAATACTGATCAGTATGAGATCATGCTGGCGCCCTTTTTCACCTGAACATTCCGAAACTTCCCTACTGGCTAGAACACTTAACCTGCACACTTTGAGCAACTGTTTTGCAGATATAATCAATTTTGCACATCATACTGACCCGTAACAAAGGCCTAGAATACAACTTATCAAACTGCTCACACTTACCACATGCTTGTCCTCAAGCGTGAAGAACAACCAAAAGACATAAGTCGAATTCTAGCCTGGTTACTCCCCTGACTGACTCTACCTAACCTAGACTCTAAACTATGATGCAAAAGAAACACTTAAACAAGCACACAAAAAAACTGAAAACACAAAGAGCGGGCTATATTTTCAACCATCCCTCCCCTCTGGATCAGGTGCAATCTGGCCTTAGACAGCCTTGAACTTCTGCCACCCCCCCTCTCTCTCCCAATCAGTATATCTGTTTGTCAAGATCGCCCACACTCTCGGCCCAACTGTAGGTTCACTCAGTCACTCATACCTCACCAGGAATGTTAGGACTGCATTCTCTCATTATGCTCAACCACAGTTGCTTCGGACTTAGATCTCACGAGCAGCTACTGAAGGACTTATAGGCTTGTAACGGGGCTTTTGGCTTGTAATGTTTTGGGTGGATGTTCCTAAGGCTCTAAGGTTCAAAATTTCTATTTTATTGATGCGGGGGGAACTGTGTGTATCAGGCTTCTGATCAGTTGCTTTTCTTAGTTGGCGCTTCTGGCTTTGGTCTCCAACTGGTCAGTAGCATCTTTGTGGCTTCGCCACCCTTATTCCTTCATTCATTTTTTTGTGGTCAAATCTTTCTGACCATTTTCTTCATTTTCTCCCTTTTTTCCGTGGCTTCGCCACTCTTATTCCTTCTTCTTCTTCTTCTTTTTTTCTTGGACTGGGGATGACTCCCTGGTCAATTTTCTTCTAACTTTCTAGTCCAGCTGGTCTCTGCTTTTTCGCACCTCTTCCTGGCCAGTAAGCTCCATTTGTTTCATTGCCCTTCACACAGTCCCAGGGGCTAGGGGTGTTTATCTGGGTATAAAAGGTTAAGAAAAAAAGTTCTAAAGGTGGGTTTTTTTTTAGGGGGGTTTCCTACTGCCTTCAGTATTTGCTACCCATGGTCACTCCACCCTAGGCAAATTGTGGCAGCCTCTCTTTCTTTTCAATATATGTGGAAAGTGGTTCCACTTTAAGGCTTATAACTCACATTTTAGAGGGCTTACGTGTTCAGCTCTAAGTATGGGCTTTTCTCTCATACTCACATCATCTATCCTGACTAGGAGGTACTAATAGGGATGGTTTCGGTTTTCCAGCATGTCCTATCTCCCTCAATTCCACTCACCGTCAGCTCAAGACGGTTGAGTTTTAAGCCCAATCAACACACAACATAAAAAACTAGACCTAACAAAACAAAAACACAAACACAAAGACAACACATATATACATACATCCTACTGGCCATTGCGTCCCCCCTCCTACTTCACAAGTGTCTGCCCTCAGATAAGGCTGTGAAGTGGAAAAGGTAATGGCCAGTAAGGCGGGCACACAGACAACAAAATAGCAACTAGAAACAACAAACTAAACACCTAAACAAAAACCAACGAACACAAACACGAATAAAAACTCCTCACACTTAGGCCATACAATAGACTAAGTGTGAGTCAACATGCGTACGAAAAACAAAAACAAGAGAACACAGAAATCATGCTCTAAAGAAACAAACCCTACACTTCTCACACTTAGACTATTAAATAGGCTAAGTGTTATAAATGGGGGGTTGCGAACAAACACAGATTATACCACCTAAACAAAAACCAAGACACAAAAAAAATACGGAAAGCTAAAAAAACTGAAAAATTAAAAAGAAAACTAACTGGTCGTGGGGGGTGGTCTTATCGGTGTCGTCTGCTCCTTCGCGGTGCAGGTGGTGCAGGTTGTTCCTTCGACTGGTCCTTCTCCGTCACAGCTCGGTCCGCATCATCCTTCGCCGGCTCCTCGGCCTCTGCCGGCACCTCGGCTTCCTCTGTCTCTGGCTCTTGCGGTCCATTATCCTGGCCTCCACGGTTACTCGGTGCGTCATGCTGGGCTTCATGGCCCCTGGCTCCTGTAGCTTGTTCTTTCCTCTGGTTGGTCACTTCCTCCAATAACTCATCTATCACGGATGCCATTCTGCTCATCTCCGTTATCAATCGCTGGTTCTCCTCTCCTAAATCAGTCATTATCGTCTCCATAGCAGCTTGCCTCTGAGTCAGCATACTCTGTCCCGCAGACTCCTTCAATATCCGTTCCATTGCGGACGCCAAACGGATCATTTCTGCCCTCATCTGTATGTTCTCCTCTGCCATCTCAGTAACGGTTCTTTCCAACAATGCAACTCTTCCTCCTGCCATGGCTTCCTCTCCCATTGCATAGAATTGTGGTCTTCTTACCCTCATATATACCGCGTTCGTCCTGACAAAGTAGGGTATGTCGAACGACCCCGGTGGACGTACCATGGGCAGTGGGGATAGGTCTTCGGCGTCCGTGATGGTAAGGTTGTTGCCGACGAAAGCCCCCAATATGTGGCAAAGGGTGAGGTTTCTAGCAGGATGCGTAGCAATCAAGTGACACTGATACGCCGTCCAAAATCCAAGATGCAGCTTGTGTCCTCGTCTCGCGCACCAAAGGAGATACAACTCCGTCATCGAGGTGCGAACGGCCGAGTTGGATTGGCCCAGTAGATTGGCGTCCAGGTGGAGCTGTACTAGTCGCAGAACTGGATCATTGAAATGGATGGAACGGGAGATAGTGGACGCGAATTCTCCAGCGCCGGGGTGGGTTAATTCAGCTTAGGCCTCCTGTGGATCAAAATCCACATGCCGACGGGGTATACCCCTCTCCCTGTTCCTCCACTCAGAACTGATCGCTTCTTCCAGTGTACACATGCCCAGCCGACAGGTCCACTCTATCAAGTTCATACTAAACTCAGCTGCAAACAATCTAAAACTAATGGACACTTCATCCAGGTCCGTTGTCACCCTAAACCGAAAGGTAGTGAAGAACTCCTTCGCTAATCTCACACAGATACGTGGATCCCCATTTTGCAGCAGCCACTCAAAACCCAAAGCATTTATATAAGCAAGGAATGGGTCTCGGACACCTAGCTCATCTAGAGAAGGATAGTGCATTACCTTCCCACATTTAATCTCCTTGCTGCCATCGTCCAAGCTTTCAAAGGTGTCCTGCAGCTTCTGCGTCTCGAAGAGTTTCATCTCCTCAGCGATCTCATTTGTGAAATCTACGGTCCATCTTCTATATCTGAGCCTCTCCACTGGTGGGTGGACAAGCTCTCGGTGATCATCTGGGAGTGACTGTTCCCCATACTCCTCATTCTCCAAGGATATGCCGCTATCTGAATCCGACTCTTCACTGGCGGTGTACTCGCTATCACTCCGCTCTCCTCGACTGGGTGGAGTCCTTTGAGACGCTTCGGTAATCACGATTCCTGTGTTTGCTACTCTAGGCTTTTTGGTAACCGACTTCTTTTTTAGTGGAGCCTTCCCTTTTCTCTTCCTGGCTCGCTGGTATTGGGCTTCCTCCTCTTGGGCAGTAAGGGCGGTGTCTCCTGGGGCTGGGTATTTAACATGCTCAGATCCTCTTGGGCTTACTGACCCGGATGCGAGGTCTGGACCTTCAGTCATCCCTTCAGTTTCCGTGCCCGGTTCGTTCTGTACTGGAGACACCCCAGCGTCTTCCTGATCAGTAGCTTGAACAGGTTCACTTTCAGCCTTCTTCGGAGTGGCTTGTTCCTCCTCGCTTACGATCTCTACTGGGTTCTCAGCCGTGTTCGTCTGGGCCTTGCTTGCTGTCCATTTGCCTAGGCATAGCTGAGATATCCGTGTGGGTTTCGGTTTCTCTGTTATCGGCCGCTTCACTGGTGGCGGTTTTAAGACGGAAGGCGTCACCGTTTTCGGTACTTGGGTTTCCATGGGTGGTCCCTCCTCTTCTACTTGCATTCTATCATCCCCGGCTTTCACTTGGGAATCTACTGACTCTGGCCCTTTCCCTTCACTCCGTACTTCCCCTTCCCCTCCTGCTAACTGGGAAGTTTGACCCTCCGGTGTGGTTCCTGTAACGGCTTTCTCCCTTTCTCCTACTGCCCCCAATGCGAGGTCTAGACCCTCAGCCATTGGTGCAGTGTCCTCTTCCCTTCGGCTGACCTTGTTCAGAATCGAGTCAAATTCTTCGTCTGTCATGAGGCCTTGCTTTCTGGCCGATTCATTCAAGTCTATATCACCCCTAACCCTCTCCTGACGGACGGTCTCCACAGCTGGCGTTTCCTCCACTATATTCCCCCCTTCACGGTCTTGGTTCTCCTCCCTCAGCCTTTCTGCCCTCTCCTCCAAATCAGAGTCGTAATGAGCCGCAATGGCCTCGATATCCTCAGGCTCGGTTCCTTGGGAAATCGGGGAACGTTCTTCTGTTTCTGTCAGTTCGGCTTCGACGAGAGGGTTTTATTCTTGTGGAATTTTAGGGGAAACCGGAACGATAGACGGAATGGGCACCGTGGGTTGTGCACTGGTTACTGACACGGCCACCGCTGGAGTTGCTCCGATTACGCTTCCTTTCCCCTACCTTGGCTAAAATACGCTAACTCCGCTGCCCAGTTTCTGTTCGGATCTTGCAATCGGAGAAACTCCGCCATTGCGTCTAGAGATATCATCGGTGGGGCTTGCTGGTTTGGTTCTTACGGTTGCGGGTTTGGCGGTGGTTCTTCCCGCGGTGGTTGTGGGTTGGGATTTTCTCCTCGGCGGGTTGAAGGGTTGTCGGCTTTTCTCACGACTCTTTTCTTTCCCATGGTTCCAGTGGTGATTGTTAGAGGGGATTTGGGTTTTGATTTCTGAAAGAGAATGGAAATGATGGTTTGTGATTTACGCTTTCTAAGAGAGTATGAGAGAGTATCTCTTGAAAGGGAATTTGAAAATCAGGGTTTGTGAGGGAGAAGGGTTGGGACAGTTGGTTTAATTTGGATGAGAGGGGGCTGTTGCAGGTGGTTTCAACCGGCCATCAACGGTTGCCGGTCGCAACGCTTAGGATGAAAGGCGGTTAGGAATGCTGGCCCCTGATTGGCTAGCGTGTCTCCTCTCTCTGCTCCACGCCATTCCAGCCGCTGCCACCCTGCAAAAGCTGCATAAGCCTCAATTAAAGTTTCGTCCTTAGCATAATTCCCCTCTATACTTAATTAAGGAAATAATTCAAATGGGCATTTAGATAAAAAAATTGAAGTAGCACAAAATAGGTAATCTCTTGGTCCATTCGCGCTCCAATTTTAATTTAAGGCCCGAAAATATTTTTAGATTTCTTAGAAATTCTCTGACATGCAAAGACTACGTATTTACAAAATTTACAATAGGCAATTTAGAATTCTACTTGGCCAGTATATGCAAAGATTATTCTCTAAAGGAACTAGCCACGTGGAATTCCAAATTCCTATCTTACTGATCAGTATGAAACCGATGTAAGTGGTTGTAGTGGAATTTCATCCACTACACCCACCTCGCTATTATCCCTGAATATTTTCAACCTATGTCCATTTACTATGAAAGGTTCAGAGTTAGAAAAACTCCCTGAAATTTCCACTGCCCCATTAGATCGAAGTGCAGTTATGATGTAAGGTCCTGTCCATTTGGACTTGAGTTTCCCTGGCATAAGCTTCAATCTTGACTGGAAGAGTAGTACATTCTGCCCAACATGGAGCTCCTTAGTTCTCAGATTTCGATCATGCCACAATTTAGTTCGCTCTTTGTACCACATGGCTGAGTCGAATGACTCCAATCTAAGTTCCTCAAGCTCCTGCAGTTGCAGCTTCCTTTCCTCTTCACAGGTTGTAGCATCCATATTCACTTTCTGTACTGCCCAGTATGCTCGATGCTCGATCCCAACCGGTAAGTGGCACATCTTCCCAAAAACAATCCGGTAAGGGGACATGCCTATGGGGGTTTTGTAGGCTGTTCGATATGCCCAGAGAGCATCCTCTAACCTTACACTCCAATCCTTCCTAGAAGTGTTCACAGTCTTCTCCAAAATTTTCTTTATCTCGCGGTTAGAAATCTCCGCTTGACCATTTGCTTGCGGATGGTAAGGGCTGGATAGTCTATGGTGCACACCGTACTTTTTCATCAAGGATTCAATTGTACGATTACAGAAGTGCGTACCTTGATCGGATATGATCGCCCTGGGCACACCGAATCGGCTGAAGATATGACTCTTTAAGAACTTGGCCACCTCCTTGGATTCACACGTGCTTGTGGCCTTGGCTTCTACCCATTTGGAGACGTAGTCTACAGCAACTAGGATATATAGATTCCCATAGGATGAAGGAAACGGACCCATGAAGTCCATTCCCCATATGTCGAATAGCTCGCAAACTATTATGGGTACCTGCGGCATTTCATCCCGTGCAGATATTCCACCGGTCAGTTGGCAACGCTCACAGCTCCTGCAGAACTCGTACGCATCTTTGTTGAGAGTTGGCCAGTAAAAGCCGCTATCCAGAATCTTCCTTGTCGTCTTCTTGGACCCGAAGTGCCCTCCACATGCTAACGAATGGCAGTGGGTTAAAACATCCCGCTGCTCCCAGTCAGGAATGCACCTCCTTATCACTTGATCGGACCCTACTCTCCACAGATAGGGGTCGTCCCAAAAGTAGTATTTTGCTTCACTCTTGATCTTCATTCTTTGGGCTTTGGTAACACTCGGTACTTCTGGAAGCTCTCCAGTTACTAGGTAGTTGGCCAGGTCCGCATACCACGGCTCTTGCCCTACCTTCTCTTTCCCTTTTGCTGTATCATTCTGACCAGTAAGTTTGAACACTTCTTCCCAATCAATTTTTCTGGGCGCAAAAATCACCTCACACAAATGTTCCTCTGGAAATTTATCATGCAATTTGTCACCGTTTCCATCTTGCATTATTCTGCTCAAATGGTCTGCCACCTTGTTCTCGACTCCTCTCTTATCTTCCACCTCCCAATCAAATTCTTGTAACAAGAGTACCCATCGGATCAAGCGTGGTTTGGATTCCTTCTTGGCAATCAGATACTTAATCGCTGCATGGTCAGTATACACTATGACTTTGGATCCTAGCAAATATGGCCGGAACTTCTCGAAAGAATACACCACTGCCAGCATCTCTTTTTCAGTGGTATCGTAATTCCGCTGGGCTTGATTCAGAGTCTTGGACGCATAAAAAATTACGTACCTCTTCCCATCGATCTTCTGACCCAGCACGGCTCCTACCGCAAAATCGCTGGCGTCGCACATTACTTCGAAAGGATGGTTCCAGTCAGGAGCCCTTATGATAGGTGCGGATATCAGCTTTTCCTTGAGAAGATTGAAAGCAGCCTTGCATTGCTCATCAAAAACGAACTCCACGTCATTTTGAAGTAGCCTGATAAGGGGTTGGGCGATTTTGGAGAAATCCTTAATAAATCTTCGATAAAATCCGGCGTGCCCCAGAAAACCCCTTATTCCCTTCTGATCAGTAGGGAATGGCAATTTTGATATAACATCCACCTTAGCTTGATCCACCTGAATGCCTCTCTCTGAAACCACGTGTCCTAAAACAATACCCTCGGTGACCATAAAATGACACTTCTCAAAGTTTAAAACCAAGCTCTTGGCTTGACACCTTTCTAGAACTATGTCCAAGTGATGAAGGCATGTGTCAAAAGAATCGACATAGACCGTAAAATCATCCATAAATATCTCTATACAATCTTCAATCAGATCGGAGAATATGATCATCATACAACGTTGAAAAGTACCTGGAGCGTTGCATAGGCCGAAAGGCATGCGTCTATATGCATAGGTTCCGAATGGGCATGTGAAGGTCATCTTGTCCTGGTCCTCAGGATCCACGTAAATTTGGAAATATCCGATGTATCCATCCAAAAAGCAAAAATACTTCTTACCGGCTAGCCTCTCCAACATCTGGTCGATGAAAGGCAAAGGAAAATGGTCTTTCCTCGTTGCATTGTTTAGCTTTCGGTAGTCGATGCACATTCGCCAACCCGTGACTAGCCTCGTTGGAATCAGCTCATTCCTCTCATTTTGGACGACTTGGATTCCCGACTTCTTTGGAACCATGTGGATCGGACTGACCCACTCACTGTCTGGCACTGAATAGATAATTCCTAGCGATAACAACTTCAAGATTTCCTTCAATATTTCCTCTTGCATGTTCGGGTTTACCTTCCTTTGAGCATCTCTATGTGCTTTCGCTCCTTCTTCCAGCCTAATATGGTGCATGCAGACGTCGGGGCTTATCCCCACTAAATCTGTAAGACTCCATCCAATCGCCTTCTTGTTCTTACTCAGCACAGTCAGCAGCCTAGCCTCCTGTTCCCTTGTAAGACTGCTACTGATGATCACTGGATATGAGTCCTCACCTCCGAGGAAGGCATACTTCAAATTCGAGGGTAATTTCTTCAGCTCAACTTGGGGTGGAAGTGTGTCTTCGGGTAAGGGGTTTTTCTCAGTCTCTCCTTCTTTTTCTAAATCTCCCTATGATGGTTCTTCTATACTGACTGGTAGCTGAGCCCCTGCGGCTCCAATGAACTCCGATTTCTGACAGAATTCCTTGATCGCTACTTCTATTTCTTCATCAGTCAACCCTTGGCTACTGATCAGATCACACCATGCAGCAGCATCTATGTCAGCCTGTTCATAAACATCTAAAGCCTGGAGTTTCTCCTGCAATAGTTCGGTCTCAAGAAAATCTTGGACTAGGGGGTCAATCACATCAACATAGCATAGATTTTCAGAATCGATGGGTTTCTTCATGGCATCATTTATATCGAAGGTAAACTTCTCCCCATGAAAATCAATGCAAATAGTCCCCTCAGCCATATCCACTATTGTCTTGGCCGTTCTCAGAAAAGGTCTCCCTAACAAGACTCCACTAGACTCCCTCGCTTCATGCTCACTCATTTTGATCACATAAAAATCAGCAGGGTATGTAAAATCATACACTCTTACTAACACATTTTCTAAAACTCCCTCAGGACTTATGCACGACCTATCAGCCAGTTGGATCAACACCCTTGTATTTGACAGCCTCACTCCTTTCAACCGGTTATAAATAGACAATGGCATGACATTTATAGATGCCCCCAAATCACACATTGCATGTTCGACCTTCACATCTCCTACAGTTATGGGTAGGGTGAACATACCTGGGTCGGCTCTCTTGGGTGGTAACTTCTTTTGCACTATTGCTGACGCTATCCCTTCCACCATAATCTTGCCATCCTTCTGGGCTCTCTCAGCTATGAAGTCCTTTATGAATTTCCCGAGAGGGGGTAGCTTCACGGCTTGGAGGAATGGTATGGTGACATCCAACTTCCCAAAAATCGACAAGTAGTCAATCGGGTTCTCTTTCTTCCTCTTTGTAACAAATCGGAATGGGAATGGTTTCTCGCCTTTTTTCTCCTCTACTGGTCCCTCAGCAACCTTCTTGGAGTCTTTCTTGGGTAGTTCCTGGGTCTGGGCCTCCATTCTGGGCTCTTCCTCTTGAGGAGGTTCCTTCCTGGTCAGTAGGATGTCGGGTTCACCTCTTACACTTGGTGTATCATCCAAGAAGAATGGATCCTGCATCCGAGGCATAGGTCTCCCTAATTCTTCCGCTGAAATGGTATCGCCTCCTATCTTCGTTCCATTGGATCCTCCACTAGGTCGTTTCGGTTGAGGCGCGTCATAAGTAGTTCCTGACCTCAACGTAACCTTACTAACATTTGCCTTTTCGGGCATTTAGACTGTAGATGGGAGTTTCCCCACATTTCCCTTCAAATCACCCACCGAACTGGCCAGTTGAGCTAACTGCCTATTCATCATATCCATGTTCGCCTTATGTTCCTTCTGGGCATTTTGCATCCCCTGCACGACCTCATTATGGGATTGCAATTCTCCTTTGATGCTCTGTTGTGACGCTAGCATTTCACCCATCATGTCCTCAACGGATCTCCTTGGCCTGTTCGAATTTTGGAAATGACTCGGCCTTTGGTGTTGATAGTTCTGGGAGTTTTGCTGGCCTTGATTAGGCGGGTATTGGTTATACTGGGCAGGAGGGGTGTACTGATCTTGAGGATATTGATTCTGGTGCTGGCCTTAGAATTGATTTTGGTTCTGATGGTATTGGGGTCCTGGGTTCGGCTGATTTTGGAAATTTAGGAAGTTTCTCTGGTGGGGCGGCACATAGACAGGGTTCGGGTTCTGGTTTTGTGGGTTTTGGTTTTGGGATTGTTGGTTTCTTCCTGACCAGTTGGGCTGGTAGTCTGGGTTTGCTGGTCCACGGTTAGGGTTTTGGTTCGGATGGGGGTTATACTGGTTCTGACCTTGGTTCTGATTTTGGCTTCCGTCACCCCATCGGAAGTTTGGATGATCCCTCCATGGTGCATCCCGTTGTCTACCTTGAATCCAATGCCCACTAGAATTGAAGTACCCCGCAGCATTAACTTGCTTCATATTCCTGAAGTCATTAGGCTGATCATAGTTCGGTCCTTGATTTCCCTGCTCTGCACCCTTGTAATTCCCAGCTGGGGGAGGTGGTGGAGTGCTCTTCTCGATCGCACTCAGAAGTGACTTCTTCAGCTCATCCATTTTCAAATCCATTTTCTGCTCCAGCTTATTTTCCTGATCAGTAAACGAGGCAACAGCAGCCCGCTCTCGGTTGTATCCTTCCCTTGAATGGTCATACTCTTTCTTTGCATTCAGTAGCTTCCTTAGGACTCTCTTCGCTTCGCTGACCCGTAATTGCGTGAAGCTTCCTCCTGACGATGAATTTGCCAGGTCCTTGGTTACCGCGTTCATACCTTCGTAGAAAGTATGATGTACGTCAATGTCCGCCATGCGATGGTTGGGACATGATTCCAAAAGACTCATGTATCTTGCCCAATAATCACTCAAGGGTTCATCATACCCTTGCTTCACATTAGTTATTTCCCTCTTCAGCGCGCTTGTCTTGGATGACGAAAAAAACTCACCCAGGAATGCTGACTTGAAATCGGCCCAAGTCTCAATAGAGTTGGGGGGCAGGCGCATGAACCAGGTGTTAGCTTCCCCCTTGAGCACAAATGGCAAAGCCTTCAGCCTATAATCATCCTCAGTCGCTCATGCTGGTCTCCTCTGCGCCCTACAAATTTTACAAAACTCATGAAGAAACTCAAACGGCCCTTCATAGCTCTTCCCACAGTATGTAGGCAGGATCGCGATCACATGAGGCTTCACATCACAGGCGGTTTGCCCTGGAGTAACGACTATGGCTTGCGGGGGCTCTCCTTCAGTATGTGCGTTCAGCGTCCCGATCTCCGGGTCTTCATCTCCCTGGTTGGCCATTTCCCTTGGGTTGCCTTCCAACAGTGGTTTCTCTTCTGGTATTGGTCCCTCTATGGTGCCCTTCTCTTCGTCACTACTCGTGCCTAGGTCAGACAAGGTGGTCGACAGGCCAGAACGAGTGGTTACGAGTATAGTTCCTCGCTTGAGTATTTTCGGCCTCCACTGATCAGGAGACGAGCTACTGCTCATAAACTGAAATGAAAAGAAAAAGGAAAATTATACACAATATATACACCAAAGTATCACACACAATAGCAACTCAAAAACGCCATCCATCCCCGGCAACGACGCCATTTGAAACGGACCAGGGGTGCGTAGGTGTCGTTCAAGTAAGGATATATCCTACTGGTCAGGATAGAGATCCTAACTAAGCCTAGACCCTGGTTTAAAAGATTCCTCAACCCACTCCTACTGATCAGTATAGTGGTGATAAGGGTCGAATCCCACAGAGATGGTGCGTTTAAACTACCGAGGTGATATTTGGAAAGGTTGGTTAGCTACCACGCTTGGGTTGAGTCTCTACCTAGGCAAGAACTTAAAGGTGGTGTTTTACTGGTCAGACGGTATGAAAGACATCTGGAATGTAACTGTGTACGTGAAATGGGGAGACATTTTTGTAACAGAAAATATTTAGAAGGTACGGGTTTCTATTTTGGGCTAAACGGAATATTCAGAGGGTAGTGGAAGTTTGGTGACTAGGCTGACAGGGCTTAACTAAAAGTGAAGGTCAAAAGCAAAAAGCATCTAAAAAGTAAGTGGTCCCCTCCAATTGAAATAGACACCATCTTCTTCAACAACACATCCAAAATTCAGATAACAATTCCAGATTCAACACGGAAAACACAGATTATCAACTCGCGAACACAAATCTAAAACTACGAAATCAAATCTGAAATCAAACACTGGAACTGGACTTCTGCATACTGGTCAACATGGAAGAACGATTCGGAAATTAAAACTAAGCTTTGCATGCAACGATCCACTTCCCAATCAAACAGTACCAGCTTATACTATCCTAGAGAAACTTGCTACGTAAAACAGAAATGGGAGATTCAGCACTTAAAACATTAAGAAACTTTAGATCTAAGCTAACTAGGCAAGGAAGGAAAAGAAAACAACACAATAAACGAAACGGAAATCAACTTCATAGCATAAACACGTTCGGATCTTCAACAAGTACTTCAAAAGCAGAAAATATCCAAAAGCAACAAAGATCCAACGTAAGGAAAGTGTTTTTGCCACTCCGGGCGATGGAATCTCTAAGCTACGGTCTTGCTGGCTGGAACGGACGATGACTGGAACTCTGGGAACATCTGGGCGTCAGGTGATCATGGCTGCCGCGAGGCAAGAAGCGGGACACGGCTGAAAGACTGGTATTACCGAGAGAACTCTCTACCTAAAGATGGTGGTGAATGAGTGAATGTGGATTTTTTTTCTCTCTCTCCTTCTTGGCTTCCTTTTATAGGGAGGCTTACCCTTGATTTTAGGGTAAATCCTCATTGCAAGTTGACTTCTTTGCCCTTAATTGTGGGTAATCCGTCCCAGCTATCCGTCTTCTCCATCTCAAGCCGTTTCAGCACGAATACTGATCAGTATGAGATCATGCTAGCGCCCTTTTTCACCTGAACATTCCGAAACTTCCCTACTGGCTAGAACACTTAACCTGCACACTTTGAGCAACTGTTTTGCAGATATAATCAATTTTGCACATCATACTGACCCGTAACAAAGGCCTAGAATACGACTTATCATGTATAAACAATTCCCGAAATTTCAACTTTTACTCCAAGTATTGTAGTGACGTGCTGCAGTGGGAGGGTCTCTCCTCGGACAGCAATGTATTAGATCACTCATCGGACATCAATGTAGTGAGCCCGATAGATACATTGGTTTGGGAGAATCTATGGATCACTCCTCAGACAGCAATGTATTAGATCCCTATAACTTTGCAGAGGCGCAGGCGGATGTCGATCATTGCGAATGGGTGAAAGCAATGAATTCGGAACTAGAATCTATGATAGACAAAGAAGTCTACTATTTGTCCATCCTACCTGAAGGTTGTTCATAAGTTTGGATTCGAAAAGTGCCCAAATGAAAGATGCGTTTACAAGAAGGTTCAAAAGGGGAATGTTGTGTTCTTAGTTTTATATGTAGATGACATTCTTCTAATTGGAAACAATATAAAGTTGTTGTCATCAGTACGAACTTGGTTGTCGAACCAGTTCGAGATGAAGGATATGGGAGACGCGAGACACATCCTCGGAATCAAGGTTCTTCGGAATCGTGAGAAGAGGACGTTGTGTTTATTTCAAGAACCTTACATAGACATTGTACTTAGCCACTTTAGCATGCAAGATGCCAAGAAAGGTTTCTTACCTTTTAGACATGGCATTCATCTATCTCAAGAGATGTGCTCCAAAACGTCGTATGAGATAGAAGAGATGAGAAGGATACCATATGCTTCGGCAGTTGGAAGTCTCTTGTATGCTATGCTTTGTACAAGGCCTGATATTTGCTTTGTTGTTGGCATGGTGGCAAGATATCAGTCGAATCCGGGGCAAGGACATTGGACTGCCATAAAGAACATATTCAAGTACCTTAAACGGACTAAGGACTATGCTCTAGTTTACAATGCAGCCGAGCTCTGTCCTTTGGGATATACTGACTCAGATTTTCAAGCTAATCAGGACTCGAGAAAATCTACTTCTGGATATGTGTTCACCTTAGGAGGTGCAGCCGTAATTTGGAAGAGGGTCAAGCAGAAATGCATCACGGACTCTACCATGGAAGCCGAATATGTGGCCGCTTCGGAGGCTGCGAAAGAGGTTGTATGGTTCAAGAACTTCCTTATGGACTCAGGTGTGGTTACGAATCTGCCCAAGAGCATCACCATTTATTGTGACAATTCTGGTGCTGTGACAGGCTCACAAAGCGAGTAAACACATACAGAGGAAGTATCATATCATTAGAAATATATAGCAGAGAGGAGACATACAAATGGTCAAGATTGCGTCAGAGAACAACCTGGCAGATCCTTTTACAAAGGTTTTGGCGGTGAAACCGTTGAACGCCATGTTGAAGGAATGGGAGTTCGAATCATTCAAGACCTCAACTCGCATCTCATACCTAGGCTAGATGACATGCTTGAAGACTTATATGGCTCTACTTGTTATCTAAGATTGACTTGGCTAGTGGATACCATCAAATTCACATGAAAGAGGGAGATGAGTAGAAAACTGCTTTTAAAACCAAATTTGGCTTGTATGAATGGCTTTTGATGCCTTTTGGGTTGACTAATGCTCCCTCTACTTTCATGCGTTAAATGCACCATGTGCTTTGTCCCTTTATTGGAAAATTTGTGGTTGTGTATTTTGATGACATCTTGATTTATAGTAAAAGTGTTGAGGAGCATGCCAGTTATCTTAGGGATGTGGTTGAAGTGTTGAGAATGCATGCTTTGTATGTCAAATTTCCTAAATGCACTTTTTGTGTTGATGAAGTTGTGTTCCTTGGGTTTGTTGTGGGAAGGGAAGGTGTGGAGGTGGATGAGGAGAAAGTGAAGGCAATTAGGGAGTGGCCTACACCCAAGAATGTGAGTGAGATTCTATCCTTCCATGGTCTAGCAAGCTTCTATAGGAGGTTTGTGAGGGATTTTTCAACTAAGGCCTCCCATTTAAATCACTTTGTGAAGAATAATGTAGAGTTTAGTGGGGAGAGGAGCAACAGAACGCCTTTAACATCTTGAAAAATGACCTTACTCATCCTCCTTTGTTAGCTCTTCCCAACTTTGACAAAATCTTTGAGTTGGAGTGTGATGCTAGTGGGGTAGGAATTGGTGGAATTCTCATGCAAGAAGGGAAACCCATAGCTTATTTTTCCGAGAAGCTTGGCCAAGCCCAATTGAACTATCCTACCTATGATAAAGAGTTGTATGCCATTGTGAGGAGTCTTGAGAATTGGCAACACTATCTCATGCATAGGAAGTTTGTGATTCACACCGACCATGAGTCCATTAAGTTCCTAGGGGGACAACATAAGCTTGATAAGAGGCATGCTAAGTGGAGTGTTTTTCTAGAAACTTTTCCTTATGTGATCAAGTATAAGAAGGGTAAGGAAAATGTGGTTGTCGATTCCCTTTCTAGGAAGCCTAATAACCTTTTGCTTGACAATGTTTTGAATGAGAACCATGCTATGTGCTTGAGGAAATAATTGTTTGTCATGTGTGCTTCCAAGTATGTGGGCTTTGAATGCATTAAAGATTTGTATGACCATGATCATGACTTTGCCACCATGTATGAAGCTTGTGAAAAAGGGTTCCTTTGATAAGTACTATAGATTGGATGGATATTTGAAAAGGGAAAACAAGCTTTGCATCCCTATTTGTTCTATTCGTGACTTATTGATTAAGGAATCTCATTTGGGTGGTTTGTTGGGACATTTTGGAGTGTTTAAAACTTTTGATATTTTGAGTGAGCACTTCTTTTGGCCTTGCATGAAGAAACATGTTGAGAGATTTTGAGGATAATGCATAGAGTGTAGGCAAGCTAAGTCTAAATCTAGTAACTTTGGGCTTTTCACTCCTTTGCCTTCACGTACATACCCTTGGGTAGATATCTCCATGGATTTTGTGCTTGGTCTCCCCATGTCTTCTAGGAAGAATGATAGCATTTTTGTGGTAGTAGATAGATTTTTCAAGATGGCTCATTTTATTCCATGTAGGAAGACAAATGACGCTAAGTTCATTGCTAATTTGTTCATTAAGGAGGTAGTCAAACTACATGGGGTTCCAAAGACCATTGTGAGTGATCCGGATGTCAAATTTTTTAGTTTCTTTTGGAAGACTCTTTGGGGTATGTTGGGCACTAAACTTTTCTTTTCTACCACCGCCCTTCCCCAAACGGATGGTCAAATAGAAGTAGTTAACCGGTCCTTAGGTTCTCTCCTTCGTGCCCTTGTTTTTTAGAATAAAACTTCTTGGGAAGAGTGCTTACCCATTGCCGAGTTTGCTTATAATAGAACCATGCATTCTACTACTTTCTTATCTCCTTTTTGAAGTTGTATATGGTTTCAATCCTCTCACCCCGTTGGACTTGTCCACAGTAGATTTGTCTTTGCCTTATTTGATGGATGTAGGTGGCGAGGAGAAGGATAAGTTTATGAAGGATTTGCACGTGCAAGTACAAGAGCGGATCCGCCGGAAGGGTGAACAAGTGGCTCGGCAAGTGAACAAGGGGCGCAAGAAGATGGTTTTCCAACCCGAGGATTGGGTGTGGGTACACTTGAGGAAGATACGTTTTCCCGACAAGACCAAGGGGAAGCTTGCCCCGAGGGGAGATGGACCATTCCTCGTGTTGGAGCGCGTCAATGACAATGCCTATGTGATCGACTTTCCCGATGAGTATAATGTGAGTTACACATTCAACGTGGCTGATTTGAGTCCTTTTGACTCTGTAGAAAGCCCGGATTCAAGGAAAAATCCTTTCCAAGGGGAGAATGATAAGATCCCACGTGGCGGACCCATGACGAGGGCCATGGAGAGGCGGCTTCGAGAAGGACATTCCACGTTCATCCAAAAGGCCGTGCGGGAGGAGTCGATGAAGGAGGGAGAGTCGATGATGCAGATCGTGTTGAAGAATGAAGGGTTGGGAGCACAAGGAGGGACTGAGGAAGCCACTCGGCCGGGTCTGGAAGAGTCAGGAAGGGGTTGAAACGTGGCACCTGGCCGGGTAGATTTACTTTGTTAAAATCCACCCGGCCAGGTAGGTCGAAGAGACAGAGAGTGGTCCGAAATGGGCACCCGACCTGGTGAATTATCACCTTAGAAATCCACCCGGCCGAGTAGCACTGCAGAGATAGATTTTGTGGGCTCCTTTTTAGAATTTTGGGCCTTTACTCTAAATAGTAATTTTCCTCATTTTGCAATTAGACTTTGATTGACATAGAAGCTTGAGAGATTTGTTTCCCTTTTGAGGGTTTTCCTCCAATTCCTAGCTCTAGGTTGCTTGAATCCACAAATTCTTAGTGAAGCATGGATCAAGTAGAGGTATGCTTAGAGGATTGTGGTTACCTTGAAGATCTAGCCATGAATGCATGTTAGTATGGTGTAAGTGTCTTAGCTTACTTCATCAATGACTTTGTATTCCCTTTTCCACATTATCCAATGTTGATCCTTCTTGTTCATCCTAGATTCATTAAATCTTGTTGGATCTATGATTTGCCTTTGTTTATTTTGATTAATTGAAAACCTACTTCACCAAAAATATTAGATCAAGCATCTACCATTGGCTTTTCCTTGGGTTAATGGATCATGATCTACATGGATCCATATCATACAACCTCCAAACTATGATCTAGACCGTTAAAATATGTCAACAGATGACAAAATTGTTAGGTTTTGTATACTAAAAAGCATGTTTCGAGCATGAATAGAAGCTTGCTTATATACAAAAAATCTACAATCCACTTTTAACCCGATTCGGTATTATTCAAGCAAGTTTCGCACGAATAGAATCAGTATTATTATTACATTGTGTTTGCTTGTGCATTTATAAGATGTTTTACAAACATTTAAATGCATAAGAAGCAAACAAAGCCTAAGTCTTTTGCTTAGTAAACTGGTTGTGGGCGTCGTCTACTTTAAGGTACTCACAGACTGTTCTATGCAATGCTTTGCAAAAGAGAAAGAAGAATTTCACAATCTAGATAGGCTTTGGCTACCTATCGCGAAAGGTTACAATGTTAGTCCGATTATTTCTAAGCCTTACTGAAATAAGATGACGTTGGTGTGGTATAGCACTACAGCAAGATGTGTCTTTATGTTATCTACCGAAATACTAGGTCTTGATAAACTATCTTAATCAATAAATTTAGCCTTGAGCATACGTTATTGATCATGCATTATTTTGACTTATCAAATGGTGCGGGTTTTTCACAACCCAATAATCCTGATATCTCGGGTAGTGGTTATTAATATCTAGCGGTGCTATGATTGCTATTATGATGAATAGCTTGCGGTGAGTCTGGTTTGATGATGTCCTCAAGAGGAGCTCGAAACAAGGTTTTATTATTCAGAAAATTGGCCTCATGGAATTTAATTATTCCATGAATAATAAATAAGTGTGTCTTGTTGAGTCCACTCTTGGAGTAAATGAGATGTTATAGTAAGTCCATAGCAAACTTCAATTAATTAAGCGAGGGGAATAATCATTTCAACGAGGAAACCCAGATTACTTGTAAAGATTTGGATGGGCAAACCAATATTATTACTGTAGTGGTTGATGATAATATTCCAATTCAAGCTTATAATAAATTGGGGTTCAATTTAATTAGATAAAAACTAATTGGGTGTGGCCTGCATCCAAACCTCCATTGATCCCTAATCTGGCCCATCATAACTCTATATAAAGGAGACTAGACACAAGACATTAGAACATTATTTCATTAATTATCAAAAAATCTCTTAGGAGAATTTTGAACTTCTCTCTTTCTTTTAAGAGTGGTTTTTGTCTTCTTTCTATTAGGTTTGATATACTGAAAAGTATTTATAGGGCTCGTTACAAACATGGTTTTATAGGGGTTTATTACACTAATCGGGGTGATAATGTGAGAAAAAGTGGTGAATTTAAGTGTGCATGTGCTAAAAAGTGTTGAAGCGGCAGAATGCAGGAACAACTTGATCAACTCAGAAAAGGAGTGAAAAATGGCCAGATCTGAAAACAAATAGATCAGTTGGAGACAAGCAATGGAGCATGCCCAACCAGCAAGTTGATCAAGCGGAGTTCACCACATGAATGAGTTGATCAAGTGGAGTTCACCACATGAGATGACTGAGTTGATCAAGTGGAGTTCACCATATGACTGAGTTGATCACATGGAGTTCACCACATAAGATGACTGAGTTGATCAAGAGGAGCTCACCACATGAAGACGTATCTGCTGAATCATCCTCACTTACTACAAGGGTAAAATGGTCAAATCGGATGAGAAGTTTCCTTAGGGTTGAAGTTGAAGTCGCCCTTAAAATAGAAGCTTTCCACGATGAAGAGGCAGCGCTTAACGCTATTGTAGTTTAGGTAGGGAGCTCTCATAGGCGCTTAACGCCACCACTTTCTTAGCTTAGTTCCGTGATTTCGACGGAGGAATTGACAACTTCGACGTCAGGATTATGTTTTATATCATGTTTTCAAGAAATTAGTGTAGATTTACAGTGTGTTGGCCGTTTCAACGGTGGAATTGAAGCTTCCATCTTAGAAGCTCCTTCACACCTCGCTTTCTAGTTAGATTTAATGGTTTCGGCAGAGGAATTGACGACTCCGACGTTGGATCTCCACTTATTTCCAGTTTATGAAGCTTTAGTTTATTTTCATGTTGATGATGTTATTTACTCATGTTTCTTGGATGCTTTTCGTAATTGGTGGCTTAGATGTTGAGATCTAGTTGCTGCGTATGATTTGCTCTCTTGTTTTGCTCTAGTTTAGAAGTAAATTGTTTTCCGAAGCTTGCTTATTTTCTCCCTGCAACCTTTCAATCTCGATCTTGTTTTAAGCTGCAAATCCATTACTCTTGTTTCTGAAATGATTTCAAGCAAATGTTTGTTTCAAGTTGTCTTTAGTTTAGGAATTTTCATGTCAAGTCTCCGTCTCCATCTCATTATTTTCTCTTGAAGCTTTCAAAACTCTCTTCCATGCTCCCTTAGTTTAGCTTAAGCTCCCAATCTCTGTTATCATGCTTTAAATTCAAGTTTCCCACTCTATTGTTTAGGTCCATGTTCAAGTGCTTAAGGCGTGGTGGCTAACACCAACCCCGTGTCATAGAATCGATGTCGAGTAGGTCCCTAGTCTATGTGGTTCGACCCCTCTCTTGCCGCTTATACTTAGTATTATTTGTTGCAAAAGTGGGAAACTATAAATCTTGTTGAAAGGAGGGACACGTGCACAAAACACACGTGCAAAACTCCTGTCTTCAAATGGCGCTGTTGTCGGAGACTATGGTGTGATCTACTTGATTTTATTTCTAAGACACTGTGAATAGCTTTCGTTTTTTTTTTTTTTCTGTTTTTGATCGTTTTCTTTGTTTTAGGCAGAACTTCTTATCCAAGGTGTTTCCAAGGTTGAAAAGACCATGACTGGAGTGAAGAAAAAAAGCTCTATAATTACATGTGGCTCAAAGAAGCCTATGGGGTGAACAAGTCCTGGAAGTTTTCTTGTTCTCTCCATCTTTTGTTTATTGGTTGCATTAATGTAGTCCTTGGATACTTTAGAAGCTCTTTTTGTAAATTCTTTCAGTCGATTTTTATTTCTAGTGAATATTTTCCAAAGAAAATCCAAAAAAATAATAATAAATAAAAAATAAAATTTTTTGAAAAGTACAAAAAGATTTGAAGTTTTTGTAAATCCCTCTTTCTAATTAAGTTTATTTCAAAGATTTTTCTTTAAGAAAAAAAAAGGAACATGCAGCGACAAGTAGGGGTGAGCAAAAAAACCGGAAACCGAATATCCGAACCGAACCAAACCGAAATTTTGAAATTCGGTTCGGTTTTTTTGGTTTTTCGGTTCGATTCGATTTTAAATATAAAAAAATTTCAGTTTTTCGGTTCGGGCGAAGAAAAAACCGAAAAACCGAAAAACTGAATTATATATATATTCTATTAATTTAATATATTATATTATATATAATATATATATTCTTTTAATATATTCTACTATATAATATATATTATATGTATTATTAATTTTATATTATATATAAATATTCTATTAGTATATATAAAATAAAATAAAATACACATATATAAATATAAATTTATATTATATTTATTTTTTTCAGGTTTTTCAGTTTTTTTTTTTGGGTTTTTCGGTTTTGTTCGGGTTTTTCAGTTTTTTACGTTCGGTTTTCGGTTTTTCGGTTTCGGTTTTTCGGGTTCGATTCGATTTAGATTTTGAACTTGCGAGGGCATTCGTTCAGCTTACGGGGATGAATTCCTTCGGGCACCCAGCACCGATGATTGCCAACGGTTGCTTCGTCTTCACGAATCAGTCCATGGCTTTCCCGGAATGCTTGGCAGCATTGACTGCATGCATTGGAGGTGGAAGAATTGCCCGAATGCTTGGAGGGGGCAACACTTAAGCGGTCACAAAGGCGGCGGCCCAACACTTATCCTTGAGGCGGTCGCCGACTACCGCCTATGGATTTGGCATGCATATTTCGGCGTTGCCGGAGCCAACAACGACTTGAACGTGCTCTATTCTTCACCACTCTTCAATGATGTGATGAACGGAAATACATACCACATGGGTTACTATCTCGCCGATGGTATCTACCTAAGGTGGTCGACGTTCGTGAAGACGCTCCACAACCCGCACGACCCGAGACGGGTTCTTTTTGCGCAGCGTCAAGAGTCCGCGCGGAAAGACGTCGAAAGAGCCTTCGGGTCCTTCAAGCCCGATTCAACATTGTGAAGGCCCCGGCTCGGCTGTGGTACATGAATAATATCGCTAACATCATGTTCACGTGTATTATCTTACACAACATGATTATAGCCGACGAAGAGCCGAGGGCGGCTAGCTTCTACGACGAGGATGAAGCCGGAAGCTCAACAGCGAGGTCTCCACCACGCCGAGGTGAGCATACGACGGTTGGCCAGAGGATCGAGACAAGGCACACAATGCGCGATACTCGAACCCACATTCAGTTACAAGAAGACCTAATCAACCACATGTGGATGAAATTCGGCAACGAGTAGTGGTTTTTTTAATTTTTTGTATTTTAATTATGTAATTTTTAATTTTTAGGATTTTAATTATGTCGTTTTTATTTTATTTGTCATTTGTAATTTTATTTAGGTTTTTTTAATGAATTTTATTATTATGGAAATGTTATTGTTTAATTTAATTTTAAATTAATTGTGCTCGTCCCTACAGAAGAGCACAACTGTGGGTGTTGTGCTCTTGCCAGAGAGCAGGCAGAAAAAGTGGGGCCGAGCCCACAACCGTGCCGCTGGCAAGAGCACGGTTGTGGATGCTCTAACTAAACCTACATTCAGAAATACTTAATCGTAACCTATAAATTAATAGCCTTATTAGTATATTTCTGGCTAATCATAATACAGAGTATTTCATATAACATACTCTGTCTTATAAAAGATATCTCACTTTCATTTTCAGTTTGTCCCACTAAAAATGTCACATTTTCATTTTTAGAAAAAGCTCTCTCTCGCAATAATATAAATATTATATTTTCTCTTTCCATCTAACACACAAAATAAAACCTTATAAAATCTCGTGTTGTCCTGTCCCATAAGTATGACATCTTTTATGGGATGAGGGAGCACATGCAAAGATTTAGACCAAAAGCAAATTTACTAAAATTTGAAAGGCCATCTTGAACTTTGAATTATGGTTTGTCGCAATTTTCTAGTTTTAATAATTCTACATATCGAATTTATTAGCTTTGAATTATGTTAATTTTTATAAATCTACATAACCAATATATTTTATTTTATCCTACTATAATATTCTCTACGCCTCTAAAAAATTGATTAACATAGAAATGATACGGGTTTTAATCTGCAATTATTAAAATAAGAAATGAAAAAGTAAGAAAGCAAGGAAAAAGATAGTGGAATAAGTGTTGGTGAATTGTGGGGTCCACGTATAAATGATGTGTAAAATTATTATTTATTGAAAAACTTTTAATATTTAGACTTTATGTAATTTTAACGGATAATCCAAGATGATAAAACTATTCTATTTTTTTTGGGCAGGATGGAGTACCTGCTACTACTGTATTGAAATCAGTGGAAACTACAAAGAGAATTGATTGATGGCAAATAAAAAAAACATTCAAACCAAGATTGAAAAAATATGTTAGTGAAGAACACACTGGATTTCTAAATAGATGAATATCAAATGTAATGTCTAAAATAATTGACCAAGAATTGATCAAGAACGAAATCGATGAACATGATCAAGTGCCAAATTATATAAAGCTAGTCCCTTTTCACCAAGGCGGTGAACCCAACTCCTCAGACAAGACAAGGTTAGCTACTCAGGCATCGGCCTCACATTCTCAATCATCTTCACAACTTGTGCTATTTTAGGCCTCTGCTCTGCCATCCTCACCACACAAGCTATACCTATCTGCAACATCTCCACCAACTCCTCCTCTATATTCGGATACTTTAGCAGTTCGAGATCGAACACCTCCGCTGTCCACTCCTCCCTCACCACTGAGTGCACCCAACGCACCAGATGGAGAATCTCGTCCCCATTCGTCGTGTGTATGGGTGACTTACCTGTCAGGAGCTCCAGCAGGATCACTCCGAAGCTGTACACATCCGACGCCTGTGTTGCCTTTCGCGTGTCTGTCACCTCCGGGGCACGGTACCCTGCAGCACGAGCTACTGGTGGAGGCACCGAGCTCATTACTGCTGCCAGACCAGGATCCGACACACACCCATGGTTTTGAGGGTTTAGGAATATGTTTGAGGATTTCACGTTGCCATGGACGAGCTTCCCGTTGTTTTCTTCGTGGACACGGGCAATGCCCCTTGCTGCTCCGAGGGCTATCTTTACTCGCCTTTCCCAGTCCAACGGGGTCTTGTTTTCTCCTCGTTTTCCTGCAAGTTTCAACAAGAGTCACAACTACTTAACCGCTTTGTTCATCCATCTGTTAGCAACAGCTGATAACATCCATAATGATCAACAATAATGCAAGACTAATAATTGTAAGAACAAAACAAGAGGATCAATCATAGAGAATCATCCCAAAATAACAAATGGTAGTAGTTAGCAAACAAAAGGCTAAGAGATGCTGTAAATATTATAAACAAATCACCAATTCCACACATCAAAAATCACAGTTGTTTGCCAAAAAATTGAGAAGCAAAATGGAGAAAAGGTGTGAGAAAAGTACCATGAAGCATTGAAGCCAAACTCCCTTGAGTGTAATAATCATAAACCATGAGCTTCTCATCCTTTGAGTAATAGTAAGCCCTCAACTCAGCCACATTCTCATGCTTGATGCCTCCAATCAACTCCATCTGCTGCTCGAAATCCTTCTTCCCGACGTTCACATCCTTGAGCCTCTTCACCACCACTGTCGTCGCATCCTCCATGACCGCCCTATAGGCCGTCCCGAACGTGCCCTTACCCAACACCTCAGCGGAAGCCCTCAACAAATCCTCCAAATCAAAGGCATAGTTACACCCCTCGAAAAAGGCCAACTTATTACTACCATCTTCGCCCCCGGAGATAGCTCTCTCCCCCTTCTCGAGCTTCCCCGTAAACACATCATCATTGTCAGCCTTCCTCCTAAGCAAGCACACAAACAATAGGAAACCAAAGCCAACAAGCCCGGCAACAGAGCCACCTACCACAATCCCAAGCATTGCATTTTGACTAAGCCTTCCTACATTCTTGATTCTTGAACCTTGCTCACGCGGTGCTAACACTAAAGGTGAGCTAGTGACAGTGTAATCCAACAAAGATTGATCATTTCCCGCAAACACAGATTTGGGAAACCTCTGCAATGACCTAGGCACACTACCCACAAGATCATTGTCTGACAAATTAAGCTGCTGCAAATTAGGTAAATTCAAATCAGGAATTTCACCGGAAAGAGAATTCTTGGCAAGATTCAATGCAGTGAGCTGAGACAAGCTAGAAAGGGAGGTAGGGATGGCGCCGGTGAAGGCATTGTGAGACAAATTAAGCACGGTTAGATTCCTCCAAAGAGAGAAATCCAAAGGGAGTGGGCCAGAGAAACGGTTGTAGTGAAGATAGAGAAAGGTTAGGTTTTTCAAGCCCCCAAAATCAAGCGGGAAAGACCCAGTAATGGCGTTGGATCTGAGGCTCAAGATCTGCAGAGCTGATAAGCGGCCGAGCGTGTTGGCCGGAATAGGGCCGTGGAGGCCGATTCCCGGCAGCCTCACTGAAATTACTCTGTTGCCCTCATCGTCGCAGGAGATTCCGGTCCAGTTGTGGCAAATTGGGGAATTCGCATCCCAGTTCAGAGAGCGAGAATGAGGGAGATTGTTTGCGAAATCTAGCAATGCTTGCTTGTCGCTTTCAAGAAGAGTTTTTTCAGCAGCATGGCATTTCAGTACCAAAAAAATGGCACCCGCCATGAAAACAGCAAGGCCCAGCTGCCCCTTCATCTCAAAGATTGGATTTTTTTCTGGGTTTGAAGAATTTGAAACAAAAAACTCAACTTTTGAGCAAAGGATGAAGATTTCAAGAATTGTATTTGGGAAAAGTGGAGAGATAGAAAGGGGGCTGGCTTGTTAGAGAAACGAAGAGTTGTTTGTCTGTGTTGGATTTTTGGAATTGAGTGCCATTTGTAACAACTGCTCTCACACAGAAATAGTGATGATGAGAGAGAAAGAACAAAGTTTTATAGAGAAATGAAGTAAACTCTGGAAAAGGCAAAGTGAATTAAGAAAGATTTAGTTATGGTTTCAAAATACAACGTTATTGTTCTAGTCTTTTTGTTGGATCTCTTTATTCCAGTTTAGAAACTTGAAATTGGAATTCGAAATTGGATCTTATTCTCTCACAAAGATCAACGCTTAGTCCACTATAAGGCGGACCCGCCTAATAACCACACCCCAGTTTTTGTCTATAGCCCCAATTTTATTATCCATAGCCCCAAAATTCTATTTCCGCCACTATAGTTGACACCTCCAATAGCCCCCAAATTTTATAATCAATTTTCATTTTTAAATATTTTTAGTTTCAATCAAGTGTAATTTAAATAATCGCAGTGTAAATTACTAGAATACGAGGTAATTAGGGCCGAATATTCGTTGTATTGCAAACCGGTAAAATTATACAATGAATAATTAAAATAAAATACAACTACAAAACTCCGCCACCGTCTACTCGGTGTCGAAGTCGGCTTCCTCGTGTTCCTCTTCTTCTTCTTCTCCTCCTCCTCCTCCTCCTCTCTCGCTGCTGCCGGCCGCGGTATCCCCAGGCCCATTATCAACCAACCCCAGTCGACTCTCAATCCGATTGATGAGCCTCTTGTAGACGTTCCTGACGTACGGGTCAGTTTCCCCCGCGGTATGACCTGCATACGTCTTGCAGTTGTTGCATCAACTGCACTCTATGGTATTGGCCAATACCTCGTGGGGTTGCACCGTGGGCTGTGGGATTGGGGAGGGCTGGCTGGTGAAGCGTGTCTAGGTTGGGTCTGTAATCTCCAAATGCGGAACGACTCAGATTCCGCTGTAAAGGTGGCGGAGTTGGAGAAGACCTCCACGACTGAGATGGAGGAAGGGGTGGACTCGATGCCCACGGTGGGGGAGATTGATTCCAACTCCAAGGCTGGGACGGAGGCGCATATCCGCCAAAGCCCGACGGCTGAGAAGCATATCCGCCAAAACCCGATGGCTGAGAAGGATAGCCCGAGGGGTTTGATGGATTGCTGCCATATCCCGATTCCTGAGAGTCGGGTGATTCGTCGTCTCCTCGGTGCATTTTTTAGAGAGTGGTTGTGTAGATAGTGAGTGGAGGGATTTTGTGAAAATGGTGAAAAATAGGTGGTGGGGAGTGGTATTTATAGAGAAAAAAAATAAAAAAAAAAATTGAAATTGACGCCGCAAGCACCGCGGCGGATGTCGCCACTATGGTCACCGCGCCTATAGGCGCGGCTATGCCCCCCGCCGCGTCCTCGCCCCGCACCCGGCGATCGCCCGTCCGCCCCCCTCGCCACGCCCGCCGCGTCCACCCCCGGGGCGGACAACCTTGCCACTATAGCCCGCCGCCCGCCCGTGAACGCGGCTATAGCCGCGTCCACTCCATAGTGGATACCCTAATGCGCACCGAAAAAGGCACATTGATATTATAAAGGGCTCTCGACTCTCTGTCAATTCAAATTAATAGTATTCGTTAAAGAATTTGGTATTTGGTGACTTTATATGCATTTTTTGTTTGCATATGTTGGCTGGCTCGTGTAGGAGCAGTTGTTGTTTTACTATGATTTAAAATTAATTAAGTCCAACTAAAGATAGTAAATTTAAATAGTAAATAAAAAAAGGTAGGGAAGAAGAATCCAATGAAAAGTTAAAATGGATTTGAAGATTTGATACTTGAGTGTATTGAAGCTTATGATTACGGAATCGGATCCTCTGCTGTGCCCCTTGGCACAGCAGGAGCTGCTGTGTATTAAACGCAGCCTCCAACAAATGAAACGCAAGTATGTTTTTTTCATTCTTTTTATTTCCTTTTCCTTTCTTTTACAATTTCAATCCTTTTTGCTTTCCTTTATTTAACTAAATTACAAGTGCAGATTTAATATGGGTATTTGTGCCTGAATTAATAGCCGACATAGACATTATCAAACTCACTTAAATTATGCAACTACCATAAATTCATACGCAAACATACAATAAAAGAAAAGCAAAAAGGATTGAAATTGTAAAAGAAAGGAAAAGGAAATAAAAAGAATGAAAAAAACATACCTGCGTTTCATTTGTTGGATGCTGCGTTTAATACACAGCAGCTCCTGCTGTGCCAAGGGGCACAGCAGAGGATCCGATTCCTATGATTACAACTATCAGATTGTTTGCATAAACAGTGAAAGTGGAGTTGAACATTGACAAATGCTAGTGTAGTGCCTAACTATCATAATGACAAGTTTAAAGTCAATTACCACTAATCATTGCAACTAAAACAATATAGCGGATGGCCACAAAAGAATTTAATGGAAAAAAAAGTTAATAAATATTGTTTATGCTTCTTCAACCAAGGCATAATTTCTTATGCGTAGTCGAGGCTGTTAATTAAATTCGAAAATATACTTATGTTAAGTGTGATTTGTAAGCATTTATACACAAACAAATGTTATAAATCAATGTATACAAAAATACTTCTCCATCCATGAAAAATAGACTCATTTTGCCATTTTGGATTTTCACAAAAAATAGTCTTATTTCTAAAAATGAAAAGTTTTTCTCTTATATTTTTTCCACCTTTTCTTCTCTCTTTAATACTTTATCTTTCTCCTACCTCTGTTATTTTATTCATTTTGTACCTCACCTCTCTTACTATATCAATATTGAAATTTGAGTTGTCTACAAATAAGACTATTTTTTATAGACAGAGAAGTATTAAGTAATTTCCCTCTATCCCACTTAAGGAGTCATACTTTACCATTTTTAGATGTCCCACTTTAGGAATCCAGATTTAAATATTCTATAAATGGTAATAGACCATACATTCCACTCACTTTTTTTCTACTCACATTTTATTATAAAGAGTGAACTACATAAATAGTACTCCACCGTCCCATAATAGATGTCACACTTTCTTTTTTAGTTTGCCTCACAAAAGATGTCATATTTCATTTTTTAGGAAAAATTCTCTCACATTAATATAAATATACTATTTTCTCTCTCCACTTAACATACAAAATAACATCTCCTAAAATCTTGTGTCATTTCCCAAGTGTGTCATCTATTATGGGACGGAGGGAGTACATGATCTTTCACTTTCACACAAAAATGACACCATATCTTTGTTTTATATCATTTTTTTACCTACAAATCACATTTTGAGTATCTGATGCTCATTTTCACCTCAAAATACCCCCTAAAAAACACATTTTCACATTTTTCGTTCCATGAAGGGCATTTTTGGTCATACACGAAAAGAGGACATAAAATGATATACTCCCTCCGTCCCAATAAAAATCAAACATTTAGTTTTTGGCACGAGATTTTATGTAATGTTGTTTTGTGAGTTAATGAATAGAGAGTAAAGTAAGTGAGATGAAAAAATAGAGAAAGTGTTGTTTGTATTTTAGAAAACGTTCAATTTTTAATGAGACAGATGAAGTATATATCTTCTCTATCTTTCTCTTCTATACTTTTATTATTAATATTAATATTGTGATATTATAAATTTATATTTAATTTATATTTTAATATTATTTAAATTAAACTCATACTTAATTACAGATATAGTTTTAATTATTATTATTATATTATTATAACATTAATAACTCGTAATTGATTAATAATTATAATATACTACTTATTTAATATATAGATCTTATAATATTAAATTATAATGATAATTATTATTATTATTATTATTATTATTATTTTATCAATGTAGTCTTAATAAAATTTAAAATTATGAATTATATATATAACAATATAAAATGATTGAATACTTTTAATTAGGTGTTTTAGTCCTAAAATGATACTCACTCCGTCCCACAAGAATATGCATTCTTTCATTTTTAGTTCGTCCTACAAGAATATGCATTATCTAATTTTGAAAAGTCTTTTCTCTCTAGTAAGGTTAGACTCATTCTCCACGCACAATACTTTAATTACTTTTTCTCTTCACATCTCTTTTACTTTACTAATTTTATATTAAAATTTGTGCCGAATCCAAATTGTATATTCTTTGGGGACGGAGGGAGTATTATAAAACAATTAAATTAAAAATATTAAATTAATTTAATTAGTTTAAATAATTTATTTAATTAGATATTTTGTCCTTAACTTATACTACGAATGTCAATTAGGTGTATGTATAAAATACTAGTAGTAAAAGGGAGAAAATGAAGAATAAAAACAAGAGGAAATAGAAACTAAGGGCATTAGCAATGGTGTCCCCTCTCTGGAGCCCATCTCAGGGCTTATCTTCATTTTCTCCTACCACGTCAGCAGACCCATCTCAGAGCTTATCTCCATGTAATGAGAGTTCATTCCAGAGCCTATCTCAGAACTTATCTCATTTCCACATCATCATTATTTTATTTTATTTTTAATATCAATGTCTAAATATTTTATACTCCATTAAAATATACATAATAAATTAATTATTTGTTGTATTACAATATTGGAAAAAAAGAATACAACGAGAAGCTAATTTAAAAAAAAACAAAATAAAACATTCTACATTAAAAAACAAAAAAACAAGAGATAAGTAAAATTGAGATTGCCATTAGAGAAGGATAAATGTGAATTGATAGAGAATAAGGTATATATAGTGGATAGAAGATGAATTAATTTTTTTTTAAAGGGGGAGATCGGCTGATGTATCGGCCTTGGGGTGGAGGCGGAAGGGAGTGGCCATCGGCTCCCTCCTGGGCCGATCGTTCGGCCCCATTGCTAGTGGCCTAAGAAGATAAAGTAAAGAAGAAAGAAAAAAAAAATAGAATTCGCATATTTGGTACTCCCTCTATTCCATAGTAGTGGAGGTATTTCTTTCCAGCATGGAGATTAAGAAAAATTGTGTTAAGTGAGTTAACATAAGGAAGAATAAATAGGAAATGAAAAAGGTTGAGAGATAAAGAGAGAATAAAATAAGTGAGAGAAAAGTAAGTGAGAAGAAATGCGTTGACTTTTTACTAAAAAGAGAAATGACTTCACTGCTATGGAACGTACAAAGATAGAAAAATGACTCTACTACTATGGAACAGATGGAGTAATATTTAATTGAAATTTCCAAATATATTGTCTATGACTCAAAAATCACATTTTTGGTACATATGGTTATTTTTGTCATGAGGTACCAAAAACGATATAAAACAAAAATCATGTACTATTTTTGTGCGAAAGTGAAAGATCAAGTACTATTTTTGTAGTTCACTCTATTATAAAACAAATGTATATAAGTAGGACTCACATTTCACTATTTTTTTTTCATCAACTTTCTTTTACATTTTTTAAAACCTATACCGAACTCAAATGGGACTTCTAAAATTGGGACTTGGATAGTAGTACTATCTCCGTATTTTAAAAATAACAACTCTTCTCATTTTAGTGCGTCTTTTAAAAATAATAACTTTCAAACTTTCTATATTAGGAAATCTTTAAACCTCTATATATCAATTTATTTACCACTTATACCACTATAATAAAATGGACTCCACAATCCACTAATATTAATTCTATTATTTTTTTGTCTTCCTCTCTCTTACTTTACTAAATTTTTTCTTCTTTTCTCTTACTTTACCAATTTTTTTCTATTATCTCTTACTTTATCAATTGTGCATTAAAACACATATCATTTAACTCTTATACGAAGCTGCATACTGTAACGACATGATGAATGATATTTTATTGCGTACTCTGATTTAACACCCCTCATAATAATGTCGGACGAGGGACCCTTAGGATTGGGTTTCAACTTTTTTTTTTCATGAATGATGAATGATATCGAAATTTGAGTGCATTAAAGATTGTCAGAGGTTTCCCATGTCCAAAACTATGGTATATTAATGGTGCACACTACCGCTCATAAATATTTGGCCGTTTACAAGCGTTGGCACATTTCAGAAATCATCATAAATTTACTTCCTAGTAATATAAAATAATATATTCTACTAATCAAAATTCAGTTGTATAACAATATTATATCAATTAATTTTATTTGCTATCACATGATTCAACGATTTCTCAAATTACAATAATCATTATTAAACACCACGCCCAAGGTACGTGAAACACAACCATTCTTATTAAAAAATTTGGCTCATCCATAAGACATACTCCTTCCATTCCCTCGTAATTGAGTTATTTTTCTATTTTAAAAAGTTTCTAAGTCATTTCTATATATAGTAGCAATAATTAACACTTTTTTTCTCTCTTATTTATTCTCTCTAACTTACTTTATTTTCTTTACTTTATTTTCTTACTTTTTTTTTATCTATCTGCTTAACACACTAAACATTTTTTTCTAACTCTATGCCAAAAAGTTCCACCTCAACTATGAGGGAACAAAGAAAGTACGTTTTTAAAACAAAAGAAGTACTACTCCCTTCATTCCATGTTAATAGATACTCCCGCCGTTCCATAGTAATAAAGTCATTTTGCCATTTTGATACGTTCCATAGTAATAAAATCATTTCCCTTTTTAGTAAAAGTCAACACATTTTTTCTACACATACTTTACTCTCTCTTACTTTTTTCTCTCTTCATCTCTCTACCTTTTTCATTTTCCACTTTATTCCTCATTACTTAACTCATCTAACACAATTTTTCTTAATCTCCGTGCCGAAAAGAAACGCTTCCATTACTATGGAACAAAGAGAGTACTATATTTCATTTTCTGCTCTCATTTTAGAAAAATAATTAAAATGAAAAAGAGTAAAGTAAAAAAGAGAATAATGTAGAGAAGACTCTTCTCTACATTATTTTCTCTTACTTTACTCTTTCATCTTAATTATTTATTACTTCATCCGTCCCACAAATATGCACTTTTGGTCGGACACAGATTTTAATGCACAATTAATAAAGTAGAAGAGAAATAAAAAGAAAAATGTAATTAAAGTATTGTTAGTAGAAAATGAGTCTTACCTTATTAAAGTGAAAAGAGTTTTCAAATTTGAAAAGTGTATATTTTTATGCAATGGACTAAAAACGAAAAAATACATATTCTTACGGAGCGGAGAAAGTATTATTTTTCTAAAATGAGTGCAGAAAATGAACGCCTCTATTAAAATAGAATGGAGGGAGTATTATTTAATTACTCAAATAACCTTATATTGTTCATTAACTTATTTTGCTTTATTTGAACTAACCTAATAAGTGGTTATGAATTCATAGTTTTGCGGAGCATTAAAAAAGCTTAAAACAATACATAAATTTTAACGTATGTAAATAAAAGGTGATTTTTCTTTTAACATAGATGTATTACCTTTATTTCATTTTTCTATTAATAGAAGATATTTTATTTATTTATCGCTCTATACTAGTAATGATGTGACCAATCCACCGTATCGCGTACATGGGTTATGAGCTAATATGAGTTAAAAATTTCTTACCCTAATCCTAAATAATCAGGTTTACGGCTTGATTTATACATACTCACTTAGTCTTATAAAAAATACAACTTTTTTCTATTTTGATAGAATACTTCTATTTCGGTAACTTCTTTCTTTCTAATTTGACATATTAACCATAATCATCTTCAACAAAGAATAAACAGGAAAGAAGAAGGGATGAATTGTATGTGGTGAAGGGTGTCGCTACAGTTGCAAGGCGATAGCATTTCCAGTTAACAGAGAGGTGGAAAGGTTTTTACTCCCTTTGTCCCACATTAAGTGAATCATTTTCATTTTGGGAAGTCTCACTCTAAATGACACATTTCTAAAAATAGAAATATCATTCTCTCTATTTTTTCCTTCTCTCTTACCAGAATAGAAATGTTTCACTTAAAATAGGACGGATGAAGGGAGTAATTTTTTAAAAATATATATAAATATATTTATATATATAGGGGTGCATTATAATGATAACTCCAATTTGTGTGATAACCCTATAACTAAATCTCCACCACACATTTTAAAAATATGTGGTTTGGATTTAATCTAACAAAACTATCATTTTATCAAATAAAACTATCATATTTCGGATATATTAAGGGCAAAATAGTCATTTCGTTATAAAATTGGGCGGGTAAGAAGAAAACGTGAATTAAACACTGCATTCAATTTCTCTCACACTCAAACCCTCTGAATCGCATTTCAAACCCTTGCTTCTTCAGTTTCAAAGGAAAAATCATCCAAATTCTGGAATATGTCGAAGGAAAACGCTCAAGCATCATCGAAGGAAGACTGGATGAAGTTTATTACTTATTTCACTTTTGTTTTTGCTCGATTTTATCATTTTGCCAGAGATTCTCGTTTTTTTTCGATTCTATAGTTTTTTAGTGTAGATTTAGAGTTACATTTGACAACATGATGAATTTACTTTGAATTTACTTCATACTTGGTTTTGTATCATCAATTCATACCTTATTCCATGATGAATTATTGTTTTAAATTATAAAATGATAGTTTCAAATGATAAAATGATACCAGGGATAGAAATCAGCTGCTTCTACTAATGTATTGAATTTCATACCAATCATTGGCTTCAAAGTATCATCACAAACCAGAATGTACATACCTACAAATCAGTAAAACTATCATTTTATCAAGTTAGAGTATCATTCTATCCGGCAAAACTATCATTTTATCAACTCAGAGTATCATTCTATCCGGCAAAACTATCATTTTATCAACTCAGAGTATCATTCTATCGGGTAAAACTATCATTGTATGCAGTAAACCTAACATTTATAAGCCAAAAGTATCATGTTAACACATAATCGGCAATGCATAATATAATTACATAATATCATGAACTGATTTGTTGCCCAGTTTATGAATGCCAAAACCAACTGAACGAGCATAATGTTAATAGAAATCAGCTGCTTCTACTAATGTATTGAATTTTATACCAATCATTGGCTTCAAAGCATCATCACAAACAGGAATGTACATACCTACAAATCAATAAAACTATCATTTTATCAACTCAGAGTATCATTCTATCCGGCAAAACAATCATTGTATGCAGGAATGTACATACCTAAAAATCAATAAAACTATCATTTTATCAACTCAGAGTATCATTCTATCCGGCAAAACTATCATTTTATCAACTCAGAGTATCATTCTATCTGGCAAAACTATCCGGCAAAACTATCATTTTATCAACTCAGAGTATCATTCTATCCGGCAAAACTATCATTCTATGTAGTAAACCTAACATTTATAAGCCAAAAGTATCATGTTAACACATAATCGGCAATGCATAATATGTCATTTTGTCAGGTTAAAGTATCATTTTTATCAACTTATATGCAAAATTGAAAACATCTTCCCGGTCATAATTATGCGAGAAATATGGAAACAAAATCTGGAGATTATGGAATAATGAACCAAATCGGAAGAAAATCTGGAGCCTATGTAAATAAAATAGGCGAGAAATATGGAAACAAGATCGCTGAGAAGAGAGAATCGAACTGAGAGAAAGTGAAAGAATGAAGCGAAATTCAGAAATTAAATGAGGAAAATGACATATTTACCATCTGCACCTTTTTTATGAAGTAAATCTAAGTTTGAATCTCAGCCACAAGATTAGAAAATATGTGTGATTCAGATTTGGTTATAGAGTTATTACGTGATTTGGGGGTTATCATATGATCACAACTCTATATATATAGAGTTGTGATCAATGTCGAACCAATTTGAAAGACCGAACTAGAGACCAAATCTGGGCCATTAGATCTAGTTTTTTGATGAGATATGCTGCTGTGTAAATTTTTCGGTATTCATTACAAGCTCATTTTACTTCATTGTATAGGTTTATTACTTCATTCCGTACGTAATACCTTGAAACTACAACATGTTTTTACTTGCTTCCAGTAGGTTTTGAAATGATTCAACATATGTTTCATTTGAATTCATTGACATGAGTTTTTACTTTATTTACATTAAAAAATGTAATTTATTCAAGTGCGTTTATTACTTCATCCAGAAAAGTCATTACATCATTGGATAAGGTTTTTACTTCATTCCAGTAGGACTTCAAATGCTTCTACACATACTTCATTCCAATAATTTATTACATCATTCCATGTGTTTATTACACCATATCAGCGTTGTGGCGGTGGTGATAGATATTGTAGAGAGAAAGAACGGCACGCGACAGCGAAACCGCATTTACTTACTGGAATGAAGTAATAATCCTACTGGAATGAAGTTAAATCTTCGTAACATGTTAGTATGGCTTATTTACCTCCGGATGAATTAAAATAGGCTCGTGATGAAGGCGAAAATACGAAAATAATTGATAAATTTGTGCCTCTCATCCATAAAAAACTAGATCTAAAAACCCTAATTTGGTATGGTTCGGTGGTTCGGTCTTTAAGAGTGGATTTGTGAATAATGGGACTCTATATATATATATATATATAGGGATGTATTCATTTCCTTTTCCTATATTTCATCCTTTTTCCTTCTTAATATCAGCCATTAGATTAGAGAAATGGACGGTCAAGATCAACATTGTGTAATTAATCCCGTGTTGCATTATTTGTCCTATTTTGTGCATTATGAGGGTACAATAGTAATCTAATAATGGCTGGAAACCGCTACGAATAATGCACCACATGGTCACGAGTAATGCATATAATTGCCTATATAATGCACAATATGTGAACTGCAATGCATACGAACAAGATGTGCTGTGTTATGATGTTTGACACACGTTTCTTGTTTCCCCTAAGGGTTTAATAAGCTTAGGGGCTAGGGTATAGTACGTAGACATGTATGTAATCTTCACATGGTAACGAGTAATGGATATAATTGACTATATAATGCACAATTTGTGAACTGCAATGCATACGAACAAGATGTGCTGTGTTATGATGTTTGACACACGTTTCTTGTTTCCCCTAAGGCTTTAATAAGCTTAGGGGCTAGGGTATAGTACGTACTCATTAATAAAAAATTATAAAACGATACGAATAATTCACCAAATTGTCACGAGTAATGGATGTTATTAACTATATAATGCACAATATGTGAACTGCAATGCATACGAATAAGATGTACCATGTTATGATGTTTGACACACGTTTCTTGTTTCCCCTAAGGGTTTAATAAGCTTAGGGGCTAGGGTATAGTACGTAGACATTACTAAATGCACGTATGTAATCTTCAATCCGTTGATTAACCCATATACACAATACCTCTAATAATGCATAATATACTGAGATAATGACAATTAACAGCTACATAATGCACTACCTAAACCAAATAATGCACATACGTATATTCCAATAACAACAATTTGTTAGTAATGTCTACGTACTATACCCTAGCCCCTAAGCTTATTAAACCCTTAGGAGAAACAAGAAACGTGTGTCAAACATCATAACATGGTACATCTTATTCGTATGCATTGCAGTTCACATATTGTGTATTATATAGTTAATAACATGCATTACTCGTGACAATTTGGTGAATTATTCGTATCCTTTTATAATTTGTTATTAATGCGTACGTACTATACCCTAGCCCCTAAGCTTATTAAACCCTTAGGGAAACAAGAAACGTGTGTCAAACATCATAACACAGCACATCTTGTTCGTATGCATTGCAGTTCACAAATTGTGCATTATATAGTCAATTATATCCATTACTCGTTACCATGTGAAGATTACATACGTGTCTACGTACTATACCCTAGCCCCTAAGCTTATTAAACCCTTAGGGGAAACAAGAAACGTGTGTCCAAACATCATAACATGGTACATCTTATTCGTATGCATTGCAATTCACATATTGTGCATTATATAGTCAATTATATGCATTACTCGTGACCATGTGGTGCATTATTCGCAGATACCAAAATGTGGCAGTTACTTTTCCGTCAAATGTCAATAATAACCCTGTAATGCATACAATCACCTTCTATAATGCAACACGGAACCAGTTTTATAGAATCAATCTGATCCGTTGATGCCTTAGATCTAACGCGTAATATTAAGAAGGAAAAAGGATCTAAGATGTGAAAAGGAGAATAACGCTCCCCTATATATATATATATATATATATATATATATATATATATATATATAGGGTTTTCATCTACCAAAAGAAGTCCTTAAGTATAGAAATACATACCATATATGGACCGTCAGATTTGGAGATTAATGGCCATGATCTGGAATGAATCCTTGTTTTTGTTGGGTCATAATAAGACGGATTTGTGTCATGTGAGGGGTAAATTAAGAATAAAAAAAATTAGGAACCGTCACCTACCGTTTTAGTGGACGGATTTTATGGCATTTATTAATATTGACAGCAAAATACATTTTCATTTCATACGCTAGTTATTAGGTGAGAGAGAGAAAAGGTTTATCATTTCTTCAAAGAAAATAACACAAAACCATTCACTCCTAAACCAAAAAACCCTAGTAATTTATTTCACACGCTTCAACGAAATCGGCGATATCTCTCAACAGCGACGCTTCTTTAGCAACAACGACCACTCACTCTGCTGGAGCAGGGATCGTGGACGGTAAAGGTTAATAAAACTTTCTAATAACTTCTATTTTTAGTTTTTGGGTCAAAATTGATTCACGATTTCTGGCATTTTTATTCGTTGTCCACAAGTTTATGAAAGGATGAAGGTGAACAAGAAAGAAGCACAAAACCAACCTCCGAAAAATGGTATTTGGCTGCCTAGATTTGGGTCATTTTTGTGTCGATTGTTTGGATTTTTAAATTTTGCCCTAATTTTCTAACCTTGGTTGTGTTTCGAATAGCCGCTCAATCTGGTTGGCGAACTTTGAAGAACAATTGAGAGGGAATCATTGATGGCAAAGGTGAAAGCCTAAGAAAATATGAATGGTCCTGAAAAAGGTACTTACCGAGATGTCTTTTTCAGTAATGGAGAAATGTGAACTGAACTTTAATATTTTTTGTTGGAAATGGGTAACATGAACTTAAATGTGGGTTTAGTTAAATTTCATGGAAAAATAATTTTTATTAATAACTGTTGGCATTTAATTTACAGCACAATCGGAAATGAAATGGCAACACCAGAAATTGGAAAGGAATCTACAAGGCTCCCACAATTGATGGATCCAATGTTTTAAAAGGTAATATATTTACAGAAAAAACTAAGAATCTCTCTCAGAATTTCATTTCATATACAAGAAACGTATTAGGTCATATATGTAACAGTTTTGTGTCATGTTTACAAACTGTTATTGTTTCTATAAGTTGCATTCAATTTGGAATCACCTAAAATAAATGTATGGTCACTGATTAGCATTGGAATAGTTTTATGGGTTATGTAGTAGCAATATATGAATTAGGTCATGTTTGAATCACTTCTATGTCATAAGTGAAGTATATGAATTAGGTCATCCTTGTATCACTTTTATGTCATAAGTGACAGCAATGTTTATTTTCTCAGATGGAAGTCAACATGGGTGAGAGAAGGCCATTGGAATTGTGGATTATCGACTAGATATAAGGGTGTGCTTCAGTATTTAAGAGCTAAAAAGTATTGTGTTGAAGTTGGCCGAAAATAATCACAGCTCCCTTTCTAATAAAACATCGACATCCAAACATTATGCAACAGACAACAAGAAAATGATGATCGACGTTGAAAAGATGATAGCAAGCTACAGGGCTTCTGTAGTGGCCATGTCAAAAAATTTGGATTTAAAGTATGTTTCATTGATATAATTATGTGCGTATTTAACATATGGGTTTTCAAATGACATTGGATTTTATTGTTTCTTCAAATTAGACTTTAATATGAATTATTTTTCTGACTCTATGACAAAGGTAAAATACGATGGTTGTTTGATCTCTTCTGAAAAGTAAAAACACAGTATAAGATGACTCTATGTCATGCTTGGTACATGTTAGAGTCATTTTGAGCAAAAAAGATAAAAATAAAATCATTAATTTGTTGTGGGAATTTTTGTACAATAACCAAGCAACTTGTGAGAAAAAATTGATTATGTAAATTAGCCGTTCATGTCATAATATATGCATGTAAGAGTCATAATAAACGTAATCAGGCAAAAAAAATAATAGTATATGAGAATTCATACATTGGGTCATAATAAATGAATATTTGGGTCATAGCATCGTATGGTTAATTTGTGTCATAATAAACCAACATTTGGGTCATTATATAACACTAAGGAGTACCAGAATGCGTCATACAAATCTGATCGAAATGTTCGTATCAAACAAACTGAAGTAAAATACAAGATTATTCTCATATTTTTGACATATTAAAAAAAACCCAATATTAATACGGCCAAAGAATACACAAACAATAACCCAAACATCAGCCATTCTTTAGGTCATACTAAACGAATATTTGGGTCATGTCAACTTATGAGTAAATTGGGTCATAATAATCCAATATTCGAGTCATTACATAAAATTACCGAGTACCAGGATGCCTCATACAAATCTGAACGAACTGAGTAATTTCAAACAACTTGACAATGCAAATAAAATGGAGTCCAATAAAAAACTTAAACAGACGTTACTTCAAAAAAGAGACTACATGGCATCAAACTTCAGAATTTCTTCTAGACCGCCTCTTTTCTTTCTCTTTGAATTTGTCGCAATTCATTGAATCGCGGTGATCCCACTACTGACATTTCTTGCATTGAAGCAAAGGCTTGCTCTTAAGCTTCAAAACCTTCTCCACTCTAGAGAGGACTCTACTACCAGATCCCTTCGTACGGACGACTTCTGGTGGGTGAACATCTACTTCTTGGGTGCCTCTGCCCCATAAAAGTCCTATATTAGTTTCTTCTTTTGTGCTGTAGACATTACTACGCCATCGTAAAAAATCTGATGCTTGCTTTACGAATTAACCACATAGATCATACATAGGCAAAATCACAGCATATAATAGAACATATCATACAACTGCCAAAAATGTGTCATACAAGCTAAATTACAAAAATTCAAAAAATAACAACGATAATGAGTCATGCTAAACAAGTAATCGTATCATAACAAATGAATTAAAATTGACATTTCCCAAAAAAATGAAATGCAAACATAACGTCAAGCGACATAGAACATTGTTGCGATAAAATATACAACCAAGCCATTGAGATATGTCGAAAACTGTAACACAAAAATTTCACAACAGAACCTGTGTTTTCTACAACGTTATCGGAGAATGATTGATTGTCTCCCAGCGAAGAATGATCTACTACGGTTTCCATTTATGGAGAAACGGTACAATAAATCTATGCTACAAAAAAACAACTAAAATGAAAATTGATATTGTTAAACAGAATCAGAAAAAATTACGAAAATGAATTTACATATTAAATAATGAAAACCAACTAAAGAAATTAATTAGGATATAAAAAACTGATATGAACCTAAATTACCGATGAAATAAACGGCGACGGAGTGTAGAATAATATTAACAACACATACGAATCGGACAAGAAAATGATCGCATATGAAACAATAATAATGGCAGATCTGTTGAAGAAGATGTAAAATCTGCAGGAGATGAAGAAGATGAAAATTAACTCCCCAATCACGGAAGGAATTGTTAATGGAAAGAGAGACGTGCATCATTATAGGAATTGGAATAACAATCTAATGAACTAGAATGACACTATTAACCTTTTAGGATTATAAGTGAATAAAAAAAAACTTGCATAAATGTTTAAGCCATTAGATCTTCTCATCTCAAGATTAAAACACCTAATCCTATGGTCTAAATTCGGCCTTCATTTCTGGATTTAAAGTGATACTTGTTTGGATCATTTCCATATATATATATATATATATATAGGATAATGATCAATATATAACTAATCTTAAGTGTATAACTAGAGAACAAATCTCAGCCACACATCTTAATGGAACAAATATTATATATATTAATTATATAAAATAGACTAAGGGTATTTTTGTAAATTACATTATGAAATTTAATTATGCACTCAAATTACGTGGTTTTCCTTCCATTCTCTTCTATCAAATCTGCTTCGATTCTCCTTCCAAATCTGCGACCAAGTGCGGCGAGAGAGGTGAGGAACACGGCGGCGGCAGCGGCGGCGCGGAGGTGGAGTCGCTGGGAAACCCCCATTTTTGCGGCGGAGGGATCAGAATTGTTTCCGCAGAAAATCCTGTGACGGCGGGGATCATTCTCTTGTAAATGAGAGGAGAATTTGAGGAAGCGCGGCGGGTGGAGATAAGAGTGGGAAGATGAGGAGCGGAATCGGGGAATGGTGGCGATACTGGAGGTTGAAGCCATGGAATGATGAGGTTGTCGTCGAACAAAATGGTCAAACGCGTACTTGAACACACACCATGGATCACTTAATTTTAAATTCAAATAAATGTGTTAAAATATTATTCCTACAGATTTCACCTATAGTGCTTACTAAAATGGAATAAATTATAAATAATTACTTATTTTAAAATTTAATTTCAATTTAAATTACTCGTTATTAGAGAAATTAATTTCTGCTAACGTTATTATTCAAACAAATGATTAGCTTTTTTCATCAATCTTAAACATAAACGTAGAAAACATCACTCCCTAAACCCTAAACCTTATAAAACACATCACTCTTAGCATGATTTTGCTTCACTCTTGTTTACAAAACACATCACTCTTAGCATGATTTTACTTCACTCTTGTTTACAAAACGCATCACTCTCAAAATGATTTTACACATCACTCTTAGCATGATTTTACTTCACTCTTGTTTACAAAACGCATCACTCTCAAAATGATTTTACTTCACTCTTGTTTACAAAACACGTCACTCTTAGCATGATTTTACTTCACTCTTGTTTACAAAACACGTCACTCTTAGCATGATTTTACATCACTCTTGTTTACAAAACACGTCACTCTTAGCATGATTTTACTTCACTGTTATTTACAAAACACATCACTCTTATTGTGATTTTACTTCACTCTTGTTAACAAAACACATCACTCTTATTGTGATTTTACTTCACTCTTGTTAACAAAACACATCACTCTTATTGTGATTTTACTTCACTCTTATTCTGATTTTACTTCACTCTTGTTAACAAAACACATCACTCTTATTCCGATTTTACTTCACTCTTGTTAATAAAACACATCACTCTTTTATTCTGATTTTACTTCACTCTTGTTTAAAAAACACATCACTCTTATTGTTATTTTACTTCACTCTTGGTTAAAAAACACATCACTCTTATTGTGATTTTATTTCACTCTTTTTTACAAAACACATTACTCTTAGCATGATTTTACTTCACTCTTGTTTACAAAACACATCACTATCAGCATGGTATCTAAGAGTATAAAAGTTTTGAAAATGCAATCTCAACTAGTAATCACCAATCCAAATTCCAGAAACTTGAATATATGAACTTGCAATAGTACAATAATATAGTCCAAAATTCAACACGGTTGGGCATCAACTCAAAGTCAACTTGCAGTACACAACCATTTCTCAAAAATCAAATCCGCAATCCGCAGTTGAATTGAATCAATCCCCAACCAACAATAGCGGAATACGTCGTATTCTGTGTAATACGCAGCCTCAGCGAGCTCCTAATATACAAAGCACGCCACATCCCCGAGCTCCGCGGTCGAATCGAGGTGATCCAAATGAAGCTCTGGCAGCTGCAATCCATCCTCGAGATCACCGACGCCAGGCAGGAAATCGCCCCACTCGTCGCAGTTCCCGATGGCTTCGATTGCGACGGCGGTTCCACGACATCGCCCCACTCGTCGTCCTCGTCTTCTGCGGCGGGAGCGGGCAACAATTTGGTGCGGTGAATAGAGAATTCGGTTGGAAGGGAGCGAAAGAGAAATCTCCGAACACCTCATCATCGTCGTCCTCCGCCATATGGTGAAGGACGCGGATCGATTGCGCCTCTTCTGTTCGATGATAATCCTTGAAATGAAAAAAAAGGTGTGTTTGCTTTACGTTGAAAAGCACTGAGAAGATGGATCTGCCATTAAAATGGATTCTTCACCACACTTAGCTTTTTTTGTTTTGTTAAACACATCGTGGTTTAATTTTGCAGAAGAAGGAAGAGGAGAAGAGGAGAAGAACGCATTTTCTTTTTCAAATGAATTGAATTTGCCAATGACGTAACCTAATTTTGGATGTGCAACGACCATAATACCCCCGCCTTGTTATTATAGAGTAAATTTGTGATTGAGGGAGTTAATATCTCCTTAAATTCAAAAATTAATATTAGCCCTTGATTTTTTTGATCTTGTGGCTATGATTTGTTCTCTAGTTATAGGTTTAAGGGGCACTTGCCATAGATCATGACCCTATATATATATATATATATATATATATATATATATATATATAGAGAGGAGTGATCAAGGTCTAACTAATTTTAAGTGTATAACTAGAGAACAAATCTCAGCCACACATCTTATTACTCCAAATTAATCTTATGGCTTAAATAATCTTGCAGATTTTTATAAAAAATAATAGCCCAAGGGAATTTTCGGAATTCAATATATCAACGTGAATTCAGCGCAATATATCAACGTCAACGCTGATTTCTCCCAAATTCAAAGCGCGATTTCTTACAAATTTCATATTTCACGGCGAACCAGGCAATTCTGGAGGCTTTTGCCAGCTCGAATCGTGTTCATGTGATCGATTTCAGCTTGAGGCAGGGGATCAGTGGCCGGCGCTGATGCAGGCGCTGGCGACTTGGTGGAGTTGGAGCGGTTGGTTGTGATGGGCGTCGCATCATGTTGATGTTGGTGGTGGTAGCCGTGATTTGGTGACGGCGGGAGCGGAGCTGCAGTTGGTGCGCCGCGGATTGTGTGTGGCGGTGATGTTAGTTGAGAGAAACTTCGTCCAAGAACACTGTTGTTGAGAGCGATACGGCAACGGCTGTGGTGTGTTAGTGATGGATGATTTCTTTGGCTTGTGTTTTTTGGATGGCATTATTGGAAGTAAGGTTTGTGGTATGAGAATGTGGTGATGAAAGGGGATGTATCATGTATGTTTATTGGTAGGTGGCCATTGGTACCCAAGCTTGATCAATTATTCATTTTATAAAATGTAAATTGTTTAGTTTGAAGAGATTTTCAAAAAATAATTTCGTTTGGTGCATACATAATTAGTATGGATAGAGTTGACATTGGTGGCAATATTATACTAAGAAAAAGAAAGGATGGAGCTTGGGGAGCAAGTACTTATAATTGTTTTTACTTTTTAGAAACCACAATGAATTAAATATGGTCAATTTTACTTCACTGTTGTTTACAAAATACATCACTCTTAACATTATTTTACTTCACTATTGTTTACAAAACACTTTACTCTTAACATGATTTTTACTTCACTGTTGTTTACAAAACACATCACTCTTAGCAATATTTTACTTCACTATTGTTTACAAAGCACATCACTCTTAGCGTGATTTTACTTCACTGTTGTTTACAAAACACATCACTCTTAGCGTGATCTTACTTCACTGTTGTTTACAAAACACATCACTCTTAGCATTATTTTACTTCATTGTTGTGTACAAAACACATCACTCTTACCACTATTTTACTTCACTGTTATTTTCAAAACACATCACTCTTAGCATTATTTTACTTCGCTGTTGTTTACAAAACACATCACTCTTAGCATGATTTTACTTCACTGTTGTTTACAAAACACTTCACTCTTAGCATGATTTTTACTTCAGTGTTGTTTACAAAACATATCACTATTAGCATGATCTTACTTTACTGTTGTTTACAAAACACATCACTCTTAGCATGATCTTACTTCACTGTTGTTTACAAAACACTTCACTCTTAGCATGATTTTTACTTCACTGTTGTTTATCTTACTTCACTGTTGTTTACAAAACACTTCACTTTTAGCATGATTTTTACTTCACTGTTGTTTACGAAACGCATCACTCTTAGCATGATCTTACTTCAGTGTTGTTTACAAAAACACTTCACTCTTAGCATGATTTTTACTTCACTGTTGTTTACAAAACACATCACTTTTAGCATGATCTTACTTCACCGTTGTTAACAAAACATATCACTATTAGCATGATTTTACTTCACTGTTGTTAACAAAACACATCACTATTAGCATGATTTTACTTCGTTGTTGTTAACAAACACATCACTATTAGCATGATTTTACTTCACTGTTGTTAACAAAACACATCACTATATGAGTAAGATCATTTCCCCAAGATTGAAATGTTCAATAAGCTTTTAGCTAAACACCCCTTGATAAAACATTAATTACAATCAGCGAAAGTTGAACTATCAATTTGCCTTTAAATAAAGGGACATGATGGCAACAATATTTATAAAAGTAGATCATCAGAAATAAAGTTTGAACCCATAAGACACCTGTCTCTCCTGCCATTAATGATAATTAAGTAAGCCTACTGATTAATTAATGCTTAATCCAAACAGTGAAACAGTTTATGTTGACAGATAAACGGCGTCGTTTGCATATTGACGACCATGACGCCGACGTGTGCCTATTTTCAAATACTTCCCCCTCTCACAATCACGCTCCTCCACTTTCTCACCACCACGGAAACTGAGAGACAGAATGGGAAAGACAACAAGGAAACTCAGAAATGGTCTCGCCGGTTCCGGCCAATATCGACATAGCCAACTCCATCGACCCTCTTCACATCTCCGAGATCGCACAGGATCTCAATCTCAGCCCGCAACATTACGATTTGAGTCGGACGCGCGATCTCAACCCCAAGAGTAGTATGAAGCGGGAAGATAAGGGAATTTGCAGAAGAGATCGAGAGATAAAAATTTACTGAACCTATTTTTTCTGTGCAATGACAATTATACCCCCGTCTTGTTATTGTGAAGTAAATTTATGATAGATGGAACTAATTTCTCCTTTAAATTCAAAAATCACATGTATTAATACTAGCCCTTGATTTTCTTGATCTTGTGGCTGTGATTTGTTCTCTAGTTTTGTGCTTAATGGGCACTTGCCCTATATCACTACTCCATATATCTACATATATATATATAGGGTAGTGTTAATCTCCTTTTCCTCTCTTAGATTTAAGTTCCTTCTTAATTTGGGTCGTTGGATTTGGTGGATGGAGGGACCGGATGAAACCCCATTTTTTAATCCCGTGTTGCATTATATGATGGAATTTGTGCATTATAAGGGTAAACTAGTAAAATAACTAAATTGGAAACCGCCCAAAACGGAAGGAGCGAATTTCCAGCGGGATTTTGATACAACCTTCCATCTACTCACTATCTCTCTCATAAACCTTCCATCTTCTCATTCACTCTCTCACTCTATCCCATCAGCCCACGATCAAAACTATTCTCCACCATTTCAAAACCGCTGAAATCCTAGTCGCCTCTCCAATTGAAGAGAAACCAAATCCACAGTCGATTCGCGCCGCGGAATTCACCGTCGGTCGACGATTCACAGGCTTAAAGTTCCGATTTTCAATTGTGCGCACGCCGATTGAGTTTCTATTCGCAACAATGTGGGTTTCCAAAGTTCCATTTTTGGGTAATAATCACTCTTAAACGTTGATTGTCGTCATTTACGAGACCACATAGTAATCGATTCACAGTTTTTAGTGTTGATTAAGTTCCTAGATGCAATAATGCACAATTTTTTTTGGTAGATTTTTCTGTAAACAATGAAATGGTAATCATTCGGATTAGGGTTCTGGTCATTGTTGAAGTGTGTAGTTGACTTTTGTGTTACATTTGGTATATGTTCGATTATTCCGGGTGAAACCATACTGATGTCGTAGATGTTGCTGAAAATGTCCGATTTTGTGTTCAATGTGTTGTTGATTTTGTCCATTATTGACGATTTGGGTTGATTATTGAGTTATATCTGTGTTTTTTATGATTTGGATGAAGAAATTTAACTGATTTCCATGGTGTGTCTGACAGTGCATCAATGACGAAAGGAGGCAGACCCTTCAAAACCCAACCAACACAGACTACAGGTGATAAATCTTTTGCATTCTTCTTGAATTTGTTCAAATCTGATACCATTGGTTCAGCTAGAGCTCTGCATTATTTGGTTGTTCGTTGTTCATTATTGCACTCTGTTTTGTACATCATGAGTTTGTTTCAATAAAAAACGTTTGGTTTCCACTGAAATTGTGCATTATTGTACAATGGTGTTTAGGCATTGGTTATTAAATTGTAATAGGTAGTGGTCTGATTCATATTTGTTCTTTTCTTTTGTTTACACGTTGTTCATTATCTATACCGTTTTGTACATTACATTAGTTTAATTTGATGCATTATTCATTCTGTTCTGTTGTAAGCTACATTATTTATATCGTTTTGTACATTACATTACCACTTTTCATATATTACTGACAAGTTACAAGTACGTAATATTGTGTTCGATGTAATACATGCATTATATATAAAGTTTGGTACATTAATAGTCAGTTACTACTCATTATATGAACTTCTTGGTATATTACTGAGTTGCATGGGAAAATTTAAATATCTTTTGGTACATTATTGATATGTTGCCGTGCATTATGTGTTATTTATCGTACATTACTCACATGTTATATTAACCATTACTGTTGTTGCTATTACACATGCATTATACATATATTTTTGTACATTATTGTTCTGTTACATCACTGATACATATAATTTACTTTTGCTAAACCAGGAGGTGTTGGAGGAAATTGGCAGCAATGACGTCTAAATTCACCCAACCAGGAGGTGTTGGAGGAAGATGAACCAAGTAGGCTTGTTTGAAAATGCTCATGCCCATGGATCAACTGCATTCCTTGTGCGCTGCGGTGGCAGCGACGGCTCTGTGGCGGTCCCGGTGAGAGAGGATTTTGCAGCAGCTAGTTGAAACAAGAACGACAACAACATTGTACTTCAAGATGTGTCCAACTGATTTGAAATAGATTTGTAGGGTATTTTTTCTAGATTTATGACGATGTAAAGCACTTGGGATGGTGTGAATTCAATTTCCTTTCAACATTATTTTCTTCAATATGTACATTATTCACTGATCCGTGCACATTATTAGACACTTTTGGTACATTATTTACTGTACCAAATCTTAAACGCATTAAAAAATGAAATTTAATTCATGTGTTGGTGCTATAACCTAGCCCCATGGGTTGCTAAACCCAAGGGAAATGATTCAAACTCTTTGCCCTTTGTGATGGTTCCGTTTGTGAGTGGCTACTACAACCTAGCCCCATGAATTGCTAAACCCAAAGGGCATGAATTCAATTTCCTTTCAACATTATTTTCTTCAATATGTACATTATTCACTGATCCGTGCACATTATTAGACACTTTTGGTACATTATTTACTGTACCAAATCTTAAACGCATTAAAAAAAATTTAATTCATGTGTTGGTGCTATAACCTAGCCCCATGGGTTGCTAAACCCAAGGGAAATGATTCAAACTCTTTGCCCTTTGTGATGGTTCCGTTTGTGAGTGGGTACTACAACCTAGCCCCATGGATTGCTAAACCCAAAGGGCATGAATTCAATTTCCTTTCAACATTATTTTCTTCAATATGTACATTATTCACTGATCCGTTCACATTATTAGACACTTTTGGTACATTATTTACTGTAACAAATCTTAAACGCATTAAAAATGAAATTTAATTCATGTGTTGGTGATATAACCTAGCCCCATGGGTTGCTAAACCCAAGGGAAATGATTCAAACTCTTTGCCCTTTGTGATGGTTCCGTTTGTGAGTGGGTACTACAACCTAGCCCCATGGATTGCTAAACCCAAAGGGCATGAATTCAATTTCCTTTCAACATTATTTTCTTCAATATGTACATTATTCACTGATTCGTTCACATTATTAGACACTTTTGGTACATTATTTACTGTAACAAATCTTAAGCGCATTAAAAATGAAATTTAATTCATGTGTTGGTGCTATAACCTAGCCCCATGGGTTGCTAAACCCAAGGGAAATGATTCAAACTCTTTGCCCTTTGTGATGGTTCCGTTTGTGAGTGGGTACTACAACCTAGACCCAAGGATTGCTAAACCCAAAGGGCATGAATTCAATTTCCTTTCAACATTATTTTCTTCAATATGTACATTATTCACTGATCCGTGCACATTATAAGACACTTTTGGTACATTATTTACTGTAACAAATCTTAAACGCATTAAAAATGAAATTTAATTCATGTGTTGGTGCTATAACCTAGCCCCATGGGTTGCTAAACCCAAGGGAAATGATTCAAACTCTTTGCCCTTTGTGATGGTTCCGTTTGTGAGTGGGTACTACAACCTAGACCCAAGGATTGCTAAACCCAAAGGGCATGAATTCAATTTCCTTTCAACATTATTTTCTTCAATATGTACATTATTCACTGATCCGTGCACATTATTAGACACTTTTGGTACATTATTTACTGTACCAAATCTTAAACGCATTAAAAAATGAAATTTAATTCATGTGTTGGTGCTATAACCTAGCCCCATGGGTTGCTAAACCCAAAGGAAATGATTCAAACTCTTTGCCCTTTGTGATGGTTCCGTTTGTGAGTGGGTACTACAACCTAGCCCCATGGATTGCTAAACCCAAAGGGCATGAATTCAATTTCCTTTCAACATTATTTGCTTCAATATGTACATTATTCACTGATCCGTGCACATTATTAGACACTTTTGGTACATTATTTACTGTACCAAATCTTAAACGCATTAAAAATGAAATTTAATTCATGTGTTGGTGCTATAACCTAGCCCCATGGGTTGCTAAACCCAAGGGAAATGATTCAAACTCTTTGCCCTTTGTGATGGTTCCGTTTGTGAGTGGCTACTACAACCTAGCCCCATGAATTGCTAAACCCAAAGGGCATGAATTCAATTTCCTTTCAACATTATTTTCTTCAATATGTACATTATTCACTGATCCGTGCACATTATTAGACACTTTTGGTACATTATTTACTGTACCAAATCTTAAACGCATTAAAAAAAATTTAATTCATGTGTTGGTGCTATAACCTAGCCCCATGGGTTGCTAAACCCAAGGGAAATGATTCAAACTCTTTGCCCTTTGTGGTGGTTCCGTTTGTGAGTGGGTACTACAACCTAGCCCCATGGATTGCTAAACCCAAAGGGCATGAATTCAATTTCCTTTCAACATTATTTTCTTCAATATGTACATTATTCACTGATCCGTTCACATTATTAGACACTTTTGGTACATTATTTACTGTAACAAATCTTAAACGCATTAAAAATGAAATTTAATTCATGTGTTGGTGATATAACCTAGCCCCATGGGTTGCTAAACCCAAGGGAAATGATTCAAACTCTTTGCCCTTTGTGATGGTTCCGTTTGTGAGTGGGTACTACAACCTAGACCCAAGGATTGCTAAACCCAAAGGGCATGAATTCAATTTCCTTTCAACATTATTTTCTTCAATATGTACATTATTCACTGATCCGTGCACATTATAAGACACTTTTGGTACATTATTTACTGTACCAAATCTTAAACGCATTAAAAAATGAAATTTAATTCATCTGTTGGTGCTATAACCTAGCCCCATGGGTTGCTAAACCCAAAGGAAATGATTCAAACTCTTTACCCTTTGTGATGGTTCCGTTTGTGAGTGGGTACTACAACCTAGCCCCATGGATTGCTAAACCCAAAGGGCATGAATTCAATTTCCTTTCAACATTATTTGCTTCAATATGTACATTATTCACTGATCCGTGCACATTATTAGACACTTTTGGTACATTATTTACTGTACCAAATCTTAAACGCATTAAAAATGAAATTTAATTCATGTGTTGGTGCTATAACCTAGCCCCATGGGTTGCTAAACCCAAGGGAAATGATTCAAACTCTTTGCCCTTTGTGATGGTTCCGTTTGTGAGTGAGTACTATAACCAAGCCCCATGGATTGCTAAACCCAAAGGGTATATGGATTTAAATCTCGCCAAACATTAAATACTTACACAAGCACATCATTTAGATACATATACAATTTAATTGGACTAGAACTTCATGATTGTCTCGAAATTAATGAAGGAATACTAAACTAACTTCTCAAAAAAGAGCTTCATGATTGTCTCCAAAAATTGCAGAAGAATGTCTTCCCAATATATTTACCGTAAAATAGGAAGAGAGAAGAAACTTAATTAAGGAAAATAAATCAGATTATATATTTACCAAACTAGAAGGAGAGAATTTAGGAATTAAATTAACCGATACAAATTTGAGCTCCCGAAACTGCCCTTTTCGAAATTTTTAATGATTAAAATTAAATTGATGAGGCTTTATTTTCGTCCATATGATTATGAAAATGGATGGACGAAATTGAGAAGGAGATTGGATTTAATAGGTGCAAAGGATTTGAATACAATTATATATATATATATATATATATATATATATATATATATATATGGTTTTGATCCATGCAAAACCATTCTTAATACAAAAATGCAGAACCAAGCATACAAAAGTCTTTTTTAGGTCATTGTAAGCTTATTTTTACGTCATTATAGTAAGGATGACATGAAATGATCTTAACATGACCTCAAACCCAAAGTTTATAATATGACCTAAAACTGCTTTACAATGACCCTCCGTGTTTTTGTTTAATTATTGACCATTGAATTGTCAAATCTCATGGTCAGGATTTGGTCTGGATTTTGTATTGAGATCAAGTTTTGTATTGATCATTTTCCTATATATATATATATATATATATATATATATATATATATAAAGAGTCATAATTGAAGGATTTAATTAGGATAGAATATATTTCTTTAATGCATAAATTACTCATATTATTTATTAAAAATATTTAATTGATAGAACTTTTTATTTATATATACTTACCATGGTATGTGATAAAATGCAAACTCTATATATTGTTCAAACTCCAAACTATGATTTGGACCGTTAGAAAATGTTAAAAAATGTCAACACAATATCAACGGTTAATTTTGTGTTGAAATTGTGTTGACATTTTTTGTTGCTATTATTTTGTCATTTTGTTTACATTTTCTAACAATCCAAATCATGGTTTGAAGTTTGTACAATATATGGAATATATATTTTATCACTACCCTACTTACCCTTTTAAGTACGATTAAGTAATACATACTAGTGTCAAATTTTAATAACTACGACGCTATATAAGATCTATTTAACATCTATAATTTGAAATTTAAAATATTTTATGAAACTTGATATTTTAATTCTTTTACTTATAATTTTAGACTAAGTCCAATTTTGGTCCATTATATTTGTCCTAAAATTCTTTTTGATCTTATACATTAAGTTTGTGACTTTTTGGCCCATAACATATTGTTTTGGTACCTTTTGGTCTCAAACAAGGTCACAAACTTAATGTATGAGACCCGAAAAAGAATGTTATGGAAAATATACAGCATCAAATTTGGATTTTAGTCCAAGATTATAATTAAGTTAGTAAATTGATCAAACATTTGACTGTTAATGTTAACATAAAATGGTTATTTTGGACCAAAATAATATGTTTAGGACCAAAAGATACCAAAATAATATATTAGGGACCAGTGGTGTGTTATATTGCTAACTCATCTTTAAATTGCTAACTATAACTAAATAATAGCCATTAGATTTTTAAATTAAAGGCTAAGATCATTCAACCTTGAGTATCAATATCATGCACAAAAAATATTAATTAGGGTATTATATCAATTAACAACAAATTATTTATAACTAACTTTTGAAAAATATCTCAAAACATTAAATGCATATAACTATCTCGATTTAAATTATTTTTCCGCATAACATATATCAAATTAAAGATAATTTTATAAGGATTCCAACGAGATCTAACATGCATATGTTTTTATGTCAGAATTTGATAAAATTTTTGTAAATATTCATAAATTTCGTTAACAGCTTTATATCAATACACATCACATAATATGTCAATACAATGCTTGTACAATGTTAATATGAAATTGTATTGACATTGTCATGTCTTTGTGTTGATGTATTTCATACAAGGTTACATTGTGTTTCTAAACCCTAAATTTGATAGTTGTTATTATCTTTTTAATATTAAAAAATGAAAACGAAACTACACATGGCAAATTGTAGACCATAAGATTTCTGAAATCCTATGATCTTAAATTAATTGTAGTTAGCAATTAAATAATGAGTTAGCAATTGATCACTCCCCCAGGGACCAAAAGGTCACAAAAGTAATATAAGAATTTTAGGGCAAATGTAGGAGACCAAAATTTGACTTTAGTCATTATTTATCATATTAATTTACAGAACTAGAGTTTTCAATTCTTTTACCTATTGTTCGTCACCAAGTTTCGGTCTTAATTTTTTTGTCAATTGTCGCATTCATGCACAAAATGTTATTTTTTAATGACATTCAAAATGACATATTTTATTTGTTATTTTTTAATGACATTCAAAATGACATATTTTATTAAAACAAATACTTTAATTTTACGTTTCTTTATTTTCTAATATTATTCAAAGATCATGAAATTGACAGAATTTAACCAAATTAATGATATAAATAACTATAATCCCCATAATATGAGTATATTACTAATAATTCTAAATATTCACAAAACCAAACTAGTAGAAAATTTCAAATTATATTATAACCCAAACAAATGGAAGAAAAACCACATTCGGTGGAAGTCATAATACATCTGCATTTCTCTACACACACAGTGCTTTGCTATAGGAAACTTTAACAACAGAAGCTTCTTCTCACTAACACAAAGTTAAGCTCAAGCAGACGCACAAATAGCTCCTGCAAACAACACCATCAAACAATTAACTCTTTCTTCACTTTACAAACAAAAATAATATCATCACCATAATTTTCCGACACAACTCTCAATAATATTTTCAAAATTACTTCATTTTTTGTTGGATAAAGATTATTTTTTACAGATTGTGAAGTCGAAACTAGGTCACAGCGTACGTACATACTATTATCTAATTACTAGTTTTGGGGTGCTACAGCATGCCCAATGAGGAAGGGTGTTATCTCATTGTGACAGAGGAATGGAACTATAAAGAGGCAGTTTTGCTATTCGAGCACTCAGTTGGCTAGAAAGTATCTAGATTGAACTGGTTCGAGATTAATTTTGTCAAAGGGGAGTCAAGGCTTGACTAATCCTGCATACCATTGCCACGAGACTCAGTAACGAGCGGAGTCCACGCAACTGAACAACATATAGTGAGATTAAGTCACATCTAATCTACCAAACCAAAATTTCCCAATCATGTCATTAAGTTACATTAACTTATTTCAAATTGATATTAGAAAGGAATAGTGACAACCTGATGCCCAAGATGAGCAGCAAAACTTCCCCTCATCAACATGTTTAACATCAAGCCCAATAAACCACGACCCAACACTCACATCATCGTGAGCATAGGCACGGAGGATCAATCTGCAAAACCACATAATAATAGTATATAGTAGTAATTTCAGTAAGTCATGGCAAATGGCTTCATAGGAGAATGCCCAAAAACAAGTACCTGTTGATTGAAACAAACTGAGCTAGTGGTTGTGATATAGCAAACACTTCACCTGAAGCATGTCGAAAGTATCTATTTATAGGGAATAGTTAATATTGCAGTCAAAACGGCACAGCAGTATCAACTGTTGAAATCCATAAGCAAAAAGAGGGAAAAGCAAAAGTGAGGTGCTTATGTTCTAGGGAGACTAGATTGTAGACTGTGAAAGAGAATAGAGAAATTCGGAAAGAAGTAGGACAGGGTAAAGAAAGTTGATAAGAGAATCTAAACTTACGATTTCCCATCCCCAAATTTCCACCAGTCGGGTTCGTACCATTTTTGTTTCCTGCATATGAAAGAAAAACTTATAAGCAAAAATATATCAAAGATATTTCCAACATTCAATCCCAAGGAAATGACTTGTCCCAGGTGTCCAATGAACTCACGGCTGAGAGTAAACTTCTCCAGACTTCATACATCCAATGTAAACGCGAGGCTTATCCAAATGACTTGCAAGCACAGATCCAAGAGCATCTGTAGAAAAAAGAGCTTAGTTCTTGAAAGTTTTTACAAAACATGAAGCAAGCTTAGAAGGGTCTCTTCTTCACTTGTATCTTGAGCTATTTACGAGATTTTAAAGTGTTATTTGGTTGATCCTGTCAGAAGATGGATACAACAAATGATAAACTTAATGTAGATTCTAGAGCTAGTCAAGAATATCAGGAATTTTTTTAGTCAACGAAAGTGGATCTGCTCTGATTAGTCTGAGACTCAGGGAATTTTAAGAACTCTACACGAACAAAAAGTAATGCGGTTTTATTGGAACATTTTCAGGGAATTCTCTGGTAGAGAAACCTCAGATGTTACCAAGAGAAACTTCATAGTAATGAAATACTCCTAATGAACATTGATTGAACCGTAAATCCGAAACTAAACAAAAATTTAGAAATCAGACTCAATAACGGGTTCAGAGTTATAGATTATGCAGTGGACCTTAGCCCTTAGGTAGTGTATTAGAGGAAGAACAAGCAAAGATCTTCAGCATTTAGTAGATGAAGGAACACATACCAATATTAACATACACATCGTCATTAATCTTAGCATAGAACTCAGCATCCCAGAGCTCCACAGCATGAATCAGGAACAGTTTTGTTTTCTTTGCTCGCTCTTCAGTTGTCTCGACATGATTTTCCTGACAAGGTTATAAAATTCAACCATTATGTATAATACTTTTAAGAATGTGAAGAGATACTGTCTAATTGACGTTTTACGGGTAAGAGAGAGCATGAGTAGGATATCAAGACGCGGCACCATTGTCCATGTGTATGATAGTGATATTCTCAAATGATGGAAGGTATGTTCCCATGTCAGATGGATAGAATAAAGAAAGTCGATCTTCTTATTTGTTATGCAAGGGTTTAAAAAACAACCCCAAAAAGCAGTCTTGTAGTTGAATTAAAGAGATCTAGAACAATAGTTAAATTAAAGTGACTAGGAAAGCAAGGAAAAAGTCATGAATTCTAGAAGGGAAAGCTAGGTGAAGGCTAAAAGCCTAAAATATATGAGCATGTTATGGTTAGTATCTTGAGTCTTGACCATCATGCAATGGACAAAGGGACTGACTTATTTGTGTTAATTACAAAGCCATTTCAAAAACCAGACATACGAGGATCATGAAGTCATTAGCCTCCCTATTTTCGCTGTCGATCTTCCTGTCTGAACTGTCACCTTGATTTACACTGCATTGATGTGTAAAAATAGTCAAAACCCAGTGCTCTAAGTTACTCTTCTATCAGTTTAGTATCAGCGGCACATAGACCTTCTCCCTATCACAAATCGGATGGCAATGCCTTTTTCCTCTTCCAGTTTCTTGAGAGCAGTGCCTACATTGATTAAATTCAGGATACACAATATTCAAGAAGCAGCCATCTTACTAAAAGAGTGGAAATTTACACTTGAAAATTGGAGTTGTTAGATTGTAAATGTGAGTGCTATAAATTCAGTGGCAAGTGATTCTTAGTAATGACAAATTTTAGCAATCGTGTCTGTATGTACTATAAAGAGAAATATATTTTATAGGCACAAACATGTTCAAATAGTTCGCATCTACTTGTATTGACAGAGAAAACAACATGTAAGAAGGGCGTACCGGTAGGCATCCAGGCCTTACGAATGGCATCTCTGTTGTTCTTACGTCCAAACATTGTCATTATTCCTACAACAGCCAAAAGTTTTTTCTTTGTGGTTACACTATTTTCTATGACATGCTTAGGCACGAAACCTTCATGCCTAGCTTTCTCCAGATCCACATTAAGATCAGCTAATCTCTTCTGATATTCCCTGACAAACAATATATCATCTGTTGGGCCCTAATAAACTCAATCGGAAACAAATGTAGCACCTAAATGGCAGTGGATATGAAATACAAAAACTACCTGCAAGTAATGATCTTCATCGTGTCATCTACAGAGACTGACGACTTCCCCTGACATAGAACACACAAGATGCCATCACTCGTAGAAAAACGAAGTTAACGAAAACCGTTGCAGAATAAAGAAGAAATTTTAGGTTCTCAAATCAGTCATGTGTTGAACTGCCGCCGTGGATTGTTTCTCTGGTGCAACATTGCAAAAACATATACTACGGAAATAGATCAACAAACATCAATCGTGGAAGCAAGCAAGTAGCGACTTTTCGCCTCGACAGCATACATTCACATAACAGATGGACAATAACTATCCATCATCATCATCATCACCCACTATGTAGCTCAATATAAAGCGAAAAATGATGCAAGATGCTAGACTTGTAAGGGCTCATATCTTATTTCAAACAAGATGCCCGTTACAATTGAAGCTGCATCAATCCCACAATACATTAATCACAAATTCACAACCACTAAATCAAAGGCTGACAAGTGAAATATTAGGTTACACTAAAAGGATAATCTTGACACACCCACGTTTCCTTTTTCTTTCACCATCTAAACCAGAATAAAAAAGTAGGCAAATTTTGAGATATATAGAGAATGTGAAATTTGACCTGTCCAGTTCTCTTATCCAGCTCGTTTACTAAATAAACTCTGCTTTCCGTATCCTGCCACAATCTGAAGAAATCCATCCATCAAAATTGATGAGAAATAGAGGAGAAAAAGAAAATTCAAGAATAGGAATACCGGCCGGCGACGTAAAACCAAGCCATGGTAGCAAACATGGAAAGCATCAAGAACGACATCCGGTTCCCGAAATTCGATCCCCGGCTACCCATTTCACCAAATACGCCTTCGTTTTCTGGAAAAAAAAATCAAATCTTGTTTTTGTGGGAAATCTTTTTTGCTTTATGTATGTTTGGTGGATTTGTGGTAGGGTAATTAAGCGAACTATCACAGACCAGAAAATATAAACAAAATGTTCAGAAAATAAATTCTGGGTTGATGTGTCACTCGAGGATGGAACTCACTGGTTTTTTTTTTACCAAAAATAGAATGACTTATTTATATTAAAAAATTTAAAATAAAAAAACGACTTAATTAAAGGAGTAATACTCCCATCATTTCATAAAAATATGTACACTTTATATTTTCATTCGTTTCATAAAAATGTTATTTACAACTTATAACAACTTATACCACCATTGAAACACTAATAATAATGATTTGTCTCACTATCCACTAATACTACTTTAACTACCCTCTCGTCCTCTTTCTTAAAACTTTAACAATTTTATCTTAATTCCCGTACCATATAATATGCCTATATTTTTATGGGATAGAGGAATCATATGTGTATTTATTTATTACAAATATAAAAATTATATTTTAAATGTATTAGTTAGAAATTTTTTTTAAAAAATAGGTCTGATAAGTCCACTTATTAGTTAGCTTGAAATCCGAAATTTTATGGTCAAGGTAGAAAATTGATATTCTGAAAATTTATAACCCGAATTGTTCGTATCCAAATAATCTGACAATCTGAGCAAGTTTGTCCTACTAACATTCGTACTAATTCAGTTAGTTCAATATGATTTCATTTTGAGCTAATATAACTCAAAATTAATTTAGTTATCAGGGAAACACCAAAACTAATAATGGAACTCAGATTTTGTTGTTGACAAAGATATTTTGTAGCTTTGCATTTAATAAAAGAAGCATGCCATTGCATTGAATTGTTTGGTTCCTTAAGAACTCAACTCTAGTTTGGGTTTTTGTAGCAAATCTTTTAACCATTATGTACATGTATAGAATATATGTAATCTGCAAATCCCAAAAGTGGTGATATATTCATAGATTACAAGAAGAGAGAGATCCTTGAAGGCTATTCTAATGAGAAGTCGTACAATAAGAAATAGTCTAAGCATATAAAGATAGTTTTGGATTAGGGTGAATTTGACTCTCAAGAACAGGCTGAGTTCTTGTCACTTGAGCTCTTGGCATTTTGCTGCTGCTACCAATCCAGTAAGTCTTCAAAAACTCTCCTTCATCTGCTTCTCTTTCCACTCCTTCACTTCTCATACAAACTAAACATCTCACCCCCACTGTTCCTAAGATCAGCCCCATGAATCCTGCCACAAACCCGAGTATCCAAACCACCGACGTCTTGTGTCTTTTATTGGTTGGAGTTACTATAGAGAAATGGCCTTGACTATTGCTGTGACAGCTATTGGGGGAGCTTGGATCGCTTAGGAAGACGTCCCCGAGAGGCCCAAATGCAGCACATTTCGCACCCTCGTTGCCTGATGAGTTACTGTTGAACGAAACAGATATCGTGTTCCCATTGGTGTTGAGCTCCACGTTCGACAAGTTTTTGCTGGATGCATCGTAAACCAGAAAGCCAACAACCGGGGTCAAGAGTGTGTAACCGGATAAGCTGTAGTATGAAGAAGAGCAGTTGCCAAGATTGTGGTAAACTATGAGGACTCTCTTCACATAAGGCTTGGGAAGAGTGTTGGGTGGGATGAGGAAGCTGCTGAAATTGGCTCCTTTTCTCCATAGAGTTCTGCTCCTCAGCTCTACCACGGAAACCTTCATCCCGGCTAGATAATTGGGGAGCCTAGCGTCGTACAGCTTGTCCGAGCGCTGTCGCTGCTGACTCATGACTCTCAGAGCATGGTCATGAAGAATGGTGTCTAGTGATTCAGCTAAGCAGTGGACCAAAGAGGTGAAGAAGTGCAACAACAAGATGAAGTTGAATTTGTTGTGCCCCATGATGGAGTTGAATTTGATGTGTTGCTTGTTGGCTTTAGATATATTCTTTTGATGAATGGACCCAAGTTCATTATATGGTTCCCTAAGTAGAGGTGTGTAATGATAGAGAAGGAGGAGGTGTTAGTGCATGCTGTTGTTGCCTTTTGGCCCACTTTGGTGCTGAATCAATGGAAGAAGATCAATTTTTAAATTGCAAAAGTTGATTTGGTAGTTCATCAATCTAAAATGTCAAGTGCTGTTCATCAATGGAAGATCCAGGTATATATATATCTATGATACATGTACATTTGGGCGTTGCCTATTAAACTCAAGGTCGCGGGTCGATACTCTGCATATATCTATGATATTCCTTCACTCCCATAAAAGATGTTCACTTTCCTTTTTTTAGTTTATTCCACTAAAAATGTCACATTTTTATATTTAGAAAAAATTCACTCTCACAATAATATAAATATTATATTTTCTCTTTCCATCTAACACAAAATAAAACCTCCTAAACACGTGCCGTTTCACAAGTGTGACATCTTTTATGGGACGAAATGAGTAATTATTATTAGAAAAATGATTAGAGACATAATGGAAATGCCATAACGAGGATAAAAAAATAATTTTAAATTGTTTTTAATTTTTATATAAGAGTGAACTGCACCAAAATGCCATAATTTTTCGCTGTGTAACAGCAGAGGCCCCTAACTTTTAAAAATCTCACCAGATGGATCTAACAAAATATGTAATCACAAAACGTGTATATTTTGCTATTTTTCGGACGAAAATGCCCAAATAGGTTGAAGGGCAGTTTAGACCTTTTACGTACTACACTTGCTCCCTATGCCTGCACATAGTCTGCATGTGTAGGGGCTGTCTTGTCAAACAGTATAGTCTTCATAATTCCATTCTCCTAATTGATGTAGCTGTTTGGTATAAATGCAAACGTACTGTGGCTTTTACATTGGAGGAAGTTAGGTAATGGTGTAGTACTCCATATAGAATTAATTGGCTCAGAATTTCGATTATGTTAAATAAACTCTGTGCGGTCCTTTGTCATCGAGAAAATAACATGGGCTTGTTATCAATTTATTTTGCAAATTAAACAACGGACATAACCAAGATAAATACTTATTCCAATTTCTAAAAAATAAAGAATTTGGAAGACGTGTGCTGTAAGTTCTAATGTGAAATTTATAATATGGGACAGATATGAAAAAAAGTGTGAGTGAAGTATTACTCTAGAAAATGGTCAATTGGTAATAGAAAGAAAATTATCAAAAATAGAAATACATAATTAAAAAAATAAAATAAAATAAAATATAAAAGTGAACTACTTTTATTGGAGCAAACAAATGTGCCCAGCAAAAGAATAGGATTTTAGTCACGTATGAAGATGAAAGTCCGATGGGATGTTGTGCCACAGTATCCCTTTTAATTTTTATAAAAATTGATTTGGATTCATAATATTTATATTTTTAATGCTGCAATTCCCATGTTAAAATAGTAAGTATATATTCAAAAAGTTATTTGTGTTTTTAAAAGCTACTAGTACTACATTAAAATGGAAAACGTACCATTTAATAAAAAAATGTAAATAAGGACAAATGCTTATTTTATTTTTATTACTATGATTTATTTGAATTTCATTAGTCAACTTTATTATACTATACCATATTAATAGATGATCTTATCCTAACAATTTGTCAACAACAATGCCATATAACATTAAAAAGGGAATTGAATAATCAATGGTATACTTGAAACTGAGTCAAATAAATATGAAATGAAAACAAAAAATTGCGGGTGAAATGAAACTAAACTTCGGCTTAATAAATTACAATGCAGGTCCGAGCGTGGGAAAATAATAGGGGACAAGAACCATGCTTTGCTGTCACATCAATTACTTTCGCATGTCCCATCAACAGTGCATGCAGCAGTGACGGCCATACAAAATGGCGGTTTTGCCCTTCCAAGCCCTGAGGTTGTTATGGTCCGAAAAACTCGATTTGTGATTACATATTTTGTTAGATCCCTCTGGTGGGATTTTTAAAAGTTAGGGGCATCTGTTGTTACACAGCGAAAAGTTAGGGCCTTTTGATGCAGTTCACTCTTTATATAAATATATATTTTATACGTATACAATTGTAATGAAGAATGACTTGCTTAGGAGAGTTACGTAGATGGCTTAAATTTAGCAAATATATACTCAAATGTCGCCAATCTCTCTCCATACTAGTAAACTAATAAAAGTGCAATTAAAATTCCAAAATCCATGCATTTATATTCCCAAATTAAAGTTCATTTTTATTTAGGCATTTATCAATAAATGATTAATTTTAATTTTGGAACTTAAAAAATTAGTTGAATTTTTTGAATTTGATTTAAATACTGTTCACATTATTTTATATAGCTACTATGATAATATTTTAATTTATATACTTTCTTTATCCATTTTAATTGAGTGTTTAAAGATTAAGTGTTAAGAGAATAAATAGATTAAAGTAGTAAAGAAAAAAAGTAAAAAAGAAAAGAGGATAAAATAAGAGTGTCGAAATATTACTATTTCGTTGGAGGATAACACTAATAAATTAAGTATATATATACACAGTCATTTTTATAGCTTAGAAATTTAATAATTATTTAATACTAATAAAATAATTTGATGCGAACGACTATTATCTTTTCATTAAGTATATAAAGCACATATATATACTACTAGTACTTTTAATTTTAGATTTTTAATAATTATTAAATGCTAATAGAATAATTTGATGCAAATGAGTAACAATTAAAAATTAAATATACATGTAATCGTTTTATGATTTTGAATTTGACTAATTATCTAAAACTAATAAATAATTTTATGCGAATGACTATTACTATTTCATTGGACGATAACAATTAGAAATTAAGTATATATACTAGTTTTTTACAATTTAGAATTTTAAAGATTATTTAATAATAAAATAACTGGATGCGAAAGAATATTATTATTTCATTGAATGACATCAATAAGAAATTAAGGATATATATACATATAGTATTTTTGATGACTTATAATTTTAATATTTTTTTAATACTAATAAAATCATTTTTTTAATAAAACCATTTTGATTGATGTATATTTAGATAAACGATAGCAATTTGATATGAGTTGACATTCCTTTTGTAATAAATTGATACATATATATTTATTCAAGTTTCATTTTATTTGAAATAAGGATATAGTCCATATTTAATTTAATTTTATGGCAAAATGACATAGGAGCATTATGGCTTAGAGACATTATGTCTTTAAATCACTACCCTTATTATATTCCTAAAACTCTATTTATGAAATATGTATATTTTTTAGAATGATTATATAGATAAATTTCTAAGTTATTGATCAATCGTTTATAGTGAAATAAGAAATTTATATTTTAATTTATTTAGTAAAATTTGAATATGTTAAACTAAAATTCTCTTTCAAATATATACATTTTTTAGAATTATTACTATTCATAAATTTCTAAGTAATCGATCAATCAATCGTTTGAGGTGAAATAAGAAATTTCATATCTTAATTTATCTGGTAAAATTTGAATATGTTAAATTTTATGAAATAAATCTTTATATTATTAGATGAACAAGTATTCGAAGACTTTGTTAATATTAAATGTGTTAATATATCAATTAGTATAAGTTAATTTAAAATTATGTTCTTATTTATAAAATCTTTTTATTTATCTATTTACTGTATTATAATGATTAAAAAATGGCGGTGCGACAGCAAAAAAATATTTCAAATTTGGACCCCAACATAAAATTTCTGATTCCATCACTGTTAAAGTCCGCCACTTGCCGATTATCACTAGATAGAACTGCTTCAATACCAGCTAAAGGTTGGTTCATAATCTCTTCCAATAGCCTCTTTCTGACACCTGAACAAGAATAGAAATAAAATCATTTTACATAGGGGTGGCAAATCGTGCGGATTGGGTCGTTATTGGGTCAATCTGATAACGACTCAACCCAATAAGACCTAACCCGAACCCGACTTGTTAAGGAAACTGCAAATCCGAACACGAACCCGGCCTACTACCCTCATACCTGAACACGACCGAACCCGAACCCGTTAACGACAAGATATAATATGGGTTGACACGACACGATAACGACATGTACCAATATTACACGATTAAAACTTAATATTAAACGATTAAACCTAATTTTAAACTTGATTTACATGATAAAAATTAATTTTCCAGGATTTAAACCCGATTTACAACGAATTAAATAACTAAAAACTAAAGCATTATTTTATAAAATAATAATATAAATAATAATATATATTATTTCGTAATGGTTATCCATATCCTACCTGAACCAACCAGAAATTTCGGGTTCTTAACGGATCAACCCAATAAGGAGGTGTGACCCAAACCCGTTATTTTCGTGCGGATTCGTGTCGGATTATTGTCCTAATTTTAACGTAATAGGTTGTTCTTCAATCGTATACCAAAATCATATATACAAGTAGATTTAAACTGAAATAAGCAAAATGAATCAATCAAAGCAAGTTAATAGTCAATTGCTGAAAGATATTCTTCCCATGACCGTAGGATATAATTTTAGACATAGTGCTTACTTGCTTAAGTCCTTGAAGCGCGCAACAATGAACCGTTTGCCAGCATCTGTGTATCAACCATTAAAACAGTTGAAGGAAGATCCAAGTAAAGCAAGGTTGATTCACAAGTCAGTGGAAAGTTGTGCAGTAATTGGCTGCAATATCTCATAAATGATGCGATACATAAAGTTTAGCAAACGCATGAAGGTTAATTTGTCAGTAGCCATTAATACATCCAATAAACTAGTTCGAGTAGTTCTTGGCGGTGTTGTTAGTCGAAAAATATAAATTTTTAAACAACATAACATAACTAAATAACTGAATTTTATTATCAAAAATCATCAAAGTTCCAAAAAAAGTTGCAAAACATAAAATAATTAACTAAATAATATCATCATCACTCCGAGGTAAGTCCTCTTCTCCTTCATCGGATACAACCAAATTAATATCTTCACTGTCATCTTCATTATCCACAAGAGTATAAGCACGCACAGAGCTTGAGGCTTGTTCTCTTGTGCTTGTGCTACCTCTAGTATGGTACACTGCTTCCGACGCTCCAGAAGCTCTACCATCGTTTAATTTTGGGAAATTGTTTATAATTGCTATGTTAAAAATTTTAGTAAAAAAAAGATGAATAACAAACTTTAGAGATTTGAGTTCTTTTTCCACTAATCCCTAATTCCCTACCATAAGAGTAAAAGTTCATTTTATTTGATATAATATTGTAGAAAGGGAAAAAATGAGAAAAAATGATTTCTACAATTTAAATTTATTTCAAACACCGCATCACAATATATCCACACTACTAAATTTTATTACTGCAATAAACACCGTAAATGTAATAACTATTTTATTTATATTGCATAGTTAATGTTTATGTTATTAGTAAAACGTACTAACAGAATAAGTATTTATTTACTTTTAAAAATTGATAAAATAGACGATTTACTAACATTATTTTTATTATCAGGAATTTTCAATTCCATAACATAGATAAAAGAATTGATTAATTTGATTAGTCCTAGATGTGTTCGTGAACCGGGCTGCGGATCTTGCCTTGTCGGGGATCGCTGATCCAGATCCGGCTGAGGGAGGCAGCCACGGTGGCTGGCAGCCGTCGTCTTCACCGGGCAGCAGCCGTCGTCTTCACCGGGCAGCAGCCGTCGTCTTCGGACAGCGGCAGTATGTTTTCCGGGCAGCCAAGGCAGCGTGCGAAGGGCTGGACAGCAGCAACGCTGCAGTCACAGCAGCTCCTTCTCGACAACACCATCGGCGATTGCTGTGTCGTCTTCGGGCAGTCACGGCTGGTCGGAGAAGCAGACAGCGGCGGCGCTGACGAAGATGGAAGCCATGGATCCTTGTTGATCCAGCCATGGCAGCGACGTCTTCAGGAAGTCAGCGGCAGACACGCCGCATTCGGGTAGTCACGGCTGATCGGTGGTGCCAGCAGCCGCTCCATCTCCGGAGAGCAGCATCTACAACGCAGAGGTCTTCGTTGCTGGACAGCAGCGGCTGTTCCAGTGGGAGCAACGGAGGCAGCGGCGGTCTTTGTTGCTGGACAGAGCCGGCTGCTCCAGTGGGAGCGGCAGAGGCGGCAGCAGTCAGCAGGCGGTGGAGGTCAGACGCGGCAGTAGCTGCTGCTGCGAGGCCCAGTGGCGGCCTAAACCCTAATTAGGGTTTTGGGTTGCGTTTGTCTTGTTCTACGTTTTCGTTTCGTTTCTTAATGCACAAGGAATTTATAATTTTTGGTTTAAAATCCTAAACCTAGAAGAATTATTTAACTTGTAGTAAATTAGAATGAATAATTTGTTTAATCAAGATTCTAATTTAAAGAGATTTGTTGTCTTCTTTAAAATTGTCAATTGAAATAATTAGCTCGATAATTGATTTAATTTGTTAATTAGTTGATTTTGATGGATTCTTTCCATCTAGATAATATCATGGTAATTAACATAAGGAGATTCAACATTTGATTGATCTAATTTTTGGCATTTCCATAAACGGATGGAATTTTAAAGAATATTCTCTCAATGTGCTTTCATGTTTTATTTTAAGGTTTAATTGAAATTGTTTTTATTTTAATTGGTGTGTTACGGAATTATTTCCTAGAAATATACCTAAGGAAAAGACATGAGTTTTTCAATTGTTCAAAACCTCAAAAATTTCGATAATTACATAATTAATAATTAGATGGATTTTAATTGGAATCCAATTCCTAGTTTGAATTTTGTCTTTAATTTGATGTAAGATGGATTTTGTTTTATCTAGATAACGTCAATTTAACTAAAGAAGTGAGAAATTCATTTGGCATTGACATGCTACTAAAATCCTAAATTATTAAAGTGTGAAATGATTAATTGGATTTTAATTGGAATTCAATTCCTAGTTTAAAATTTGAATTTTATCTTTAATTTTGATGAAGGTGAATTTGTTTCATCTAGATAACATCAAATTGATTTAAAGGTATGAGAAATTCATAGAGCATTAATTTTTGCTATTAAAATCCTTAATTATTTATTCAAGTTGAAATTTGTCTTTAATCTTTGATGAAGGTGAATTTTGTTTCATCTAGAAAACATCGTTATAAGTTAAAGATGTAATAAATTTCTTCTTATCATGTGATTTTGTGAAAGCTATGAGAATTTTAATTCTCGAATTTAATTGGTGTGTTTTAAATGGATTTAGTCTTGATTGGACAAATGCGGATTTATATATCCAAGTGGGCATTTTAAATTAAGACTTAGCTAATCTTTTATGATATACACCTAGACATTAATTTTAGGATAATGATGGATTAATTCTATCTAAGCAAATCCTAAGTATATTAAAAGGTATTTCTAATAATCAAGATACGTTGTTTTGATTAATAATGTATGATGATTTAAGATTGACTTAATGTCTAGATAGTCTTGTTCATGTGAAGGTAGAATTTCTAATTCTGTCTATATTAGATGCTAAATTAAATAATCAAGTTTCGTCATTATGGTTATGTGAACTACTTGTAAATGTGTTTACATGTTTTAATGATGACTGATGGATATTTGATTTGAGTTATGATTTTATTTGTTAAAATCTAGTTTAACTCGGGCATCGCCTATGTATTTATTGCATTGCATGCATAGCTAGTACATGTTTAATTATACTTTGAATGTAGATGCCTACCTAATCTTCTTAAGTGATAATTAAACTATTAAAACTACCAACGCGAAAATATGAAGCGATAATTACAACATGTTTGTATATGGCCTCCATGAAATTGATCTAAGTACGAAGTAGTGACCGGCATGTCTTTACGGGAGGAACATTACCAGTTTGTATGTTTAGATTTGTAACATCCCAGCTTTTTGTGACTTTTATTTAATGAGTTGAATTGAAATTTCAATTATGAAATTGATTGTTTCTATGTGATTAAGTGAATTATGTGAAATAATTCTCGTTGGTGATATGGAATGAAGTGTTTGATACTTTTATTTTTTTAATGTGGGGAAAATCGACTCTTTAGTGTTGTTTTTCGTATCTAATCTCTTTTACCTCGCGTTGGGATCGAGTGTTAGGTTTGAAGTAAGTATCATGTAGTTCTTTTAGCATTGAAGAACTAATAGCTAGTTGTGAGGTTCTTTTTACACATAAAAGTCCAAAAGCGTTTTACAACGAGTTCGATGCTAGAATAGAATAAGAACACGATTTCGGACATCACAAGAGTCGTGCCGGGCAGCCCCGGGACAGCCCGTCTTCTGTCCTCCGGGTCTTGCTCTATCACCACTTTTTGCACTCCCGATACCTACACGAAAGAATAAACCACGTATCAAATACACTTTCGACAACAAATTGAGACGAAAAGTTGGATAAGAACCTCGTCACATCAAGAAGAAAAGTTAGGATAAGAACCACGTCGCATCAGGCATGTTTTCCAACGACCACATTAATTACTCGTCGCATCGAAACGAAAAGACGTGAATTTTTGTCTTTTATGAAAAATAATTTTTCTTTTCCATTTTTTTCTTTTCTTTTGTCTATATATATATAACTCCATCCTTCCCCCACACATTTTTTCTCCCTCACTCTCCATCCTCTCTGAAAAAAAAAGAAAAACTTCTTCCACCTTTGTTATTGCTTCAAATGGAATGGATTTTCCAAGAATTTCCGACAAATCGTGTCAACGTTTGTTTCTACCGTTCGTTTCTTGATTCAAGAAGGTATAACTAAGTTTTCTTCTCATCTCTTTCATTGAAACTTTATTCTTGAATCCTACATGCATATAGAGGGTGTAGGAATCATAGATCGCAAATTTATCGGTGGGAAAATTGAGTTTGCATGAGAACTTTGATAGTATGCGTTTTGATTTGAGGTTATGTGAAATTGTTTTGAATCCTTGGTGAATGATGTAAGTTTATGTGCAAACATGTTTATGAGAGCCTTATCAAGCATGATTTCGTGTTATAAGCATGAGAATTTGTATTTGGATGATTGGGGAAGAAACCCTAATTTTGAATTTATGAGTCTGAAATCTGTGACGTTCGAACAGTATTTCCTGATGTGTGATTGACCTATCAAACGGTCGAATTTTGATATAAAAATTTTACTGAGTAAATTTCAAGGTGATTTCTGTGTCTCGTATAAAGTTTAGCTCTTTTTGTCAAAAAATGAAATTTTGAAAAATGTTTGAAGTCGACTGCGCAATTCTGCCAGTAACATGTGTTCTCGACCAGAGGGTTTCGAAATCTTTTTGACCACCAAATGATCTCCGTTTGATGTAATTCTTGAACTAGATGAAAATTTGAAGTGTCTTCTAAGTCTTGTAAAATTTTCAGCCTTATTGGACATCGTATGAATTTATGGTGAATTTTTCAAATGAACTGCGCAGTGCTGCTAGAATTTTTATGTTCCTATCAGAGAATTGCATAAATGGTTTGACTGACCAAATGATATGATTTCGGTGTGAAATTTTAACTGGGTGAAATTGAATGTGTATACTGTGTTGTGACCAAAATTTAGCTTCACATGAGGTTGGGTGAATTTTTAGTGATTTTTACAACACGGTCGCGCAGTTCTGCCAATTTTCTGCCTTGATAAAATGACACTTATTCCCAAGTTTAAAAGTATTATATGATGCATGTATGTCCAAGGAACGTGTTTAACAATGTGATCAAGTGTGATACGTTGAAATATATTATGGTGTATTTTTCCGCCTTTGTGACGAACGTTGGGTTGGGTAAATTGAGAATAACGATGAGAGAGAAACGATAGGACATGCATAGTAATATGATTTTGTGGAAGGCTGATTTGTGTTGTCGTTGGCAAGGGTGATTGAGTATACGTGAGCTCGAGGAACGAGGGTTGCCTTAAATGGATATTGAATGGTTTAAGCAAACGAGGTAGGGCTTTCTAACTAAGTTTTTCGTGGGCTTTCTAGTTACCGTACAGTTTTTAAGAGAAGTTTTTACGTGGGATTTTTTTACTAAACCCTTTTACGCTTTCAAAAGTATGATTATGGTGTAATAAGGGTGGTTTAAAGTGTTATGTCATGTCATGGATTGTTTTGATTGAGATTGTGTGCCTGATGCCTAGTTCGTCTGAGTTTACTCCGTTAGACTATATGGCTATGAATGAAACGAATTCGGGTCTGAGTAGGGCCGCAAACCCTATCAGGCTGTGTACACAAGTGGGATCGTGAGCCGTCCTTGCTAGTCGGCCGGTCTCGTGGGCGAATAGTGTGGCCACACTTTCGTCGCACTATGGAAAGAGAATGTGATTGAATGATTTATGAGAAAGTGGAGAGATTGATTGTCTGGCCAGACTTTGAAATGTTTTTGTGTTCTCGTGATATTTCTTAACTACATATAAAACTCGAGATCACTGGTATGGATGACATAACTGTTTGTTATGAAAATGTTTTCGGCATGAGCCCATTGAGTACAACAAGTACTCAGCCCTGCATGTGTTTTCCCTATGTGCAGGTTGAGCGGGATGTTGCGGTGGATGTTGAGTCGGCATAAGGAATATGGATGCGTTGTGTCTTCATACATAGGCGTCATCCTTGACTCTCTTTGAAACCTTATTTCCGCTGCTATATTTTTGAACTAAAATATTATTCTTATGAACTGTTATCCTTAAATGCTATTCTTAATGTTTGTCCCTTGGTCACGATCGCCTCGTTTGTAACACCCCTAGTATGGGCGGTCGTGACAGAGTGGTATCAGAGCTTCATTCTTTCGCTCTGGTCCGAGAGTCTTCTTTCACCTTAAGTCTAGAATAGTAAACCTTAAACTGGAAGTGTCACGAAGGCTCAACATCCAAAGCATCACGCTCAATCAAAGAAAGTGAGGTATGTTTTAAGTTGTTGAAAGAATGTGAGATCGATGTATGAAATTGATGATGATATGATGAGGATGTTTTAGCAAGTGTACGCATGTGAATGAATGTTATACGTGAAGATGAATTTTGATGATATGATTATGTAGAATATGAGTAAGATTGACATGAAAATTTAAGCACGTGTTATATATGTGAACACGATGTTGTGATAGTATGATTATGTGAAGTATGCGCATGATTGACAAGATGATCTAAGCACGTGTGGTATGTTGATCATGATATTGTTATGATGTGATTATATGGAGCATGAGCAAGACTAGTATGATGACTAAGTATGTTTTATATGTGTGAAAGTACTACGATGTGAGCATGTGAACATAGGATGATGGAGTGTTTTACATGAAGGACGAAAGTTGATGAGTTGTTTTGAGAATGTTAAAAAAAAAAAAAATAAATGAGTAATTTAAGAATGTTGTTTCAAACATATATGTGAAGTGCATGAGTGTTTTGTTTGGAATACAAATGTGTTATGATGTTTTGTAACATTAATGACTCGTTGTTCTAGTGGAGTTTGATTGAGGAAAAATGTTTATGTCGTGGAAGGTTGTTGAAAAAAAACAAAAAAATCTTTGAATTTTAAATGAAAACATGTTAGTTCTTTCTTTTGGGAAAAATTAATTGATCAATTGAAAATGTTGTGTTTATGATTTATAAAAAAAAAAAACCATTTCGATTGGAAAATTTAGCCATGGAAGTGTGATGTTATATATGTTATGAGGTGCGAAGTATGAAGCGTTATTCTATGGAGTGTTTTATACGAGTGATGAAAGTGGATGTTCAAGTATGTTTTGAGTTTTGAGTCAAAACTTTTACTCTAAAGATGAAAGTGAGATGTGAAAATTTTGAGGAAAGTGTGAGAGTCTGAAAATTTTTTTATTTCAAAAGTTTTGAATGATAATGAGAAGTGTGAAAGTGTTTTGCTTTGTGATGTGAAAATGTCGTGTGTTATAGTACTTGTTGTGATATTTTGTTATCTACGAGATGATGAAATGTGTCGTGAACTTAGAGTGCCTAAGAAGTATGTTAGATTGAATAATATCGAATTTAGGTGTTGACAACTGCAATATTACTTTTCCGAGTGATAGGACAAATGGAAATATGTGGTGTGAACTCAAACTTTATCGAATGATTACAAATTCAGAATTTTTTTTTCTGAATGACGAGAACAAGGAGAATGCGAAAAGACGTAGCATATGATAAAGAGTTTAAGAAAAGAAGAAGTGCAAATTGAAGAGATGTTCCAAACGAGAAAATATTTGAGGCAAGAAGAGATGCGAAATGATGTAATCCTACAACGGATGTAGAGATCATACCTGCGATCTAATGGATAAATCCGATCTTCGGTCAAAAGTGGCGATGCGGCGAAAACGACCGTTATGAGCGCGAGTATAAGTACAACGTTTTAAGAAAATGACGATTATCACGTGCAAGGAATATATGAAGATATGGCTTTCGACTTTTGTTATTAGTTGTAACGACACGATGAATCTCAACTTGGAATCCGCAGTTTCGTAGAACGATGTTACCATGTTCGGCCTCAGAAAGATGAACGTGAGAGCGTGACCCTCGTAGCTAGAATGAATGATTTTAATCAACAGTACTTACTTGGGATTATAAGAAATTCTTTTTGGAATCTTTCAATTAACGGTGAGCCTTTGTCTAATTACGACCTTGTTTGACTCACAATTCGCAATTATTGCACGTTATTTCTTTTCCTATATCGAGTCATGATTCACTTTCAGTTCTTGAAAATTTGAGTTTGCCTTCGTCATTTTTGGGACATCTTGATTAGTAGTCTTCTTTGATTCATCTTTTGTAAGGACAATATTTTGACTTTATGAACTTCCGCCTTTGAACTTCATTTCTAAAGTTGTTTGTAGTTATGACCTTCAGTACGATCCCATTCCCAAACATGTTTCTTCAAAGGAGGGAATATTCTTCTTGGAACTTTTGTACACCTTATTCCCTCCTTTGAACTTTTGTACACCTTTTTATTTCGTAACTATGCATGCGGCAAGTTATTCCTTGCTGAAGCGAAATTTTTAGCTCAGTTTCACTACATATATTGTTTCATGCTCCATGATTTTCTTTCTGCAACACCAAGTTAAGGCTATTGTGTCTCTTTTTCCTTAACGTGGTTGATCTAGCCGATCTTCCTAAAAAGTTCACTTCACGTTGGTTGCAACCCTGTGAATCCATTGATGTGACATCATTATTCAGTAACATGATGTCGTCGAATCATGATCAGTGCTACCTCATGACATTTGTCTATTCTTCTAAATCCTCCCACGATTGATCATCTCATGTCAAGACATGTTGGAACCATCATTCATTGATGCCAAAATTTTGCAAATTTGATTTGACAATTGAAATATCTTATTTGGCAGCCTACTATGGAATTTGAGACCTGATTCAGTTTCATCCTGTTTTCAAGTCCTATCTTATATTCTTTCGAGCTCTCGTCAGAAGTAAAGTCTCAACCTTTATGAGTTTATTTGAAACCTTAATTTCCAGAATGAACATGATCAAGATCAATGAAACTTAGACCCTGCCTTATTTTTTTTTCAAACCAATTTCTACAAGTTGGTGATGAGATCTAAAAGAGTCGAATTAGAAGTGTTTTTCTTGTTTTCTTGATTAATTCTGCAACCTTTCTGATTAAGACACCTTCAGCAGTGTTGCTACAATTTTGAATTCAGTTCATATCCAAGTAAGACTGCTTGATCAATTTTCGAGTTCTTGATACTAGACTTGGAGAAAAGGGTGGGGTTGAGCTTTTCGAATGTACACGAGGGAATAAGTTTCTATACTCAGACATGCGTAAAAGTGATGCACCAGCTAGAGGCAAATTTCTTTTCAAACCCCTGGCGACGAGCCGACTATTTTTGTATGGGATTTCTTTAAATCGACAAACCTCTATAATCTCCGCATTGCAAGCAACCATGATGATAAGGAAAGGGCATCCGGCGTATCTTGTGTACTTGAACGGAGAGGAAAAGAAGGATTTGAGAGTGGAAGACGTGGCAGTAGTATGAGATTTTCTCGATATGTTTTCCCGAAGCTTTGCCTGGACCGCCAACCGATAGACAATTAGAGTTCACTATTGATTTGGAACCAGGGGTCTGCGCCAGTATCGAAGGCGCCATACCGAATGGCCCCCAAAGAGTTAGCAGAGTTGAAGATTCAGTTGCAAGAATTACTAGATTTGGGATTCATTTGACCTAGTGTGTCACCATGGGGAGCGCCTGTGTTATTCGTGAAGAAGAAGGATGGAACGATGAGGATGTGCATCGACTACCGTGAGCTCAACAAGTTGACCTTGAAGAATAAGTACCCACTTCTAAGAATCGATGACTTATTTGACCAACTTCGAGGAGCTGGAGTATTTTCAAAAATGGACTTGAGGTCGGGATATCATCAACTAAAGATCCGACGAGAGGATGTACTTAAGACTGCTTTTCGCACTTGTTATGGCCATTATGAATTCGTAGTGATGCCATTTGGGCTGACCAATGCCCCGGCCGTCTTCATGGACTTGATGAACCTAGTTTTCCACGAGTATCTTGACAATTTCGTGTTAGTCTTCATCGACGATGTTTTAGTATACTCGAAGAACGAGGAGGAGCATGGATGGCACCTGCGAACCTTGTTGGAAACTTTGCGAAAGGAAAAGTTGTATGCCAAGTTTAGTAAATGTGAGTTTTGGTTGAACAAAGTGAACTTTCTTGGTCATATAGTGACGGCTGATGGAATTCAAGTGGACCCAGCGAAGATCGAGGCTGTGCAAAACTGGAAATCACCGAAAACGCCGAGTGAAATCCGCGGTTTCTTGGGATTGGCGGGATACTACCGACGTTTCATCGAGGGATTCTCTAAAATTGCGAGACCGATGACGCAACTGAAGAAAGGAATCAAAGTGGTTTGGACGCCGGAATGCGAGACGAGTTTCCAACTGTTGAAAGAGAAGTTGACTACAGCACCTATCCTAGCGACAAGGACTTCGCCGTCTGTACCGACGCGTCGAAAGTAGGACTTGGATGCATGTTAATGCAAGATGGGAAAGTGATAGCGTATGCTTCCCGGCAATTGAGACCGAATGAGCTTAATTTTCCGACTCATGATTTGGAGCTAGCAGCAGTAGTGCACGCACTAAAGATTTGGAGACACCATCTCTATGGAGTGTGATGTGAGATTTATACGGATCATAAGAGTCTCAAGTACTTCGAGCAGAAAGAGCTAAACATGCGACAACGTCGTTGGTTAGAAGTCGTGAAAGACTATGACTGTGGTAATCACTATCATCCGGGCAAGGCGAACGTAGTAGCCGATGCTTTGAGTAGGAAGAACCAACTGCAATTGGCTTATTCCCTAACGCAAGAGGAAGCGTTGATTCGCGAATTCGATAGAATGAGATTGAAATAGTAAAAGCGCCCGAGACAGTAGGAGGAAGAATAGCGACGCTAGTGATTGAGCCAGATTTGAGAACAACGCTCATAGAAGCCCAACGACGTGATGAGAAATTTGAAAGAGACACGCGTGAAGGTGAGAACCGAGAAACATGACCATTTTCGTGAAGAGGCGAACAATGCTTTGACGTTCGATGGATGATTATGTGTGCCGAAAGACGAGGCACTGAAAGATGAGATTTTGAGTGAAGCATATGACACACCTTACACTGCTCACGTTGGAAGCACGAAGATGTACCGAGATTTGAAGCAACATTTTTGGTGGAACGCAATGAAAGGAGACGTAGTATCGTTCGTAGAACGATGTCTAACTTGTCAACAAGTGAAAGCCTTACACCAAAGGCCATATGGAAATTGCAACCGCTCGAGATTTCCGAATGGAAGTGGGAGCATCTAGCTATGGATTTCGTGATAGGTTTGCCAAAGTCACAGAAGGGCAATACTGCGATTTGGGTGATCATCGATCGACTAACTAAAAGCACGCACTTTTTACCAATTCGAATTACTTATGGCGCGGACAAGCTAGCAAAGCTCTACGTGAATGAGATTGTGCGTTTGCATGGGGTGCCAAAGACCATTGTGTCCGACCGTGGTACGAAGTTCACATCAAAGTTTTGGATGAGTTTGCAACGGGAATTGGGCACACAACAAAACTTCAGAACTACTTATCACCCGCAATCGGATGGACAGTCAGAGAGGACGATTCAAACGCTTGAGGATATGCTACGAGCCGTTGTCTTAGATCGAGGGGAAAGTTGGGAAACTGTTCTGCCGTTGGTTGAATTCACCTACAACAATAGCTACCAAACTACGATCGATATGGCTCCGTATGAAGCTTTATATGGCAGGAAGTGTCAATCCCCACTATATTGGGATGAAGTTGGCAAGAGGAAGATGTTAAGACTCAGCGCTATAAAGGAAATGACCGAAATTATATATCAAATCAGCGCAAGGATCAAAGAAGCTCAAGATAGGCAGAAGTCGTATGCTGACGTGCGTCGAACGGAAATCAAATTCGACGTTGGTGACAAAGTGTTCTTGAAAGTATCCCCGACGAAAGAAGTTGTGAGGTTTGGAATGAAGGGCAAGTTGAAACCGCGCTTTGTAGGATCGTACGAGATATTCGATGAAGTAGGTCCTGTAGTGTATCGTTTGGCGTTACCTCCCAGTTTTGGGAATGTGCACAACGTGTTCCATGTGTCGTAGTTGCGCAAGTACGTGTTTGACCCCAAGCATGTGATTCGTCAAGAGGAAATGATCCTAAACCCCGACATGAGCTACGAGAAAAGGCCAGAGGCAATCCTAGATCGGAAGGTGCAAGAGTTGCGAAACAAGTCGATAGCATTCGTGAAAGTGTTGTGGAAACACCATGGTTTCGAGGAAGCCACGTGGGAGTTAGAAGATTGAATTAAAGAAAAGTACCCCGAGTTGTTTATGTGAGACGATCAAATTTCGGGACGAAATTTCTGTTAAGAAGGGAAGAATGTAACATCCCAGCTTTTTGTGACTTTTATTTAATGAGTTGAATTGAAATTTCAATTATGAAATTGATTGTTTCTATGTGATTAAGTGAATTATGTGAAATAATTCTCGTTGGTGATATGGAATGAAGTGTTTGATACTTTTATTTTTTTAATGTGGGGAAAATCGACTCTTTAGTGTTGTTTTTCGTATCTAATCTCTTTTACCTCGCGTTGGGATCGAGTGTTAGGTTTGAAGTAAGTATCATGTAGTTCTTTTAGCATTGAAGAACTAATAGCTAGTTGTGAGGTTCTTTTTACACATAAGAGTCCAAAAGCGTTTTACAACGAGTTCGATGCTAGAATAGAATAAGAACACGATTTCGGACATCACAAGAGTCGTGCCGGGATGGACTCGCGCCGGACAGCCGTGCTGAGTGCCGGGCAGCCCCGGGACAGCCCGTCTTCTGTCCTCCGGGTCTTGCTCTATCACCACTTTTTGCACTCCCGATACCTACACGAACGAATAAACCACGTATCAAATACACTTTCGACAACAAATTGAGACGAAAAGTTGGATAAGAACCTCGTCACATCAAGACGAAAAGTTAGGATAAGAACCACGTCGCATCAGGCACGTTTTCCAATGACCATATTAATTACTCGTCGCATCGAAACGAAAAGACGTGAATTTTTGTCTTTTATGAAAAATAATTTTTCTTTTCCATTTTTTTTCTTTTCTTTTGTCTATATATATATAACTCCATCCTTCCCCCACACATTTTTTCTCCCTCACTCTCCATCCTCTCCGAAAAAAAAGAAAAACTTCTTCCACCTTTGTTATTGCTTCAAGTGGAATGGATTTTCCAAGAATTTCCGACGAATCGTGTCAACGTTTGTTTCTACCGTTCGTTTCTTGATTCAAGAAGGTATAACTAAGTTTTCTTCTCATCTCTTTCATTGAAACTTTATTCTTGAATCCTACATGCATATAGAGGGTGTAGGAATCATAGATCGCAAATTTATCGGTGATAAAATTGAGTTTGCATGAGAACTTTGATAGTATGCGTTTTGATTTGAGGTTATGTGAAATTGTTTTGAATCCTTGGTGAATGATGTAAGTTTATGTGCAAACATGTTTATGAGAGCCTTATCAAGCATGATTTCGTGTTATAAGCATGAGAATTTGTATTTGGATGATTGGGGAAGAAACCCTAATTTCGAATTTATGAGTCTGAAATCTGTGACGTTCGAACAGTATTTCCTGATATGAAAATTTTACTGAGTAAATTTTGATATGAAAATTTTACTGAGTAAATTTGAATGTGATTTCTGTGTCTAGTATAAATTTCAGCCCTTTTTGTCAAAAAATGAAATTTTGAAAAATGTTTGAAGTCGACTGCGCAATTCTGCCAGTAACATGTGTTCTCGACTAGAAGGTTTCGAAATCTTTTTGACTGACCAAATGATCTCCGTTTGATGTAATTCTTGAACTAGATGAAAATTTGAAGTGTCTTCTGAGTCTTATAAAATTTTCAGCCTTATTGGACATCGTATGAATTTATGGTGAATATTTCAAATGAACTGCACAGTGCTACTAGAATTTTTATGTTCCGATCAGAGAATTGCATAAATGTTTTGACTGACAAATGATATGATTTCGGTGTGAAATTTTAACTGTGTGAACTTGAATGTGTCTACTGTGTTGTGACCAAAATTTAGCTTCATATGAGGTCGGGTGAATTTTTAGTGATTTTTACAACACGGTCGCGCAGTTCTGCCAATTTTCTGCCTTGATAAAATGACACTTATTCCCAAGTTTAAAAGTATTATATGATGCATGTATATCCAAGGAACGTGTTTAACAATGTGATCACGTGTGATACGTTGAAATATATTATGGTGTATTTTTCCACCTTTGTGACGAACGTTGGGTTGGGTAAATTGAGAATAACGATGAGAGAGAAACGATAGGACATGCATAGTAATATGATTTTGTGGAAGGCTGATTTGTGTTGTCGTTGGCAAGGGTGATTGAGTATACGTGAGCTCGAGGAACGAGGGTTGCCTTAAATGGATATTGAATGGTTTAAGCAAACGAGGTAGGGCTTTCTAACTAAGTTTTTCGTGGGCTTTCTAGTTACCGTACAGTTTTTACGAGAAGTTTTTACGTGAGCTTTCTTTTACTAAACCCTTTTACGCTTTCAAAAGTATGATTATGGTGTAATAAGGGTGGTTTAAAGTGTTATGTCATGCCATGGATTGTTTTGATTGAGATTGTGTGCCTGATGCCTAGTTCGTCTGAGTTTACTCCGTTAGACTATATGGCTATGAATGAAACGAATTCGGGTCTGAGTAGGGCCGCAAACCCTATCAGGCTGTGTACACAAGTGGGATCGTGAGCCGTCCTTGCTAGTCGGCCGGTCTCGTGGGCGAATAGTGTGGCCACACTTTCGTCGCACTATGGAAAGAGAATGTGATTGAATGATTTATGAGAAAGTGGAGAGATTGATTGTCTGGCCAGACTTTGAAATGTTTTTGTGTTCTCGTGATATTTCTTAACTACATATAAAACTCGAGATCACTGGTATGGATGACATAACTGTTTGTTATGAAAATGTTTTCGGCATGAGCCCATTGAGTACAACAAGTACTCAGCCCTGCATATGTTTTCCCTATGTGCAGGTTGAGCGGGATGTTGCGGTGGATGTTGAGTCGGCATAGGGAATATGGATGCGTTGTGTCTTCATACATAGGCGTCATCCTTGACTCTCTTTGAAACCTTATTTCCGCTGCTATATTTTTGAACTAAAATATTATTCTTTAAGCTAATTGAGGCTTTCTTATGAACTGTTATCCTTAAATGCTATTCTTAATGTTTGTCCCTTGGTCACGATCGCCTCATTTGTAACACCCCTAGTATGGGCGGTCGTGATAAGATTTCTCTAGATAAAGGTTATTAAAATCATAAAATTAGTTTTTCAATAATATCGCGACTGGTCTTTACCAGAGCAATATTGCTGCGAAATTATAAGGACTTGAATTTTAATAATGCTTAGAGGGAGCTATAGGAGGAGGTGCTTGTCCGGTTCGACCTTTCTTTAGAGGAGTTCACGCACAAGTAAAGAATCCTTAGTGCTTAATTTTATGGTTAAAACGCTTTAGCAATATTAGTCAGCCATGCCATTCTTATGGTCTCTGGACTATATGTCGATATTGTGGCCAGTAAAACTTATGAATTTCTTGCATGAATATGACACGGCTTCTTCGTTGAAGAACGTTTGTGCTTGATTTTTGTGGATGTAAAATGGATGAATTGATTTGTGGTTATTTGCAATTCCATAAAATTTTACATGTTTATATTATTAGTGTTTATTCTCAGCTTGAACGAAAGATGATTACTACTTGGGATATTTATTATGCGATACTTAGTTCGAGGAAGCATGATTCTGAATTATATAAGGGATGGAAAAATAGACTTAATGTTGACCTCTTGGTCAATGACTTGAAGTTGGTTCTCAGTGAGGACCGTCCTCCTACATTCCATCTACAAGATGAGGACAAGGAATTGCACGCTCGGTGGCATACCGCGGATTGTCATCTCAAGGGGTTTCTGTTGGCCACTATTGGAAATGTCCTTGAGAGGTTTGACGAACCCAATAGGCCATTGATCAACAAGCCCAAGTGGTTTGAAGAAGTGTCCTCCAAGGCAAGAGCTGGACTTGCTATGAAGCATTTGAAGAGTGAAGTATTGGAAAAGGGCTAAGACGTGGGCAAGTATGTCCTAGTCATGCATGGCTACTTCCATGAACTTCTCTTGTCGGGTGGGAAAGTTGACCCAAAAACCCGACAGATAATGATCCTTGATGGGCTTCCAAATAGCTTTAATGAACTCAGAGATGAAATTTTATTTAGCGACAAAACGATTTCAATTCTGGAGCTTTATAACAAGCTTGTAAGTGCTCAAGCAGAGATGAAGAAGAGGGGTGGTCTTTGAGATGACCATGTTCAAATCAAAAGAAGTTTATTTTGCTTTTATTTACAACTGTTGAATTTTGGGTTTTTGATATTTGGTTACTGTTTTTGATATCATATTGGATTGTTGAAGTGGAATTATATTCCTAGATTATCAATTGTCGTTTTGGATTATCAATATCATTTTATAATGCTTGCATTATTAGAAAAATGAATTTTTGATTATCCGATTATTTATGACATCAAATGAAGCGAAGTTTAATATCAAAATGTCTACTTGTGGTTATACTTGTTGATTCAATTATTAAAAAGTTTCACTTCTAGTTATGTTGATTATTAAGTTTCTTTAATCCTTAAGTTTTGAACCATTATTTTGTCAATGAATCAATAGAATATTTATGTTCGACATGGATTCAAAGCAAAATAAAATGATCTTACCATCGCGTTTGTTCAAATAAAGATTTAAGAAAAATAATCGCAATAATTGATTACAAGACAAGTGAATTAATTCAACTAGTCACAAGATAAGTATTTATTATAAATACTAGAATTTTTTGTATAGTAAATATAGTGTGCACATTAAATTTATTTTAATGTTCCAAGCCAAGAGTTAACTATTTGAATAGTTGATGTTTTATTTATTTTGTTGTGAAAGTGATAGTTAAAATAGTGGGAGCTTTTCTTAAGGAACAATTAAATTCTAAGTGTTTAATAAGAGCTTTATAGCTCGTTTTATTAAACTAGGATGAATTTAACTCCAGACACTGTTTAAATTGTTTTAATAGCTTTTGAATATTGAGACTTCAATTTTTCTACTTTTAAAAGTGGGAGCTAAATTTTGTCTCATAGAATATTCATAAATGGAATTAAGGTAATGTTCGATAGAGTTAAAAGGGCTGTCACACCTCAACCCCTCTGACGTATACTCTTTTAATAAATAAATCCCTTAACATAAAAGCAATCAATACCCGTGTCTAATTCATAGAACACTCATATTATATAAGTTCAAACCAACACTTATCTGATACATATTTCAAAATATCCTGTAAAGTAATGGAACCCCCTCACCACTCTATATACTATACATTTATCTACATGCAAAAATGATGAGGAGGAGAAGGTTGCCAATATGCGTCAGCCGCCGAACCAGATAACACGTGGAGTTCCTATGACCCACGTCAGTCAAAACTTTACTGCTATCTTATTCCTGAAAAATTTAGTGGTTTATATGAGCCACAACTCAGTATATATAAATTTCCACCTTTAATCTCACATGATACAAATATCAAACATATTCTTTTATCAATACATATAATCAGAAACAATATATATAACATAGTTTAAAAACAAATCATTTCATATTCATATGCATATGCCACTCTATTCAATTTATTATTCTGTAACAGTCAAGCCTGGTATCTGCCCGGGATTTCTCTATGACCCAAAGGTCTCTCTGTAATTGGACTCATAGGTCCCTCTATATTTGACCCGAAGGTCCCTCTGTATTTGGACTCATAGGTCATTTGTATTTGACCCGAAGGCCTCTCTGTAATTGGACTCATAGGTCCCTCTAAAATTTCAGATCCAGTATAAGGCTGTCACAGATCCTCTTTAATCACATGATTCATGTACTTTCAATACCACATGTAAAACATCAATTACATATTTCTATCATATAATTCATTTACTACATTATATCCATTGCACGAATCACCTATCCATATCATATTCCACCATCTATATCAAATAACACATAATCATATTGGATCACATCATATAATCAAATCATTCATTTTGTTTAGCACCTAGCAAGGAAGCAAATAAAACATGTAAAATTAAAAGTGTGATTTATACACACCTGATTAAAGGTAATCTAACTGACTTCCAAATTCCTCTTCTCATTCTGCAATCCTTTATCTGTCGAATTCACATGCTCCCCATTTTTCTTATCCACAAATATTTCTTTTGTACCGCTTAAAACTAAAATGAAATTTAAGTTTTATGTTTTAATTTTTCATTCTCTCCCTCTTCTCTTTTTTCGTCGAAAAACCTCTTCTTCCTTTGTTTCCGGATAAAACTCCCCCTCCTTCCTATAAATTCATCACCTATATACTACACACGTCAAATGCATGAGACGATATGGCCAGCTCCTCCTCTTATTTTCTCTACACGTGTCCCACTTTGTAGCCAAATACATATAACTATATCAAAGTAAACAAGCTACATATATCTAAATACATTAACAATTAAAATATTGAATAAAAGTTATTATACAAACACATTCACGTATATATATATATATATAATATAGTTTTATTACTTTCATTAGTTAACTATTAAATCGGTATATACATTTATAGTACACATACTTAGTTTATTATCCTGAACATATTTTTAATATAATACCATATTTTATAGCAATCCATTTATATATCTATACTTCCAATGAATATAAATGCTAATATGTAAAATAAAGCATATTTTGGGTCATGGATGTCACAATTCTTCCCCTCTTTAAGAATTTTGTCCTCAAAATTCATTTATCTCTAAGTTAATTCAGTCAATAAAATTGCTAACCAGTAAACAGATGAGGATAATCTTTCTCATCCTTTCCCCTGTTTCCCAAGTCGCCTCTTCGACTCCGTGATTTTGCCAACTAACTTTTACCATTGGAATATATTTTCTTTGCAGTTGTTTTATCTGGCGGTCCACTATATTGACAAGTTCTTCTATATAACTCAAATTATCATAAATCTGTATATCAGTATATTTTAGAACATGTGAAGGATCAGATCGATAACGTCGAAGCATACTGACGCGGAAAACATTATGAATCTGTACTAATTCCGGAGGTAGTGCTAACATGTACGCCAATGGTCCAACTCTTTCGACAATATCACAGGGCCCAATATAACGAGGATTCAACTTACCTTTTTGCCCGAATCGCATGACTCCTTTCCATGGTGAAACTCGCAGAAACACTTTATCTCCCGCTTCATATTCTATATCTTTTTTTTATACTTATCATAATATCTTTTCTGTCTGTCCCATGTCGCTTTCATTATGCTTTTAATAATGTCAATCTTGGGAACAGTTTCTCTAATAATCTATGACATTTCTATAATCTCTATATACTGAACTTCTACATTTTCTACTATACAATGTCTCATACAGTGTCATAAATGAAACTGGTTACTATACACAAACTTAATCAGCAGAATATACTCATTCCCTGAACCCTGAAATTCAATAACACGAGCACAAAACATTTCTTCCAACGTCTTTATAGTTCTCCCTGACTTACCATATTTCTAAGGGTGAAAAACATTACAAAATATAGTCATGTCCCCATAGTTGTCTAAAAGCTTTATCAAGACTAAGATACTGAATTGCGGATTTCTGTCAAACATATAAGATACTAAAATACCACATAAATCATAAATGTACCACATCTCTCGCGTACCTTTTGGCTAAGGGATATAACGAACAACGCCATCTTATAGGTAAGAAATGTGCTATCGGTGACCCTGTACCAGAATTTATGGTAATGTGTTCTCATTTTGAGACTAGAATAGTTAAAGGCTTCAACAAACCTGTAGGTACACACTGTTCTTCTTTAACCTGTTGACATATCAAACACCTTGAAACAACTCTGCGACTTTCTTCTTCATCTTCGACCACCAATAATACTTTAATAATGATGTTATTTGCATATTTGTAATCACTCTGCTTGACTTATAACTCAAAGTATCTGTAACAACATTTTCCTTCTCAAGATGGTATTCGATGGTGCAATCATATTCTTTAAGAAACTCCATCCAATGTCTTAGTCTCATATTCAACTCCTTCTTACTCTTCAAATATTTCAAACTCTCGTGATCAACCAGAATTGGACGAAGTCCTCCATACAAATAATGATGCCAAATCTTCGAAGAAAAACAACACTGCTAAATTCAGATCAGAAAGAGAATAAGAAGCTTCATGTACTCGTGATTGTCCTTGACGCATAAGCAATAAACTTTCCATTTTTTTAATAAAAATCCAGATCAGAAATAGAAAACCAAATCCATGTTGCAGTGCATTACTGTAAATAACATAATATCATGTACCTTGAAATTGATCAAATAAGTCTTCTATTCTCGGTAATAGATATTTATTCTTCACAGTCACTTGATTCGACTTCCAATAGTGTATATAATGTCGCAGTGTGTCGTCTTTCTTCTTCAAAAATAATATTGATGCTCTCCAAAGTAAAACTTTGAGTCATACATATCTTTTGTCTGACAACTCTTGCAACTATTTATTTAACTCTTGAAACTCTAATCAAGACATCTGATAAGGATGAATAGAAATAGATACAGTACCTGGTAGTAACTCAATAGTGAAGTTTGTCTCTTAATCAAGTGATAATCCAGAGAGATTTTCATTTCAAATAAATTGAAAAGTCGATGTAGCTAATATAAGACAAGTTGCAATTGGTCGATACCATTAAATATCACTCGATCTCGTCTCGATGATTATATTACCATTTCTTTAACATGACAAGCTGCCTTAGTTCGATGAAGTGACAACCAATTTATACCCGTGATAATATCAAATTTGTGTATGAACAAGAGAATCAATATTCGCTGGCAGCTCAACTGAATTAACTCGCACCACGTAGTCTAGATAAACCGTGTATACTGAAATAATGTCAGCTCGTAATCAACAACAAATATAGTTCCGTGTAAAGAGAAAAACTCTCTTTACTTCTCATCACAATACACTTCTTGCATATATTTATCATTAAATTCACTAGGAAAATCGTCTGAACTGAGTACCAGAGGTTGTATCATAGATTGTGGGACTGTTTCTCACCAATAGTAAGTATTGCTTCAAAGAAAAGATACTGTGTAATCAAAACGCTCATCTGACATACAACTTATCTGATTGAAAACATGTTCTATCTTTTTCAACCATATCTCGTCCTCGGCCGGATCAGTAGTCTCATAAAGAACAATTCCATTTTTCGGTGCTATTTAATGTTTCTATCTCTTTGACTCATCATTGTGTTAGGATTTGTATACTAGAAATCACCTTTCGAGTGATTGAATACTATAAAACTCTAATAATTATTTTCCAATGAATGCAACAGATTATTTTTGTCATAATGTTGTTATGTTTTACATTTAATGGATGTTTATTGCATATTTAAATGTATAAGCGAACATAACATAAGTCTAAGTCTTTGTTCTAGTAGACCGGTTGTGGGCTGCGCTCAATTTAAGGTACGCGGTCAGTTCTGAACAAAGAAAAATAAGAATTTCACAACCCAGATAGACCTAAACTACCTATCGTGAAAGGTTGCAATGCCAGTCCGGTTATTTCTAAGCCTTATTGAAATATGATGACGTTGGTGTGGTATAACACTGAATGGATTTAACAGCAAGACGAGTCTTTATGCTATCTACTGAAAGACGAGGTCTTGATAATTAATATCTTAATGAATGTACGTTAGCATTAAGCATACGATATTGAGTATCTACTACTTTGACTTACCAAAGGTGCGGGTTTTTCGTCACCCAACGGTCCAGGTATATTGGGTAGTGGTGATCATTATCTAGCGGTGCTAGGATTGCTATTATGTCGAATCGTGCGCGAGGAGAGTCTCGTTTGATAACATCCACAAGAGGAGCTCGAAACAAGGTTTTATTATTCGGAACCTAGCTAGTTAGAGTTTAATTACTCTATGAATAATAAATAAGAGTTTCTTGCTAAGTCCACTCTTGGAGAATAAAATATGTTAATTAATTAAGTCTATAGCGGACATTAATTAATTAATGGATGTTTCTATCTTAAGCGCGGGAAATGAATTAAACAAATAAAAGGAAACCCGGAATACTTGTAATTTCGAATTTGGAAAGGCAGTGCAATATTACTTCTGTAGTGGCTGCTTGTAATATTCCAATATAAACTTATATTAAATTGTGGGTTCAATTTAATTAGCAAAAAGCTAATTGGGTGAGACCATGTCCAAATTCTTCCTTAGATCCCTGACTGGGCCCAATATGTGACTTAATATAAATAGGAGAAAAAAGGAGACAGAAATAACAATTATTATTGCTCCCAATTTTCGTCCCCCCTCTAAAGAGAGAGAGTTCAAAAATTACTTCTTCCGTGAGCTGAGTTCTGTCTTCATTATTCGAGTCTTAGTATTCTGGTGAGATTTGCCCACACAAATATCAGTATACAGTCCGGGACACCAGTCAGAAGATCCGAGGTCGAGTACTGAAGATCTTCACGAGGAGACTGAGCAAGCCATCGTCAATTCTTGATTGAATCAACGAGGTAAATTGGCTAATTCCGTAGTAAGCATGTTTTTGGGATTTTATATGCTAAAGCATGTTTTAATTCAAGTTATGAGCATGATACATGTGATAATTACGCGAATAGATTTTGTCTAGATAATCTGCTAAATAGATCAAATTATGTGATCCGTTAGAACATGCACGCTTCCGCTGCCAACCCCTTCAATTGGTATCAGATCCAGTCTTTGGCTCTGATTATTTGGATTTAAATTTCGTGAAATTCATGTATGCATGTATTATTTGATTACGAAGCATGTTCTTGGTGTTTTGTTTAATTTATTATGCATGATGAACTCAAGAACTATCGAATCAAAGAACTTGAATTACTCGATCATACGATACGTGCAATCGAGGTAGGGATGTCGAGACAGTGGGAGCCGGGGGAGCCACGATCACGGGGCGATGCACAGACGATCGAAAGCTCGCGCGCGCCGCCGGCCGAGACCGCAAGCCCCAAACGCACCAGCGTCGAGAACGACATGGTGGATGGCGTGGTGTGGTGGTTCGTCAGAGAACCACCGAGAGACCAGGCACCGAGAGGTGCAACCCTAAGCGGAAGGTTGGAGCTGGCCGAGAGCGGGCGCGCCACCGTGCGAGTCGCTGGCCGACGGCTTGGATGTCCGAGACGGGCGTCCAGATGCTGGCCGAGAGGAGCGCGCCACCGAGTGTGCGCATGGCAGAGACGCGTAGGCACCCGACGAGCCGAAACGCCGTGACGGGTGCTCACCGCTGGCTGAGAGGAGCCGCGCCTCCACGCACGCTCCTGGCCGAGACGCTGGCAAACCCCGACGAGCCGCTGGCCGAGACGTCGTATGCTTCGGATTCCGATGAAAAATTCATCGGATTTTCATCGTTCATCGTTCGTGCGAATCTCGTACGATGAGATAACGATGAAAGATTATTTTAATGATTATTTAATTATTTTATTAAAAGGTATCATTAAAATATTATTATTTAATGGAAATAAAATCTTTTTGGAATATTTACCTAGATTTTAGAAATATTTTTATTATTATCTATATCTATGGAAATAAATAATATTATTTTATTCCTAGATGATATATGGTTGAGAATAATTTAGTAGCTTCCTAATAATAATCTAGATTTTAGGAATAATTTTATTATTTTCTATATCTATGGAAATAAATAATATAATTTTGATTCCTAGATTAAATGGATGAAGATAATTTAATAGTTTCCTAATATTTAAATATCTGAGATCCTAATAAGGATAGATATGTATCAATACATTAAATAATAAAATATCTCTTCATAATCTTGAACATGGAAATAATTTGAATTTAATTTTTCATGACTTATTAAGAATTAAATAATTTAATTATTTTAGATATATCTTATAGTAGACATGAATAAGAATTAAATACTAGAACATTATTTTCTTAATGGAAGACGCCAACTCTGAATAAGAATTTAATTATCCAGCAAATTAAATACCAATAGAATTTAATTAAGCTTTTATCTGTCTAAAGGCTAAGGATAATTAAAGAAAAACCATAACCCGAAATATCTAAGCTATAATTACGAACTCAACGTTTGTATATGACTCCATCAATTGGTCTGCAATTTATGAAGCCTTTTTTATAATATTATCGCCACATGCTCTGTGGGGACAATAATCCTAAGAAAATAGCAAGTTCATAAGGCGGACTTCTCAAATATAAATAGTATGAACTAGGATGTAGTTTCCAATATTATCGCCACCTGCTCTGTGGGGACAATAATCCTAAGAAACGGCGAGATTCAGAAGTTCACACAGGATTTATGGGATAGCTTGATCTTGTTAGCAGCACATGAGCATTGTTATGGGAGTGTGTTGTAGGAATGAGATTCTGTAATGCTAAATTCGGTGGTCTTGCTTAGGCAACATTAGGCGGTTATGCCACCCTGTGGTCTCTGGACTATTCGTCGATGATTGTGACCAGTAAAATTGTAAAATTTTAATGCGTATTGACCTCCTCTGGAGGATACAAAATTTTAATATTACAGTTGTAAGATTTTGAAAAGTTTTATGGTTAATCTAATCAAACTTCTTACATAAGTTTATGACAAATGGTAAATACTCTGTTTTGCAGTGCAAATCAAATCGTCAATATGTCGTTCAATCCTTTTTCTGCAATTCTTAAATAAAATAAACTCGAGGGCCAAAATTACATAGAATGGAAACAAAATCTGGACATCGTTCTCACAGCAGATGAGTACATCTTTGTACTCACAACCCCGCGACCTCCAGTGTCGTCGGCTAATGCTGCGGCAGGAGTCAGATATGCACACAGACGGTGGCATAAGGCGAATGAGATGGCTAAGTGCTACATGTTGGCTTCTATGTCTTCAGTACTCAAGCATCAGCATTCAGCCATGGATACAGCAGCCGAGATCATGCAGAATCTCAAGAATCTTTTTGGTACTCAGAATCGAACGGCTAAGTCTCAAGCCTTTCAGAGTATCATGTCGAAGACAATGAAGGAAGGCTCGTCTGTGAGGGACCACATCCTCGAGATGATGGGCCACCTCAACCAAATTGAGGTCTTGGGAGGGACGATCGATCCCGAGTCCCAAGTGACTATTATCCTTCAAAGTCTTCCCCCTAGCTTCCAACAGTTCAAGCTCAACTTCGAGATGAATAAGAGGAACTACACCTTGGCAGAGTTGTTGACTGAACTTCAGTCGGCAGAGGATCTTATGATCCAGGCTAAGGCGGCCATGATGACTTCGGCGCCTCGTTCCTCTGGCTTCAAGCCTAGCGCAGGAAAAAGGCAGGCACCGAACTCAAGACCGGCCAAGATAGCTAAGGGAAAGAAGAAGAGGGAAAACAAGAAGCCCACGGGGAAGTGTTTCAAGTGCGGAGAGAAGGGGCATTTGAAGCCAGATTGTCCTAAAAAGGGCAAGGCTACAGTGTCGATCATTGCGAATGGGTGAAAGCAATGGATTCAGAACTACAATCTATGATATACAAAGACGTCTACGATTTGTCGCTGTACTGCCATTGGGAGCAAGTGGATATATAAACGTAAACGTGGACCCGATGGACGAGTTAAAGTCTTCCAGGCAAGACTAGTGGCTAAGGGGTATACCCAAAAGAAGTGTGTCGATTACGACGAGACTTTCTCCCCAGTGGCCATGCTCAAATCGATCCGGATACTATTGTCTACAGCAGCTTATATGGATTGGGATGTATGGCAGATGAACGTTAAGACTGCGTTTCTAAACGGCGGTCTTGAGGAGACCATCTACATGGAACAACCCGAAGGTTATGCCATAAAGGGCAAGGAACACATGGTTTGGAAGCTTAAGAAGGCCATTTATGGCCTTAAGCAAGCATCTAGATCATGGAACCAGTGTTTCGATCAAACTATTCGCAAGTTTGGATTCAAAAAATGCCCAAGTGAAAGCTGTGTTTATAAGAAGGTTGAAAAGGGGAATGTAGTGTTCTTAGTTTTATATGTAGATGACATTCTTCTAATTGGAAACAATAATAAGATATTGTCATCAGTACGAACATGGTTGTCAAACCAGTTCGAGATGAAGGATATGGGAGACGCGGGACACATCCTCGGGATCAAGGTTCTTAGGAATTGAGAAAAGAAGATGTTGTGCTTATCTCAAGAACCTTACATCGAAAACAGTACTTAGTCGCTTTAGCATGCAGGACGCCAAGAAAGGTTTCTTACCTTTTAGACAAGGCATCCATCTATCTCAAGAGATGTACCCCAAAACGCCGTCTGAGATACAAGCAATGAGAAGGATTCCATATGCTTCGGCAGTTGGAAGTCTCATGTATGCTATGCTTTGTACGAGGCCTGATATTTGCTTTGCTGTTGGCATGGTGGCAAGATATCAGTCGAATCCGGGCCAAGGACATTGGACTGCCGTAAAGAACCTACTCAAGTACCTTAAACGGACTAAGGACTATGCTCTAGTTTACAATGCAGTCGAGCTCTGTCCTTTGGGATATACTGACTCAGACTTTCAAGCTGATCAGGACTCGAAAAAATCTACTTCAGGATATGTGTTCACCTTAGGAGGTGGAGCCGTAATTTGGAAGAGTGTGAAGCAGAAATGCATCGCGGACTCGACCATGGAAGCCGAGTATGTGGCCACTTCGGAGGCTGCAAAAGAGGCAGTATGGTTCAAGAACTTTCTTATGGATTTAGGTGTGGTTACGAATCTGCCCAAGAGCATCACGGTTTATTGTGACAATTCTGGTGCTGTGGCAAATTCGAAGGAACCGAGAGCTCACAAAGCGAGCAAACACATAGAGCGGAAGTATCATATCATAAGGGATATAGTGCAGAGATGAGACATACAATTGGTTAAGATTGCGTTAAAGAACAATCTGGCAGATCCTTTTACAAAGGCATTGGCGGTAAAACCGTTCGAGGGCCACGTTGAAGGGATGGGAGTTCGACTCATTCAAGACCTCAACTCGCTTTCAGTATAAGTGGGAGAAATTTAACGTGTGCACACTGTTTTGTATACTCGAAAGCTGTTTTGAGTATAGGTGGGAGATTGTTAGGGTTTGTATACTAGAAATCACCTTTCGAGTGATTGAATACTGTAAAACTCTAATAATTATTTTCCAATGAATGCAATAGATAATTTTTGTCATAATGTTGTTATGTTTTACATTTAATGGATGTTTATTACATATTTAAATGTATAAGCGAACATAACATAAGTCTAAGTCTTTGTTCTAGTAGACCGGTTGTGGGCTGCGCTCAATTTAAGGTACGTGGTCAGTTCTGAACAAAGAAAAATAAGAATTTCACAACCCAGATAGACCTAGACTACCTATCGTGAAAGGTTGCAATGCCAGTCTGATTATTTCTAAGCCTTATTGAAATATGATGACGTTGGTGTGGTATAGCACTGAATGGATCTAACAGCAAGACGAGTCTTTATGCTATCTACTGAAAGACGAGGTCTTGATAATTAATATCTTAATGAATGTACGTTAGCATTGAGCATACAATATTGAGTATCTACTACTTTGACTTACCAAAGGTGCAGGTTTTTCGTCACCCAACGATCCAGGTATATTGGGTAGTGGTGATCATTATCTAGCGGTGCTAGGATTGCTATTATGTTGAATCGTGCGCGAGGAGAGTCTCGTTTGATAACATCCACAAGAGGAGCTCGAAACAAGGTTTTATTATTCGGAACCTAGCTAGTTGGAGTTTAATTACTCTATGAATAATAAATAAGAGTTTCTTGCTAAGTCCACTCTTGGAGAATAAAATATGTTAATTAATTAAGTCCATAGCAGATATTAATTAATTAATAGATGTTTCTATCTTAAGCGCGGGAAATGAATTAAAAAAATAAAAGGAAACCCGGAATACTTGTAATTTCGGATTTGGAAAGGCAGTGCAATATTACTTTTGTAGTGGCTGCTTGTAATATTCCAATATAAGCTTATATTAAATTGTGGGTTCAATTTAATTAGCAAAAAGCTAATTGGGTGAGGCCATGTCCAAATTCTTTCTTAGATCCCTGACTGGACCCAATATGTGACTTAATATAAATAGGAGAACAAAGGAGACAGAAATAACAATTATTATTGCTCCCAATTTTCGTCCACCCCTCTAAAGAGAGAGAGTTCGAAAATTACTTCTTCCGTGAGCTGAGTTCTGTCTTCATTATTCGAGTCCTAGTATTCTGGTGAGATTTTCCTACACAAATATCAGTATACAGTCCGGGACACCAGTCAGAAGATCCGAGGTCGAGTACTGAAGATCTTCACGAGGAGAAGGAGCAAGCCATCATCAATTCTTGATTGAATCAATGAGGTAAATTGGCTAATTCCGTAGTAAGCATGTTTTAGGGATTTTATATGCTAAAGCATGTTTTAATTCAAGTTATGAGCATGATACATGTGATAATTACGCGAATAGATTTTGTCTAGATAATCTACTAAATAGATCAAATTATGTGATCTGTTAGAACATGCACGTTCCGCTGCCAACCCCTTCACATTTGTCCATGTATTTACTGGAAATCACCATATGATGCAATATGCATATGAGATGTTTCTAAAATTAATTGACGATACAGGGCGGCTGACCTTTCTCTCCTCAGTGAGATATGTTCATGACAATACAAATGCAAATGAAACTTATAACATAAATGTATCATATGATATTTATGAATACTATGTCCCAGCGGGATTCTATCCCCGCTCTGATACCACCTAAACTGTCACACCTCAACCCCGCTAACGTATACTCTTTTAATAAAAAAATTCCTTAATATAAAAGCAATCAATACACACGTCTAATTCATAGAACACTCATATTATATAAGTTCAAACCAACACTTATCCGATACATATTTCAAAATATCCTGTAAAGTAGTGGAACCCTCTCACCACTTATCTACATGCAAAAATGATAAGGAGGAGAAGGTTGCCAATATGTGTTAGCCGCCGAACCAGATAACATGTGGAGTTCCTATGACCCACGTCAGTCAAAACTTTACTGCTATCTTATTCCTGAAAAATTTAGTGGTTTATATGAGCCACAACTCAGTATATATAAATTTCCTCCTTTAATCTCACATGATACAAACATCAACCATATTCTTTTATCAGTACATATAATCAGAAACAATATATATATATAACATAGTTTAAAAACAAACCATTTCATATTCATATGCATATGCCACTCTATTCAATTTATTATTCTGTAACAATCAAGCTTGGTATCTGCCCGGGATTCCTCTATGACCCGAAGGTCTCTCTTTAATTGGACTCATAGGTCCCTCTGTATTTGACCCGAAGGTCCCTCTGTATTTGGACTCATAGGTCCTCTGTATTTGACCCGAAGGCCTCTCTGTAATTGGACTCATAGGTCCCTCTAAAATTTCAGATCCAGTATAAGGCTGTCACAGATCCTCTTTAATCACATGATTCATGTACTTTCAATACCATATGTAAAACATAAATTACATATTTCTATCATATAATACATTTACAACATCATATTCATTGCACGAATCACCTATCCATATCATATTCCACCATCTATATCAAATAACACATAATCATATTGGATCATATCATAAAATCAAATCATTCATTTTGTTTAGCACCTAGCAAGGAAGCAAATAAAACATGTAAAATTAAAAGTGTGATTTATACACACCTGATTAAAGGTAATCTAACTGACTTCCAAATTCCTCTTCTCATTCTGCAATCATTTATCTGTCGAATTCACATGCTCCCCATTTTTCTTATCCACAAATATTTCTTTTGTACCGCTTAAAACTAAAATGAAATTTAAGTTTTATATTTTAATTTTTCATTCTCTCCCTCTTCTCTTTTTTCATCGAAAAACCTCTTCTTCCTTTTTTTTTCCGGATAAAACTCCCCCTCCTTCCTATAAATTCATCACCTATATACTACACACGTCAAATGCATGAGACGATATGGCCAGCTCCTCCTCTTATTTTCTCTACACGTGTCCCACTTTGTAGCCAAATACATATAACTATATCAAAGTAAACAAGCTACATATATCTAAATACATTAACAATTAAAATATTGAATAAAAGTTATTATACAAACACATTCACGTATATATATATATATATAATATAGTTTTATTACTTTCATTAGTTAACTATTAAATCGGTATATACATTTATAGTACACATACTTAGTTTAATTATCCTGAACATAGTTTTAATATAATACCATATTTTATAGAAATCCATTTATATATCTATACTTCCAATGAATATAAATGCTAATATGTAAAATAAAGCATATTTTGGGTTATGGATGTCACAGGGCTCACACCCTATAATGAAAGAAGTGGTGATTTGCACAACTTTCAAAACTCTAATAACATTAAAAGGTATTTTCAAGTTAACTATTAAAATTAGAAATAATTTTTGATTTCCAAAAAAAGTATTTCTAGAGATCACAACAATGGTTAAATAATGAACTCTTGGAATTTTATGACTATAAAACAAAGAATGCAATCATTCAGTTTTATTTTGTCAGAAGGACTAATTTCCAATTAGTCATTGTGGTGAGATAATTATGTTCATACATATATTTACATCACAAGTTATATAGTACGGATAATACCAAGTTGAATTGGTATTATATAATAAAGTTTTGGGAATCATATTCGACAAGATTAAAACTTTATATATTGCTATAAGTATTCTACTTTAAATTAGTAGAAATTCAGAAGGATCAAGAATATTGAATTTTTATAGAGGAATACGTATAAGTGCACTTGAGAAAGGCGCATAAAATTATTCCACTGGATCAAAGGTTCTAGAAATATCTTGAACAATTAAACGTGCTCCTAAGAAAGAATTAAAGATATGAATTACAAGTATATTTTCGTTTTTATGTACTCTAGCAAACTATGTTGGTAGATTCTTTTATGAGAATTATAGTTTTGAGTACATAGTGGCCAAAACCTGCTTTGAGTATAAGTGGGAGAAAATGTGTGTGAATGTGTAGCACAAGGTCAATAAAGCGGTTGGTATACTCGAAAGCATTCTTTGAGTATAAGTAGGAGATTGTTGGGGTTTGTATACTAAAAGATGTTTCGAGCGTACATGCCTTTGTACAGTCAGCTTGTGCATACGAGAAACGCCACGTCCACTTGTTTACCTAATTATGAGAATAAATAATATAATATAATGGTTTATTTATTAAAATATAATAAACAAGTCTAAGGTTTCTTACTAAGAAGGTCAAAGTAGGGAAATTCGATGAATCCTCATGAGTTTTCCAGTAGGGGACTTGGCCAGATCTAGTAAGAAGAAAAACGTATTCACAACCTAGATAGACTTTGGCTACCTATTGGTATGGTTGCGGTGTTTGTGATAATTCTCTCTTACCTAAGAAGAGATTAGTAACACCGGTGTGGTAAAGCATCGAAAGGATCTAATACGAAATGTATTCTTTATTGCTATCTACTGAAAGAATATATTTCAGAAATTTTAGTATTTTCTAGTTTATGAAATTAATATCAATATTGTTTATTTAATCAAACGCCACTTTGACTTATCAATATGGGAGAGTTTGTACGTAACTCAAACATGATATCTTGGGTGGTAGTAGTTGAATAATGTTAAGGCTAATTTCATGCAATGATTAAAAGGTTGAATTCATGCATTTACGTGTCTAACACATGTTTTTAGGCCAGGTGTGTAGTAAGTTTCGCCAGGTCCAGGAAGAAAGAAGGACGATTGCATGGCGATGGGAATTGGCGATAAAAGTGAGCAATATGGGAAAAATTACTAGACGGAGGAAACAACAAAGCTGAAGGGCAGAATTGAGATTTCTGCGAAGGCTTCTAGAAGATCATCCACGCCAATATAAGGGAGAGAGCATGCAGAAAAAGGAGAGTTTTTTTTCGGCTCCTTAGGTTTTTATTTTGGCTCTCTTAGCCCACTTACTTCTACACACTTGGGGGGATGTCCGGGAAGTTGTAGGGGATTACGGGTTTCACTTTCTGTTTGTTGTTGGGTAACACCGTCCTTGCGTAGGGAGAAGATACAATTTACCGCTTCCATTTCATTCTGTTGCTGTGAATTTCACCGAGCTTCGCTGATCGAAGCTCGGCTCTGTTTTTTCTGAAAAATTATCGTGGATTTATGCAAATTCTGTTTTCTGATATGGTGATGTTTATTTCAAGTAAGAATGATGTTTTATTTCTGAGCTCGTAGTTATTTACTCATTTGGATGCTTTTCGCATTGCTTGTCGAATTGGAGTAGAATCGTTGATGATTGTTGTTGATCGGAACAGATTTGTTGAATTGGAGTTTATGGAGTTGATTTTGGTGGTAGTTGGGTTCGGATTGCTTGGATCCGGAGTGTATTAAGCATCTGATGTCTGGATCTGAAACACAGTAGTCGTAGTTTGATGCCTCATTTCCGTATTTTTATTTCCTTCCGTCTAGTATATGTAGATCTGTTTAACTTCCGGCTAATCACAAGTTTCCGACGTCCGAACTTTTACATTCTGTTTGAATCTGGAAATCTACTCTGTTTTCTTCATATTCGTGTTTGAATCAGCAGGAAAAGCATGTCGTTGTAGTTAAACTCATAGTTCGTTAGTTGCAGCTTTTCATCCTTACTTTACTGTTTTAGGGAGATAGTCCCCACTGCTTGCGTTTTTTCTGTCTAGCTAACTTAGGTAGTTGTTTACTAGGTCAAGGAAATTTGTTTGAGAGATTGAAGTTACGAATATGTTCCATGCCTGCATGATGTTTTCAGTTTCCTATGTCTAGTGTCATATTTTCTTCCTGAGTCTAGTAATAGTTTACCTCAACCCAAAATTGCGTGGCAGCAGCCTATTCACCTTTCCAGAGTCTTCTAAATGCTTTCTTACGCATCCGTCTTCGTGGGATCGATCCCTACTTTCCTGTACTAATTCATAGTATAGCGGGTTGAGGGTTTTGAATGAGGAATTTGTGTGTCCAACGACTGAGACTTCTGAGATCCTCTGAGTTCCTAGAACTCGTGATCTAGTGGATTCTCTGGACTTGAGAAGCCTGACCTAGCATAAAAGCACACACGGTTCCGAGCAAACTTTCAAATGGCGCCGTTGCCGGGGACGGATGGCGTAGTTTATGATTGTGTTTAGAGATTTTGGCGTATATAGTGTTGATTTGTTTTTCTTTCTCTTTATTTGCAGTTTATGAGCAGAGGCTCACGGCTTGGACACTGGGGTAACTCATCTGGGTGGAGGAACAATCGGTTCACTTAGCAGGTCAAGGACACAGCATCTACGGTCACCACCAGATCGGGATTATCTACGGGAGATCCTTTTCCGTTTGGTTCGGGAAGTGACGATGATTGGAGTTCGTCAGGAAGGGAGGATCCTAAGTCATCTTCAGAAACAGATACAGAGGAGGCAGAGATCAGAGACATGGCACACGTAGTCGACCCAGATCCGGAGATCGGTTCGCTCACTGCCCATTTAGATGGTGAGCCAGCCCAGACTATAGTCATGAATCCTCGTCAGAGGGCCATCGATATTAAAACAAATGTGCTAGGCATTCTACCGACGTTCTCTGGACGTAGGAACGAGTGTCCATACGAGTTCTTGAATGAGTTTAGCAAACTGTGCAGTATTCAGAAAAGGCCAACGACACAACAGAGGAGGATTATCGCCTACATGCAATTCCATTTGCCCTGAATGGAGAGGCTAACACATGGCTACTGAGGCTATCTCCAGATTCGATTCGTACATAGAGAGATTTCAAGTTGGAATTTCTGGATTACTTTTTCCCTTCAAACAAGACCAACGCTCTCAAAAAGAAAATTGTGGAGTGTAAGCAGGAGTATGATGAGTCTCTTAGTCAGTATTGGTCGCGGTTTAAAGGATTGTTAGATGCTTGCCCGAATCATAGAATGATCGAGGCAGAGATTTACTATTTGTTTTATGAAGGAGTCAACCCTAAGTCAAAGGATTTGATGAATTCCTCGAGTGGAGGAAATTTTACGAAGAAAAAGGGAAGTGAAGCAAGAGTGATCTTGGAGAAGTTGATAGAGGCCAAAAAGGCGTACGACAGCCCGAGGAATGTTATGAGGAGAGGGTCCGTAAATGCGCTGGGAGAGCAAGATGACGAAAGAGTCGAGGTGAGAATAGATAGGCTTGAGAAAACACTCTTGAATGCAATCGAGAAGTCCAATACGCTAGCCTGACAAGAAAAAGGAAAATCTCCAGGTCCAGGAGAAATTTCACCCCAGCAATATTATGGTCCTCAAGAAGGAGATTACCAGGCCCAAGTTAATGCGATGGGGAGTTGGAACCCAGATAGAAGTTGGAATCCAGGGAGACAGAGGGATGCACCATGGAGAAACCATCCCAATTTTAGATGCTCTGACAACGATCTGAACCAGCCACCCCCACAACAGAACGCCCAGTCGACGCATCAACCAGAAAGGCAGACTAACTGGTCTGGGAGAAATCAGGAGGGGCATAACAACTGGAGCAACCGGAACCAGGGAGATCATGCGAATTGGGGAAACAAGAATCAAAACCACCAGGGGAACTCTTATGTACCGCCACACCAAAGGAATTACCCCGGAAATTATCAAAATTCCCAACCTCCTTACCAGGGGAACCAAGGGCCAGGAAATCAGTACAACAACAGTTCAGGAAGTCAGGGGAACTTCCGCCAGAACCAAGGAAGTGGACTGAGTCCCAGCCAACCCATTTCTAAGCCACAGAAGAATATTGATGATACGGTGCATGATCTAGTCAGCTCGCAACAACATATGCAGAACAACTTGCAATCTAACAATGACGTGGTGCATAAGCTTCAAGATGCTCAGTTGGAGCAGAAGGCAGCAATGGACATGTTGGCCAAGCAATTGTCCCAGATCGCGACTTCCTTGAGCGAGATGCGAGGGAACGAAGGAAAGATTCTTGCCTCAGTAAGGCCTCCAGACCGAGCTAACATCAGTCAAATCACTTTGAGATCTGGGCGAGGTTATGACGGTCCAGCGATGAGGACGAATGAAGAGACACCTACCACAGAAGGCAAGGAAGGGAAGAACTCAGTTCCCGACCCTGAGAATTCGAAAGTAGGGAGTACCACAAGAGGAGATGACCTTCTGCAAGGTGATCTAGAGAAACCGCTACCTAGTGAAGCTGAACCATTTTTCCTAGACCCAGAGCCAGAAGCAGAGAAGGAATTAGCAAGGGAGGAAATAGGCGAGCTTCCAGTTGGAGGATCTGCAAGACCAGGGAAACAATTGAAACCATTTCCGCACCGAGGAGAGGCTAAGAAGAAGAAGGATGAACCAGTGGATTTCATGGATATCTTTGGAAAGTTGGAGATAAACCAACCATTTTTACAAACTTTGAAACTGCCAGTCTTCAGCAAATTCATCAAAGAGTTCATAGCTGGAAAGACAAGACCTAGTGGGAAGATCCTGATTGGAGAAAACGTGTCAGCAGTGATTCAGAAACGCAGGATGCCTTCAAAATGCACTGACCCAGGTATGTTCACCTTACCCATTTCTATTGGTGATGTCAGAATTGAGCATGCCATGTGTGATTTAGGGGCATTGATAAATGTTTTACCGCTTTCCATATACAAAAAGTTGGTAGGAGTAGGGATGGTGAATACAAAAGTGGTGATCCAATTGGCGGATAGGTCGTGCATTTGTCCAGAGGGAGTTTTCGAAAATGTTATAGTCAAGGTGCATGATTTTCTGTATCCGGCCGATTTCCATGTTATTAAAATGAGTGATAATGAATATGCCGAGTCTAGCGGGGTGCTTTTAGGACGACCTTTCCTGCGTACCGCTAAGACCATTATCGATGTCTTTGATGGAACAATATGTTTGGACTATAATGGGGAAAAATATACATTTAGCATAGATGAAGCATTGAAGGAACCTCTAGATGTAGAGAACTTGCATGCTATCGATGTTATTAACCCTCTGGTCCAGGAATATCTTGAGATCGAATTGATGCAGGAGCAGATTGAAAATTCGGAGTTAAGTCACTCTATTGACAGAGAGGTAGCTGGTTGGTGTGAGGCATATAGGTGGACCAAGCAAAGGTCGATGTGATTTCGAAATTGCCGTACCCTACGAATTAGAAAGAAGTTAGGGGATTCCTAGGGCATGCAGGTTTCTATAGAAGATTCATAAAGGACTTCGCGAAGATTGCCAAACCGCTCACCCATTTGTTGCATAATGAAGTTGATTTCGTCTTCAACGAAGAATGTCAGAAGGCTTTTCAACTATTGAAAGACAAATTAGTATCAGCCCCTATCATCAGGGCACCCGACTGGAATCTGTCGTTTGAAATAATATGTGATGCAAGCGATTACGCAGTGGGGGCGGTACTAGGTTAAAGGATCGATGGAAAAAGTTACGTGATCTTCTATGCTTCGAAGACACTCAACCAGGCCCAGAAAAACTATGACACCACGGAAAAGGAAATGATAGCCGTTGTGTATTCATTTGAGAAATTTCGACCATACTTACTGGGGTGTAGAGTGATAGTTTTTACCGACCACGCGGCTATCAAGTACTTGATGGCGAAGAAGGAGTCCAAGCCAAGGTTAATCCGTTGGGTGTTACTCTTGCAAGAATTTGATTAGGAAGTGAGAGACAAATAGGAGACAGAGAATAAAGTGGCTGACCATTTGAGTCAGATTTTCCAGGGAGAAACAGAGGAAGCTATACCTGACGCATTCCCGGAGGAACATCTGTACTACATAGGATAATCTCCTAGACCTATCAGTTGGGAGGAAATAATGGCGATAACAGGTCCAGGGGATGCTGAGAAAGGGAAGTGTCAGCTGAACGCTGAACCATGGTTCGCAGACCTGGCAAATTACTTGGTCATAGGAGAGGTGCCCAGTTCACAAGACATGATGAAGCTTAAAAGCGAGGCGAAGTATTATTTCTGGGACGATCCTTATTTATGGAGGATGAGAGCTGACCAGGTAATCAGGAGATGTATCCCCGAATGGGAACAGAGGGATGTGCTTAATCATTGCCATGCATTGGCGTGTGGAGGTCATTTTGGGCCGAGAAAAACTGCGAGAAAAGTCCTAGACAGTGGATTTTATTGTCCTACATTACACAAGGATTCCTTTGAATTTTGCCAGAACTGTGAGAGGTGCCAGCAAACTAGAGGAATTTCAAGGAGAGATGAGATGCCGCAAGTCCCAGTAATCGTCTGCGAAATCTTTGACGTCTGGGGGATGGATTTCATGGGTCCATTTCCATCTTCATACGGGAATACATACATCCTTGTGGCTGTAGATTATGTTTCAAAGTGGATAGAAGCCAAGGCTACCACGTCTTGTGAAGCCAAAGAGGTGGCTAAGTTTCTTAGAGCTAACATTTTCAACAGGTACGGTGTGCCCTGAGCTATTATATCTGATCAAGGGACGCATTTCCGTAACCGAACCATAGAAGCTCTGATGAGGAAATACGGGGTCCACCATAGGCTTTCTACCCCGTATCATCCTCAGTCTAACGAACAGGCGGAGATCTCAAACAGGGAGATCAAGGCAATACTGGAGAAGACGGTGAATCCGTCAAGGAAGGACTGGAGTAAGAGGCTCGGAGATGCATTGTGGGCCTACAGGACAGCTTACAAAACGCCTATTGGAATGTCGCCCTACAGGCTGGTGTTTGGCAAGATGTGCCATCTGCCCGTATGAGTGGAGCACAAGGCATATTGGGCGGTGAAGGAGATTAATATGAGACCCCTGGCTTCGGAGGAAGAGAGGAAGTTGCAAATTCAAGAGCTAGAAGAGTTAAGGCTGGAATCGTATGAATCCGCAATGTGGTACAAAGAGAAGACGAGGCTCTGGCATGACAAAAACCTCCGGGTCAAGGAATTACAAGTAGGCCAGAAGGTGCTCCTTTTCTAATCCAGGCTCAAGCTGATGCCTGGGAAGCTAAAGTCCAAATGGATCGGGCCATACACTATTGTTGGCCTTCGAGCAAACGGAGCTGTGAAAATCCAGGGCAGTGCCTCAAACTCTACTCATTTCCTTGTTAATGGCCATCGAGTGAAGGTTTTTAGGGATAATTTTGAGTTGTGTGTGGTGGAGGAAGTGCCATTACGCGCACTCCCTTTTATCGCCTAATTGGTTTGGTGAGTAAGTGCTCTCGACGAATTCCTGGGTCAGGAAAATGGGAATACATTTTTTTTATCTATACACTGAACCAGGGGATCTTGAGAGTACTCAATTGAAAGTGTAAATAGTTTATTTGTTTTACGAAAAAAAAAATCTAATTTTCCAAAAATATTTTCGAAACATCACACTTCTCAGGGAAATTGCTTTGTCTTTTAATGAGTCCTTGACCTGGGAGTCTGGCATTTCATTTGATTGTTTTTCCTAAGTGTGGAATTGCAGAGAATAGCATTTACACGGGGCAGAGAGATTTTCAGACTAGATGTTTGGGAGGGAAGTTGTGAAATTTTGAAATTCAAATCACCGCTTTATGGGAAGGCGTACGGTTGCTTACATCACGCCTGCAACAACCTGTAACCGTTCCCATCCCTATCTTAAATACCTATTTCCCTCCTTATTCTTTTATTTTCCACAAACAGAACTCTCTCTCACTCTAAAAATCCCCCAAATTTTTTCTCGCAATTTCGACAGTTCTCTAACCCTAATCGAAAATTTGTCCCAAGTTCTTGTGAAATTTTGCAGATTCAGGTCATGGAGGCTACACCGAAAGTAGGGAACCCCACCACATCCGCCGATTCCGGTGCGGCGGCGTTCATGTCAGGCTTGGTGCAGAAATTCAGAAGTGCGGAGGAAGCGATGAAGGCTCTCGCCCTCTTCACGAAAATAATGGAAAAACCAAATCCTACCGCGTCAGCAACCACCACAACCACAGCGCCACCACCGCCTACGATTCCAGTAGATTCGACGACCCAACCCGCTATTTTACATACAGTGGCCGAACCAACCATTAGCGCGCCGGAGAAAGACGTTACGGTAGGCGAAGAAAAAGAGGATGAGGCTGATCTGGCGGCAGGGTATGAACAGATGGTGGTTGGAGACCAAAGGTTAGCCCGTGTTGTTGAGGGGGACACCCCTGGTGTTTCTACAAATGTTGGTGAGGAGGAAACCCCTGTTTTTGAAGGAGTGGTGATTGAGGAGGAAACCCCTGTTTCTGTTGTTAGTGTTGTCGAGGGGGAAACTCTAGGTTGTGAAGGTATTGCTGAGGGGGAAACCCCTGAAAAGTTTGTGGGCAGTGAAGCCCTTGGTGTTAATCTGTTAGTTGCTGGGGGGAAACCCCTGTTTACATTGATGGGGGAACCCCTGGTTTGTCTGAAGGGGGAGAGGCCCCGTTACTGAGGACGTTTCGGTGCTCAAGGGCAGTGGGCTACAATTGATGGTAGATTTTGTAGAGATTTCGGAGGCCACAGATTCGCCGGTGGATAAACGGGAGGCCAGACTTAAGGCCAGGAGAAGCTTAAGGGATGAGATCGAAGATCTCACCCTACCCACAGAGGAGGAGTGTCTAACCTCGGGAACAGAAGGCGAACAAGGGAAGCAGATCCCTGGGTCTAGCAAGAAGGAGGACGAAGCAGAGGAGCGCCGCCTGGCGGAGGAACGCAAAAGAAAAGGCAAGCATGCTGCTACTTCCCGGACCAAGAAGTCCAAGCAGACTACAGCGGGCAAATCTGCTGAGGCTCCACTCACAGCCCTACTAAAGTTCCATTCGCCAACGAACGAGTTGGCCCTACTCTGGATAGTGAGTCTGATGAAGAAGAGATGGATAAACAAAAGGAGGAGTTGAATTTTGAACCAGTAGAAGTCTGGTTTACGAAAGGATTGTTGGAAGCAATAGGCAAGTTCGAGGATCCAAAGAGGACGGCAACGTACAAAAAACGGTGTGGTTCTGGCAAGCTAGCAAAATCTGGGAAACGGTACGATCGGGAAGAGTTACAGGAGATAGACTCCGATGAGGAGTTTCGTCAGTACATCGGTGCAATTGGGTTTGATTGGCTTTTAAAGCATAGTGACGCGGAGGTGCCGACAGCATTGGCCCGGGAGTTTTTCTCAACTTTCCGCCTGAGACCCACCACCGATCTAGATGCTGACACGATTACTTTCCAGCTTTTTATAGAAGAACATGAAATGAGTATCAGAGAATGGTCCATCTGGTTGGGGTTGTTTACCCGCGCAGAAGACGACGAAGGCGTTTGGAACGAGAGCGCCGTGGGACCTCCGAAGTACACTCCCGGTTTCAAACCGCAGTCTGCTTGGGAATTTGTCACCCATCCTAAAGTGGGGCAATTCAAGACTAGCTACTCGAAAGCCTTCCATATCGACAACCGTATCCGACGTTTTGCTCAGACTTTTATTAGCTATAATTTGATGGGAACCTCCAATTCTGCCATAACTACTGCTGACCTCTATTTTACATGGTGCATGGCTAAAGGCGTACGGGTACACCTCGGCTATTGGTTAGCTTAGGCTTGTCACCAGATGGCTGCAAATCCCTCCTGCCACATGTACACATGCCACCTTCTCGGAGCTTACCTTCAGCAAAACACAATCATGAAGATAGCAAAATTTGCGCCGGAGGTAGTAATATGCAAGCCGCCTGAGATCTTCAGCGTTGATTATTTCTTCAACAAGGGCCTGCTCTACATGCACGGGAAGGATGTTTGCTTTTATGAGGTCGGCAGAGCGGAACCCCAAGTGAAGCCAGAGCAGGATGGTGTCGAGACATTGAACAGTGAAGAGTACGAAGAGATGAAGAAGGGCATGTGCATGATGCAGAAGGAGCTTAGTGACGTCAGAAAGGAGATGGGCGAGATGAGGAAAGACCTCGGCGGAGTCCGGGACGAGTTAAAAGTCCTCAGGAGCAGTATTACTGAGCTGGCGGGGAGGTCATCCGCACAGACTGATCGTATGGCGGAGGCCGTCACCTTGATGATGATGATGACCAAGTGGCTGAAGGAGAAGTTTCCCGAGCCCCAGAAGAAATTGCCCGCTGGACCCAGCAGTGTGTCCAAGCCACCAGGGCAGGGAAGTTCTTCTCTCCAGCAGCCCCCACCAGCGTCCAGGCCCCTGATAACCCCGTCTGCATCTAAGCCCCTGTCAGTAAAGAAGCCAGTGTCTAACAAGAGTGAGAAGGATGAGGAGAAGCCGGAGTCGCCGGCCAGTAAGAAAGCGAAAGTGACCCGACCTTATGTTCCACCCCAGTTTGGCACCCGAGGGGGCCAAACCCCGAATTGAGACCCCCCATGACCAAGTAACTTTTAACTTTCAGTTCTTCTTTCTTTTTCTTTCCGTTTTTTTATGCATTTATATGTTTGTTGTTTTGTGTTTGTGTTTGTGTTGTTTTTTTCAGCATGCCTTTTGATGTAGATATTTGTGTTTGTGTTATGTGTGTTTTCTCCCACTTAGCCCAATCTTTGGTCTAAGTGTGAAAAGTTTGTGTTGCTTTTGGGCATGTTTTGGTTTTTGTCCTGTTGTAATTTCTCCCACTTAGCTCGTTGTTCGGTCTAAGTGTGAGAAGTTTGTTTGTTTATGCGCATTTGTTGTTCTGTATGATGCGCGTTTTGTGTTTTGTTGTGGTCTGTTATTACTTCCCTGTTTCCCCCCTTCACTGGGATAGCTTGGGGACAAGCTTGAGTGAAGGCGGAGGGAGTAGTACAGTTTGTTTTTAATATCGATAGGAGTCTTTAGGTCTAGGTTTTTGTGTGTCGCATGAGCTAGTGAATATAATAAGGCAAGATCCCCTTAGTGAGAGCAATTGAAGATAGGATGCATGTCAACTTTGATATTTTTTCCTTAATAAGCTGAATTCGGTTTAAATTATAAGCCTATACACTTAGAGCTAACTTGTAAAAAAAGGGGGGCCACCACTTGACTGCTTAGGGAGAAGAGTCTGAAGGAGAAAAAACAAAAGAGGGTTTCTGGAGGTATAAGCTGGACGAAGTCTAGGAAAAGGAGGTATTAGCTGGACGAAGTCCAGGGGAGAAATAAAATAAAAAAATCAGAGGTACAAGCTGGATGAAGTCCAGAGAGATAAAAATGTATATATATATATGAAAGGGGGAATAGAAAAAAAAGATCTTAGGGCAGGAAGCAATAGTAACCTGACCCAGGAATTAAAAAGAAAAAGAAGACTGTAGGAAGGAGAAACTCTCATAACCCAAAGCATCGGTGGTGTGTCATTGACTTAAGAGTGAATCGATCCTAACATCCCTGGTGAGGAATGAGCGATCGAGTGAATCCAGCAATTGGGAAGTCAGTAGGCTATCTTGACGAACTGACAGAGCGATTAGGTAGAAGAAGGGAAGGGGAGGATTTGGAGACTGTAGACAAATCGGATAGACCTTAATTTTGTGGGGATAGCTGCCTAAAAGTTAAAACTAGTTCATGCCTTTGTGTTTTTCTTTAAGTGTTTATTTTCTCTTTGTTAGTCTGTTAGTGTGTCTAGGTCTAGGAGTTTGTGTTTTGTTTGTAGAGTCGGTCATAGGATAATCATGCATTGAAATTCGCCTTATTTCTTTTTTTTTGTCTTTATACTTGAGGACAAGTATGGTTTAAGTGTGAGCAGTTTGATAAGGCTAATTTCATGCATTGATTAAATGGTTGAATTCATGCATTTACGGGGTCTAACACATGTTTTTAAGCCAGGTGTGTAGTAAGTTTTGCCACATCTAGGAAGAAAGAAGGACGATTGAATGGCGAAGGGAATTGGCGATAAAAGTGAGCAATATGGGAAAAATGGCTAGACAGAGGAAACAACGAAGCTGAAGGGCAGAATTGAGATTTCTGCGAAGGCTTCTAGAAGATCCTCCGCGCCTATATAAGGGAGAGAGCATGCAGGAAAATGAGAGTTTTTTTTCGGCTCCTTATGTTTTTATTTTGGCTCTCTTAGCCCACTTACTTCTACACACTTGGGGGGATATCCAGGAAGTTATAGGGGATTACGGGTTTCACTTTCTATTTGTTGGTGGGTAACACCGTCCTTGCATAGGACGAAGATACAATTTACCGCTCTCATTTCATTCCGTTGCTGTGAATTTCACCAAGCTTCGTTGTTCGAAGCTCGGCTCTGTTTTTTCTGAAAAATTATCGTGGATTTATGCAATTTCTGTTTTCAGATATGGTGATGTTTATTTCAAGTAAGAATGATGTTTTATTTCTAAGCTCGTAGTTATTTACTCAATTAGATGCTTTTCGCATTTCTTGTCGAATTGGAGTAGAATCGTTGATGATTGTTGTTGATCGGAACAGATTTGTTGAATTGGAGTTTATGGAGTTGATTTTGGTGGTAGTTGGGTTCGGATTGCTTGGATCCGGAGTGGATTAAGCATCTGATGTGTGGATCTGAAACAGAGTAGTCGTAGTTTGATGCCTTATTTTTGTATTTTTATTTCCTTCCATCTAGTATATGTAGATCTGTTTAACTTCCGGCTAATCGCAAGTTTCCGACGTCTGAACTTTTACATTCTGTTTGAATCTGGAAATCTACCATGTTTTCTTCATATTCGCGATTGAATCAGTAGGAAAAGCATGTCGTTGTTAGTTAAATTCATAGTTCGTTAGTTGCAGCTTTTCATCCGTACTTTACTGTTTTAGGGAGATGGTCCCCACTGCTTGCATTTTTTCTGTCTAGCTAACTTAGGTAGTTGTTTACTAGGTCAAGGAAATTTGTTTGACAGATTGATGTTACGAATATGTTTCATGCCTGCATGATGTTTTCAGTTTCCTAGGTCTAGTGTCATATTTTCTTCCTAAGTCTAGTAATAGTTTACCTCAACCCAAAATTACGTGGCAGCAGCCCATTCACCTTTCCAGAGTCTTCTAAATGCTTTCTTACGCATCGGTCTTCGTGGGATCGATCCCTACTTCCCTGTACTAATTCATAGTATAGCGGGTTGAGGGTTTTGAATGAGGAATTTGTGTGTCCAACGACTGAGACTTCTGAGATCCTCTGAGTTCCTAGACCTCGTGATCTAGTGGATTCTTTGGACTTGAGAAGCCTGACCTAGCATAAAAGCACACACGGTTCTGAGCAAACTTTCAAATAACATGAAGGTATTGGAATATTATTTCATAGAATTCGCGTGCCCAGTGTGGTATGATTAAATCCCCAAGTGGTGTTTGAAAAAGGAATTTATTATTCAGAAATCTGCGCAGTTGGAATTTTATTCCACGAATAATAAATAAAGCTTCAAACTAGAAAACTCTTTGGAGAATTAATTTAATTCAAGTCAAATAGCAGACAAAGAATTAAATTGACGGATTAAGATAATCTTAAACGCGGGAAATATTATAAAATAAAATGGACCCTAGTTATTTGTAATTTGGTGATTTAGATGGGAGTGCAATATTATTCTTTAGTGGAACAAAATAATATTCCATTGATAATATATTAAATCATGGGTCATTTGATTTAATTAGATATTTATCTAATAGGTGAGCCCAACATCTATTTCATTCCATGGATCCTCATCCTAGCCCAACAAGTCCAAGACTATAAATAGTGAAGAGATAGGAAACCCTAGCACACCACAATACACAACTCGTTTCCTCCAAACCCTAGCCGCCGTCGCCGGCCTCTCTCTCTCTCCCTCTTGCCTCGGTTTTCGTGCCCTAGCACGTGGGAGATTAGGGTTTGGTTTTTTGTTCTTGTTCTATCCTAATTCATAGGATTAGATCAAGGCAATCTTGTGTTTGTGATTGGTTTTCCCTAGATCTCATATCACTTTTATTTGATTGTTCGAGATCCACCCACATGGATGAATAATCAAGGACGTGGGAATAGTATGGAAGATTCGTGGTCGATAAATCAAGGATCTTCAGGTGGTGCAGCAAGCAACGTCAATCCTATGATGGATCATGAGGTAACAATCATATACATACGTCAAATTGCTTGTCTACATGTTTATTTGATGTATTAATCTATAGATCTAAGTTAATTGCATGAAATTGGAATCGAATGCATAATCACCTAAATAGATCCGTAAGGACCTGTTTGTTTTCCGTGTCTTCCGCCGCGGTAGTCCCAACATTTTCTGTCTCTTTTATTTTCCTATTTATATTAAGTCACATATTGGGCCCAGTCAGGTATCTATGGAAGGTTTTGGATATGGCATTCCCCAATTAGCTTTTTTTACTAATTAAATTGAACCCACAATTTAATACAAGCTTATATTGGAATATTACGAGCAACCACTACAGAAGTAATATTGCACTGCCCATCCAAATCCGAAATTATAAGTAATCCGGGTTTCCATTTGTTTATCGTTCATTTCCCGCGCTTAAGATAGAAACGTCCATTAGTTAATTAGTGTCTGCTATGAAATTAATTAATTAACATCTTATTAATTCCAAGAGTGGACTTAACAAGAAATGCTTATTTATTATTCATAGAGTAATCAAACTCCAACTAGCTAGGTTCCGAATAATAAAGCCTTGTTTCGAGCTCTTCTTGAGGACGTTATCAAACGAGACTCTCATCGAGCACGATTCAATATAATAGCAATTCTAGCACCGCTAGATATTAATCACCACTACCCAATATACTAGGATTATTGGGTTGGTAAGTCAAAGTAGTGCATAATCAATACCGTATGCTCAATGTTAACGTACATTGATTAAGAAATAAATAATTTGGTATAACCTCGTCTTTTAGTAGATAGCGTAAAGATTGTCTCGCTGTTAGATCCAATTCAGTGCTCTACCTCACCAATGTCATCTTATTTCAGTAAGGCTTAGAAATATGTGGACTGACATTGCAACCTTTCACGATAGGTAGTCTAGGCCTATTTGGGTTGTGAAATTCTTATTTTTCTTTATTCAGAACTGACCTTGTTACCTTAAAGTGGACGACGCCCACAATCGGTCTACTAAAACAAAGACTTAGACTTTGTTAAGTTACTTATACATTTAAACATGCAATAAACATCCATTAAATGTAAAACATACAACATTATGACAAAATAATCTGTTTCATCTATTGGAAAATAAAATAAAGAGTTTTATAGTATTCAATCACTCGAAAAGTGGTTTCCAGTATACAAACTGATATGACCACGTATGCCGGGCATCAAGAGTCACTCCGAAGACGTGAGCCGTGGGTTGATTGGGGTCCAATGATGGCCTCCCAAGGATGATAGGAAAGAAGAACGCTCGGATTTGAGGACAAATCCTTCCAAAGAAGGATAGGATGATACGACCACAAGTTCCGAGCCTCAAGAGTCACTCATACTCCATGAGCCTTGGGTAGATTGGGGTCCAAGAACGATGAAAAGGCCATGACAAGGAGCTAAGATGTAGCTGAGGTCTGATTCAAGCAGTGATCTGACAAATCAAATGACGTCCAAATTCTCTTCCAAGGCAACCGATGTCTTTGTCCTCGAAAGAGGGTCGCGTGAGTATGTTTCACGCCTCGAACGGAGTTCGGATGAGAGAGATATGGCCGTTTGAAGAAAGCCGCGCCATGCAGAACAAAACGCGCGGGCGGGCGTTTTCCCTTATGCAAAACGCCCAGTCGGGCGTTTGTGTCCGATTTTAAGAATTTAGGCAGAAAATTCGCCCGGTCGGGCGTCGGCACTGTTTTTGCCAATTTTTCACTTATTTTGGGCCATTTTCTTGGGTTTCCCTAGCTATAAATACCATTTGTGAGACATTTATTTGGGGACTTTTGATGAATGTTATTATGAAGACTCCTTTGAGAGCATCTCCCATGTGAGATTTCTATCCAAATTCCTACATTGTAGGTTGCTTGTTTTATGTTCATTTGGCTAAATCAAGTATAGGTATGCATTTATGGTTGTGTAGTCATGAATGTGGAGCCAATGGAGTATTTGCTTTGGGTGAAAGTAGCCTAGGGTTGCCCACATCTTTTTGTGGGAGGTCATAGGTCCTCAAAGAGAATTCCTCCTTCTTTACACTTTCTTCTCACCTTCTTTCTCTCCATCCAAAACCATTTTGAGTTTAGTTTTTGAGGTTAGGCTCTTTATCTTTACTTTATCTTTGAAAACACAAAAAAATTGGAATCAAACACGAGTTTGGGTGTTTCTTGGGCACATGGAAGGATTCCCTCACAAGGAACCTTATCATTTGGTATCTAGAGCCTAGGTGCCTACCAAGTGTTTGATTTTAAACCTCTATGAAATTTCCTTTTCCTTGTTTTTCCTTATTTCTTTTGTTTTAGCCTTTGCTTGTTTATTGGTCAATTGTTGTAGGATTGAGCTGATTTTTGGTGTGCATGAACCTTGAGATATGAACTATTTTCCTGAAAAATCTCAGCCAAAAATTCCATCATTTGATAGGTCAAATTAATGTGTGAAGTTGTTGCCCTGTTTTGTTCCATAGTTTGACAGATTTGGGGAAAACGTAAAATCGAGGGTCTTCTCCAAAACCTGCTATATTGGGGATATTTATCCCTCATTCTAAACCCTTTAATCTTGTTATCTACTAAGTTTCATCAATTTTGGGGTTGGGTAGCCATATCAAAAAAATTTCCTAAAGATCAGCCAAGAGTTACATAAATTTTCAGCTCAACTAAGTTTGTTTGTTAGCTTCCTTAGGCATTGAACCTTACTTTCACATGCTTGATTGGCTTTACTAGCTTGGTTATATTGCCTATGTGTATACCTTGATTGATTTGTCTGAGCACTTGCATTTTGGAAGTTGGATATTGAGAGTGAGTGAACCTAGCCCTCACTATATTCTAAGCCTTGTTCCGAGTGACATTGGTGAGTGAATTGGGGGTGGGATTATCATTTGGGAAGTGAGCTCTTACTAAAATCTCTTCTTGTTGTGTGGGTGAGTTGTGTTTTTGCTAACCACACTTGGACTAGCTCCTAGTGTATTGTTTGTTATTTGTGTAGGTACACCTTTATGGATGTTTACACTAAGGTCCGTGATTGGCAACTTAACTCATTGAGGAGTGAAAGGAGGATAGCTTGTGATAATTGGGGTCGAGGAGAGCTAGAGTTGGAATATGAAGAAAGACCTCATCAAGATTATAAGTGCTATGGATGATATAGTCGAGAGAGACATGGTAGAGGTGATTATGTGTCAAGGGGGCATGATAATGTAATTAATAGAGGGATTAGAAGGGAACGAGTCTCAAGGCGTTATGAAAAGCCTCCTCGTAGAAGCAAAAAGGGAGAGTTTGTAGAATTCCGGGGCTTGAGAGGGAAATTGAAAGAGAAGTTCCATGTAGTGTACGGATTGGTCCTTTTGATCGACATGGTGGTGGGGACGTAAACCAAACATTCACCTCATTCAGTTGTAAGGGCACATCCTCTTCTTTCCATACCCCGAAGGTGCCTCATGGTTTGTGTCCGGATGCCTCATCTTCATCGATTTTAATCCAAAGTGATAGAAGAGAGAACCGAGAGAGAGAAAAAATGCTTGAGAGTGAAAGTGAGTCTAAAAAGCCAAGAGAGCGTGATAAAAGACAAGAGTGTGAGGTGCAAAAGTCAAGAGAGAGTGGTTGGGGTGAGAGAAAAGAAAAATATCAAATGAGAGAAAAACCACAAGCACAAGTGAGTAAAGGGTGTTTGTTAGATTCTAAGGCCAACCTTGGGTGGGCACCTAATGAACCTTTGCCTCTTTCCCTTGGTGAGGAAAATAAGTTTTTACCCACTAACACCACTTGTATGTCTTCTTGTGTTGATGACTTTGTAGTGAGTAAAGTTGAAGACATGGAAGTAAAGTATCAAGTTGCACATGGCTTGGAAACTATGCCCCCGGAAAAGGATCAAGAGGAACGAGGGCAAGTGGATGAACTCCTTGCCCAAGGTTCAAGTGCACTATCTTTATCTACTTGTGATGATTCTTTGAGTGTGATTACATTAGAGAAGTCCCTTTGTGTTGATAGATTTGTTAATGATGATTTGTGTAAAAAGTGGGCTCATGAGCTTGAATCTTTGGAGGATAAATCTATTTTTGCCTCACATGTTGATCCTTTTGGGTTAAATACTAGCATTGATAGACATGACTACTCTCTTGTGAAATCTACCTTGAATGTTGGAGTGACTTCCTTTCGTGCCAAGATGCCTAAGCTTTCATTTGTTGGTAACTTTGAGCTTCATGAGTATGTAGATGAGAATAGTAGGACGAAGAGAAGTGACATGGATAGTGACTTTAGAACTTGGTGTGGGCTATGTTTTCAATGCAAGGTGGTTAGACCCTTCAATGGGATTGGAGTGTTCTATGGCCGTTTTGTGAAGGATTTTTCCACTCATATGTCTCTTGTAGATTGTGTTGTGATTAATGGCATAACAATGTATCGTTCTCATATTTGTGTTCATGCTTTGAGATTGTTGGGGCAATTGAGTGAAATCCTTTTTGATAAAATTGGTTTGTTGATTGACATATCTTCTTGCAAGCTTGATGTGAATTGTCATGAACCTACTTTATGTGTTGGACAAAAGTTTGTCAATTTGAGGAAGAGTATTCCTTATTTGAGCAAGAATGATGTGTTAATGATTATTGATGGTCTTCCCTTGTATGATCTTGAGGTTAGAGATTTTGTGCTTAGGTTTTTCTTGGTGATATTCGACTATGCACAATATGAATACCCTTTCTTGTGTACCTTTATCCCTAATGTGAATGTCAAATCTTTTGTAAAGATATTCAAGAATTTGGGCATAGATAGTGTAGGGATGATTGAGCCAAATAGAAACAAAGTGCTTGGGGTATGTGTGTTTTGGCATGTTAGTTATTTTTATTGCATGTCAATCAAGCCTTTCAACGTAATTGGGATGTTTTATGGTCCTTTTATTAAAGACTTTGTTTCTAGTGGTCTTGTTTGGGATTTCATTGTTAAAGAATGTATAGGCTTATGTGCACCCACATCTAGTGCCGATATTTTGAAATTATTTGAGTATTGGCATGAAGGATATCTTGATGAGCTTGATGTATTTTGTTATGGTGATCGCTATTTGAAGTGTTCTAATATCCTTGGTCACATGTTAGCTATTGAGAATGTCTATTTGCATGAAAACCTACATTTGTCGATTGGTAAGCGGAATATATGTTATGTATTCTTGAATGAGATTGGTTCATTTGATCATATTGCTATGCATGTTAGAATCATCCACGACAAGGGAATTGAGAATGTGATGAATTGGCTTATGCTTGGTTTCTATTATGCATCAATTAACCCAATCCATGGAGTGGTAATAATTTATGGAAACCTTGCTAAAGACTTTTCTTCATATGGTTGTGCTTTGGACATGAAAGAATTCATGAATTTATGTTCTCATACTTCTTGTTACATGGTCTTGAATTTGATGAAGCATGAATACGTTAGTTTGCCGTTTGGTTTTGTGCATGATTATACCCACCTTATTGGTGTGATACCATATTTTGGATGTTGTGGTGGTCTTAATCCCTTTTATCGTACCATGATACTTGATTGGTTCATGTTCACTCTTGTAGGTACGCGTGGGCGGGATTTGAGGACAAATCCTTTTCAAGGAGAGGATGATGATATGACCACGTATTTCGGGCATCAAGAGTCACTCCGAAGACGTGAGCCGTGGGTTGATTGGGGTCCAATGATGGCCTCCCAAGGATGATAGGAAAGAAGAACGCTCGGATTTGAGGACAAATCCTTCCAAAGAAGGATAGGATGATACGACCACAAGTTCTGAGCCTCAAGAGTCACTCGTACTCCATGAGCCTTGGGTAGATTGGGGTCCAAGAACGATGAAAAGGCCATGACAAGGAGCTAAGATGTAGCTGGGGTATGATTCAAGCAGTGATCTGACAAATCAAATGACGTCCAAATTCTCTTCCAAGGCAATCGATGTCTTCGTCTTCGAAAGAGGGTCGCGTGAGTATGTTTCACGCCTCGAACGGAGTTCGGATGAGAGAGATATGGCCGTTTGAAGAAAGCCGCGCCATGTAGAACAAAACGCGCGGGCGGGCGTTTTCCCTTATGCAAAACGCCCGGTCGGGCGTTTGTGTCCGATTTTAAGAATTTAGGCAGAAAATTCGCCCGGTCGGGCGATTTGCCGTTTTCTAAACGCCGGGTCGGGCGTCGGCACTGTTTTTTGCCAATTTTTCACTTATTTTGGGCCATTTTCTTGGGTTTCCAACCCTAGCTATAAATACCATTTGTGAGACATTTATTTGGGGACTTTTGATGAATGTTATTATGAAGACTCCTTTGAGAGCATCTCCCATGTGAGATTTCTATCCAAATTCCTACATTGTAGGTTGCTTGTTTTATGTTCATTTGGCTAAATCAAGTATAGGTATGCATTTATGGTTGTGTAGTCATGAATGTGGAGCCAATGGAGTATTTGTTTTGGGTGAAAGTAGCCTAGGGTTGCCCACATCTTCTTGTGGGAGGTCATAGGTCCTCAAAGAGGATTCCTTCTTCTTTACACTTTCTTCTCACCTTCTTTCTCTCCGTCCAAAACCATTTTGAGTTTAGTTTTTGAGGCTAGGCTCTTTATCTTTACTTTATCTTTGAAAACACAAAAAAATTGGAATCAAACACAAGTTTGGGTGTTTCTTGGGCACATGGAAGGATTCCCTCACAAGGAACCTTATCACAAACTCTAACAATCACCCACTTATACTCAAAACAGCTTTCGAGTATACAAAATAAATGTGCACTACGTCTAATTCTCCAACTTATACTGAAAGTGAGTTGAGGTCTTGAATGAGTCGAACTCTCATCCCTTCAACAAGGCGCTCGAACGGTTTCACCGCCAATGCCTTTGTAAAAGGATCTGCCAGGTTGTTCTTTGACGCAATCTTGACCACTTGTATGTCTCATCTCTGCACTATTTCTCTAATGATATGATCCTTCCTCTCTATGTGTTTGCTCGCTTTGTGAGCCCGTGGTTCTTTCGAGTTTGTCACGGCACCAGAATTGTCACAATAAATGGTGATGCTCTTGGGCAGATTCGTAACCACACATAACTCCATAAGGAAGTTCGTAAGCCAGACTGCCTCCTTTGCAGCCTTTGAAGCGGCCACATATTCAGCTTCCATGGTAGAGTCTGCGATGTATTTCTGCTTCACACTCTTCCAAATTACGGCTCCACCTCCTAAGGTGAACACATTCCAGAAGTTGATTTTCTCAAGTCCTAATCAACTTGAAAATCTGAGTCAGTATATCCCAAAGGACATAGCTCGGCTGCATTGCAAACTAGAGCATAGTCCTTAGTCCGTTTAAGGTACTTGAGTATGTTCTTTACGGCAGTCCAATGTCCTTGGCCCGGATTTGACTGATATCTTGCTACCATACCAACAACAAAGCAAATATCAGGCCTTATACAAAGCATAGCATACATGAGACTACCAACTGCCGAAGCATATGGTATATTTCTCATCTCTTCTATCTCAGATGGCGTCTTCGGACTCATCTCTTGAGATAGATGGATGCAATGTCTAAAAGGTAAGAAACCTTTCTTGGCATCTTTCATGCTAAAGCGACTAAGTACAATGTCGATGTAAGGTTCTTAAGATAAGCACAACGTCCTCTTCTCACGATTCCGAAGAACCTTGATGCCCAGAATATGTCCCGCGTCTCTCATATCCTTCATCTCGAACTGGTTTGACAACCAAGTTCGTACTGATGACAACATCATTTATTGTTTCCAATTAGAAGAATGTCATCTACATATAAAACTAAGAACACAACATTTCCCTTTTCAACCTTCTTATACACGCAACTTTCATTTGGGCACTTTTCGAATCCAAACTTATGAACAGATTGATCGAAACACTGGTTCCATGATCTAGATGCTTGCTTGAGGCCATAAATGGCTTTCTTAAGCTTCCAAACCATGTGATCCTTGCCCTTCACGGCGTATCCTTTGGGTTGTTCCATGTAGATGGTCTCCTCAAGACTACCATTCAAGAACGCAGTCTTAACGTCCATCTGCCATACATCCCAATCCATGTAAGCTGCTATATATAGAAGCATCCGGATCGATGTGAGCATGGCCACCGGGGAGAAGGTCTCGTCGTAATCGACACCTTCCATTTCGGTATACCCCTTAGCCACTAGTCTTGCCTTAAAGACTTTAACTCGTCCATCGGGTCCACGCTTACGTTTGTATATCCACTTGCTCCCAATGGCAGTACAGCCTTCGGGTAGGACGAACAAATCGTAAACGTCTTTGTCTATCATTGATTGTAGTTCTGAAGCCATTGCTTTCACCCATTCGCAATGAATCGACATCCGCATGCATCTCTGAAAAGTTCCAGGGATCTAATACATTGATGTCCGATGAGTGATCCATAGATTCCCCTGTTAGGGTTAGTATACTGAAAATCATGTTTCGAGCGACTTCGCACGAATAGAATCTTGCTTGTGTACGGAAAAACTTTACAATCCACTTTTGACCCGATTCAGTATCATTCGAGCATATTGCACGAATAGAATCAATATGTTATAACATTGTGTTTGCTTGTGCGTTTATAAGATGTTTTATAAACATTTAAATGCATAAGAAGTAAACAAAGCCTACGTCTTTTGCCTAGTAGACTGGTCGTGGGCTGCGCTCACTTTAAGGTACTACAGTCGGTTCTAAGCAATGCTTTGCAAAAGAGAAGAAGAATTTCACAACCTAGATAGGCTTTGGCTACCTATCGTGAAAGGTTGCAATGTCAGTCCGATTATTTCTAAGCCTTATTTAAATAAGATGACGTTAGTGTGGTACAACACTGAAAGGATCTAACAGCAAAACGAGTCTTTATGCTATCTACTGAAAGACGAGGTCTTGATAAATATCTATTTCTTAATCTACATACGTTAGCATTGAGCATACGACATTGAGTATCTACTACTTTGACTTACCAAAGGTGCGGGTTTTTCGTCACCCAACGAACTAGGTATATTGGGTAGTGGTGATCATTATCTAGCGGTGCTAGGATTGCTATTATGTTGAATCGTGCGCGAGGAGAGTCTCGTTTGATAATGTCCTCAAGAGGAGCTTGAACAAGGTTTTATTATTTGGAAACTGGCCAGTTGGAGTTTTATTACTCTATGAATAATAAATAAGTGTTTCTTGCTAAGTCCACTCTTGGAATTAATAAGATGTTATTTAATTAAGTCTATAGCAGACTTTAATTAATTAATGGACATTTATATCTTAAGCACGGGAAATAAATAATAAACAAAATAAAAACTCGGATTACTTATAATTTCGGATTTGGATGGGAAGTTCAATATTACTTCTGTAGTGGTTGCTCGTAATATTCCAATATAAGCTTGTATTAAATTGTGGGTTAAATTTAATTAGTAAAAAGCTAATTGGGGGAGCCCATATCCAAAACCTTCCATAGATCCCTGACTGGGCCTAATATGAACTATTATAAATAGGAGAATAAAGGAGACAGAAGATATACAATTAATTGTGCTGAAAATTTCGCCCACTCTAATCTTAAGGGGGACGAAAATTTCAAAAAGATTTTCTCCTCCGTGAGATTTTCAGCTCCTCCTCCATGAGAAATTTCTGTCTTCTTTATTCAAGTCCTAGTGTTTCGATAAGATCAGCCCACCCTGATGTCGGAATAGAGTTCGGGACACCAGTCAGAAGATCTGTGGTCTAGTATTGAAGATCATCGTGGAGAAGGCGCGAGCAATCGATGATTCTTTGGAGAATCAATGAGGTAAATTGGCTAACTCCGTAGCAAGCATGTTTTAGGGATTTTTGTGCTAAAGCATGTTTGAATTTCAAGTTATGAGCATGATACATGTGATAATTACGCGAATAGAATTTGTCTAAATAATCTGCAAAATAGATCCGTATATGTGATCCGTTAGAACGCATGCTTCCGCTGCCAACCCCTTCATCCCCCAAACCAATGTATCTATCGGGCTCATGTGAGACCCTACCACTGCGACGCGGCACTACAACAATCGGAGTAGAAGTTGAAGTTACGAGAATTGTTTGTACACTTTGTACTGGTTCTTGGTTAATGGAACTTGTGACAGAAGTTAGCTCGTCAAGTGCCACTTCACTGCTGGGTTTATGATTCATTACAAAGTTTTCCTCTAAGAATGTCGCGTGAGTGCTCACAATGACTTTCTTGTCTCGGAGACTATAGAATTCATAAGATTTCAATCCTCTAGGGTAGCCTATAAACACACATATCTCCGTCCTTGATTCTAGCTTAGTTGGATCCTTTTCCAATACATGAGCCGGGCAACCCCAAATCTTGAGATGTTCTAGATTGGGCTTGCGCCCAGTCCACAACTCATATGGAGTAGTAGGTACGGATTTTGATGGTAAGTTGTCTAAAATATGACTTGCAGAAAGCAAGGCATATCCCCAAAACGAAATAGGTAGTCGTGCATAACTCATCATCGATCGGACCATGTTTAACAAGGTCTTGTTCCTTCTTTCAGCCACGTCGTTCTACTGGGGCGTGCCCGGCGCAGTCAATTGGGATTCAATTCCCGCTACCGATAAGTAGTCCAAAAATGAGGCACTAAGGAATTCGCCTCCGCGATCAGATCGCAGGCTTTTGATACTCTTTCCATGATACGTCTCAACATATGCCTTGAATTCTTTGAACTTGTCAAAAGATTCCGACTTGTAGGGCATCAAATAGACGTATCCAATTTTGGAGAAGTCAACAATAAAGGTGATGAAGTATCGTAAACCGCCTTTTTCCTCGGTTGATATTGGTTCACACACATCAGTATGAATGAGCTCAAGTACTTTAATAAGGTCTTGGTCCATATTGCCTTTTTCCCTAAAAGGCCTCTTAGTCATCTTGCCTTCTAAGCAGGATTCGCACGTTTGAAACGGCTCATTCTCTAGACCTTTAATAAGGTCTTAGTCCGCAAGAGAATGAATCCTTCTTTCGTTGGCATGACCAAGTCTAAGGTGCCATAAGTACGTTTCCTTCATTGAACTTGAAGGTTATTTCCTTTTCCTTGAAATTTTCGATGTTGTATTGAGTTCTGATTTGCGATCATTAAATTGTGTAGATGTGATTGTGTACAAATTGTTTTCCATGATACCACGACAGATATAAGAACCATCTTTCTTAATAACGCAATTGTCATTAAAAGAAATCGAATATCCATAAAAAACTAATTTAGAAACTGAAATTAAATTTCTTTTAAAAGAAGGTATCAACGAAACATTCTACAGAATAAAAAATCTATCACTACTAAAACGCAAATAAATGTCTCCCACTGCTACGTCCGCCACTTTAGTAGTGTCGCCCAGTTGGACCTCGATCTCACGATCATATAGCTACCTTGTCACCTGCATTAAGGCAGGATCAAAACAAATATGATCAGTAGCTCATGTGTCAATAACCCAAGTATGAGTAGATGTCGAAGCCAAACATGACTCGACTACTAGAGCTTGGTGCATACCTGTAGCCTTGCCCTTTCTAGGACAGTCTGGCTTTCAATGCCCCTTTTGTCCACACTTGAAGCACTTTCCAGTTTGCTTCTCGTTTACCTTCCTTTTCTTCTTTCCTTTAGCATCCTTAGCGGCAACCTGGTTTGACACTTTCTTCTTTCCTACGCCAGGCCTAGGGCCAGAGGAATAATGTGTCGAACTAATCATTGCCGCCTTAGCTTGGATCATAAGATCCTCCGCTAACTGAAGTTCAGTCAACAATTCAGCCAAGGTGTAGTTCCTTTTGTTCATCTCGAAGTTGAGCTTGAACTACTGAAATCTAGGGGATAGACTTTGAAGGATTATAGTGACTTGGGACTCAGGATCGATCGTCCCTCCTAAAACCTCAATTTAATTGAGGTGGCTCATCATCTCACAGATGTGACTTCCTTCATAGTCTTCGCCATGATACTCCGAAAGGCTTGAGACTTAGTTGTCCGATTCTGAGTACCAAAAAGATTTGTGAGATTTTGCATAATCTCGGCGGCAGTCGCCATGGCGGCATGCTGATGTCTAAGCACTGTTGACATGGAGGCCAACATATAACACTTAGCCATCTCATTCGCCTTATGCCACCGTGTATGCACATCTCGTACTGCCTGCGCGGCATTAGCCGCCGGCACAGAAGGTCGTGGAGCAGTGAGCACAAACTTGTACTCATCGGCTGTGAGAACGATGTCCAAATTTTACTTCCATTTTATGTAATTTTGGCCCTCGAGTTTGTTTTCTTTAAGAATTGCAGAAAGAAGATTGAATGACATTTTGACGATTTAGGTTGCACTGCAAAACAGAAGATTTACTATTTGTCATAAACTTATGTAATGAATTTGAATGGATTAACCATAAAACTTTTCAAAAACATACAACTGTAAAATTAAAATTTTGTACCCTCCATAAGAGGTCAATACGCATTAAAATTTTAGCATTTTTACTGGTCACAACACCGACGAATTGTCCAGAGACCACATAATGGCATAGCCGCCTAATGTTGCCTAAGCAAGACCACCAGATTTAGCATTACAGAATTTTTTTTTCTACAACACACTCTCATAACAATGGTCATGTGCTACTAACAAAATCAAGCTATCTCATAAATTCTGCGTGAATACCTGAAGCTCGTAATTTCGTAGGATTATTGTCCCCGCATAATGGGTGGCGATAATATTAGAAATTAGCTTCACAAATTGCAGACCAATCGATGGAGACCATATACAAACATAGTTCGTAATTATAGCTTAGATATTTTAGTTATGGTTTTTCATTAATTATCCTTAGCCTTAAGGCAGAAAAGGCTTAATTAAATTCTGTTGGTATTTAATTGACTGGATAATTAAACTTTTTATAATCTTTTAATATCTTATTTAAGGAAGTTGTATTAATTTACTAAAGTTCAATTCTTATTCATGTCTTCTATAAGATTTATCTAAAATAAATAGAATCTATACTAATCTAAAGTGCAAGTTTGATGAAAAGTCCCTCTAAAATGGAAAGATGAGGTGTCTTCTATTCAAAAATAATTTTTTAAGGCAAAAACAATTGGACAAATAATAGCCCAATAAAATGCTAACTTCTTGAAGAAGTGTTAAAACACATTTAAATAGTGCACTACCATTAAATTTTATTATAATTAAGTTATTAAATTTATATATTAAGTAGCCTTATATTTGAGTTAAATTGGAATTGTGCTAGAGAGTTTAGTTTTCCTTCCATTTATTTAGGTTAAAATTGAGATTTAATCATTATTGCAATACTTTTTAATATAAAGAGTAGTGTAAATTCTCACATTATTCAAAACAAACAAAATGCATAAAATATTATCGTTATTTTAAGTGATAGTAGTAATTTACTTTTTATGCGTATATGTGGCGGGAAGTAAGAAATTTATTCTTTCCAATATAAAAAATTCATTTAGTCTTTGGAAATGTATATTAAGTTATGCTATGGTCTGAAATTAAAAGAAAGAAATAAACAGTCAACTAAAATGTGATTATTGGATAATACAAATTTTCTAACTTGACTTCTCAAAGAAGTTTTAAATTTATATGATTTAAATTATTCATATATTTAATGTGGATATGTTTAATATTCCATATATTTTTTTCAAATTAATTTTATATAAATTAAGCTATTAAATTTATATATTAATTTACCTTTTATTTGAATTAATGACTTGCATGGCACTTTCAATAAACATCTTTATCACACATATTTTCTTTATTTGTATATCTTATTCTAATTAATTCATACTCTTTGATCATTAGTCACACATCTTATTTTTGTCATTAATTTTATTGTTTTTACTTCACTTAGATTATAAATTAAAATTGCATAAATGTTTCATTCACTGGGGAGTAGTAAATTATTCATTTTGAGTGAGACAAGATAAGTACATTTCTGTTTTTATAAATCTCCATATTTCTTTCAATTCTTATTTTCTATATAGTTATTATATTTTATATTCATTATTTGAAACTCTTATGTCCCGTGCATAGCTCGGGTGTTAATACTAGTTATTTATATCTTGGACTGACATGAATAATTAAACTTAAATTAATTCCTAGTTCAAGATTAGGAAGAGAATCATTATATTGTTTAATGTACTCCTACATATCTATCTTTATTAAGATTCTAGATATATAATAATTAGGAAACTATTTAATTATTCTTGTCTATATCATCTAGGAGTAAATAAAATATATTTATTTCCATAGATAAAGTCAATAATAAAAATATTCCTAAAATATAGGGAAATCGTTCCAAATTATTTTATTTCCATTAAATAATAATATTTTAACAATTTCTTTTAATTTCAAGAATTAAATAATCACAAAATAATATTTCATCGTTATCTCGTCAATCGAGGTTCGCACAAATCAACGACGACGAAAACTCCGACCAGTCGCACACGCGTCTCGAGCAGCAGCCTGCGCACAGGGCGCCGCTGCTCTCGGCCACGCTTCGTGCCAGCCGGCTCGACGTCTCGGCACGTCGAACGGTGCCTGCTCTTGGCCAGCGAGGTGCTGCACGTCTTGCCTGTCTCAGTCCCACCGGCTCCCACTGCATCAGCCAGCACCCGTGCCTGGGCACGGTGCTCTCGGCCAGTGCTGGAAGCTGCTGCCGGGTCTTCCGCCTAGGGCTTAGGCTGGTAGCTCGCGGTGTCTCGGTGAGTTCTCGATCAAACCGCCGCACCGCGCCTACCTGTTTGTCGAATCTGTTCCGGCATCAGCAAGGGCTTGTGCGGTCTCGGTCGGCGATGCGCACGAGCCCTCGCTCGTCTACGCGTCGCCCCGTGATCGCCGCCCGTTGCTTCCACTGTTTCGACATCCCCGCAAGTGCCGACGGATCGCAGGTCTCATGTGCTTGAATAATTCAAGTTCTTTGATTCGATTGTTCTTGAGTTGAACATGCATGAAGTAATAACAACAACACCAAGAACATGCTTCGCAATCAAATAACACATGCATACATGAATTTCGCGAAATTTAAATCCAAATAATCAGAGCCAAAGACTGGCTCTGATACCAATTGAAGGGGTTGGCAGCGGAAGCGTACATAAATCAATGACATAATAATTCTGATCCATTTAGCAGATTATTTAGATAAATTCTATTCGCGCAATTATCTATTGTGTCATGCTCATAACTTGAATTAAATCATATTTTAGTGTAATTAAAACCTAAAACTTGCTTTCTACATATTAGCTAATTTACCTTGAGGATTCTCCAACGAATCGGAGATAGGTAGCGCCTTCTCCACGTGAAGATCTTGAGTACTAAACCACGAATCTTCTGACTGGTTCCCGGACTGTATGCTGATATCAGTGTGGGTTGATCCCACCAGAATACTAGGACTTAAATAAAGAAGACGGAAATTCTATCTCACGGAGGAGAGCTGAGGAGAAAAAATCGTCCCTTGTGAGGAATAGGAGGGGGACGAAAATTAGCAATAAAATTAATTGTATTTTCTGTCTCTTTTATTCTCCTATTTATATTAAGTCACATATTGGCTCAGTCAGGGATCTATGGTAGGTTTTGGATATGACCTTCCCCAATTAGCTTTTTACTAATTAAATTGAATCCACAATTTAATATAAGCTGATATTGGAATATTACGAGCAACCACTACAGAAGTAATATTGCACTGCACATCCAAATCTGAAATTATAAGTAATCCGGGTTTCCATTTGTTTGTCGTTCATTTCCCGCGCTTAAGATAGAAACGTCCATTAATTAATTAGTGTCAGCTATGAACTTAATTAATTAATATCTTATTAATTCCAAGAGTGGACTTAACAAGAAACGCTTATTTATTATTCATAGAGTAATCAAACTCCAACTAGCTGGGTTCCGAATAATAAAACCTTGTTTCGAGCTCGTCTTGAGGACGTTATCAAACGAGACTCACCTCGCGCACGATTCAATATAATAGCAATCCTAGCACCGCTAGATATTAATCACCACTACCCAATATACCAGGATTATTGGGTTGCGAAAAACCCGTACCATTTCGTAAGTCAAAGTAGTGCATAATCAATACTGTATGCTCAATGCTAAGGTACATTGATTAAGAAATAAATAATTTATCAAGACCTCGTCTTTCAGTAGATAGCATAAAGACTTGTCTCGCTGTTAGATCTAATTATGTGCTCTACCACACCAATGTCATCTTATTTCAGTAAGGCTTAGAAATATGCGGACTGACATTGCAACCTTTCACGATAGTTAGTCTAGGCCTATCTGGGTTGTGAAATTCTTATTTTTCTTTGTTCAAAACTGACCGTATTACCTTAAAGTGGACGACGCCCACAACTGGTCTACGAAAACAAAGACTTAGACTTTGTTAAGTTACTTATACATTTAAACATTCAATAAACATCCATTAAATGTAAAACATAACAACATTATGACAAAATAATCTGTTTCATCCATTGGAAAATAAAATAAAGAGTTTTACAGTATTCAATCACTCGAAAGGTGATTTTTAGTATACAAACTCTAACAATTCATTGTCCTTAACAACTTCTGGGAATGTGAGATTAGGGCTGGGTCGGTACGGTATATTGTACCGAAAATGTTATCATATCAAAAGTATACAGAATTACGATATACCGAACTTTCGGTATGGGTGACATCACTATCGTTACCGTACCAATATTTTGGTATATCCTACTGAACTTCGGTACACTATACCATTTAGGGGTGTCGAAATGAATAACGGGGTATCGAGTTATTCCTAACCCAACCCGATACCCGTCGGGTAATGGATACCCGCTACCTGCAAAACTCGGGTTCAGGTATTATAATTAGCCAAAAATCGGGTATCGGGTATACCCAAATAAAAAAATTTACCCGACTTAAATTTGATTAGGAATAGGAAATATCCTATATTAATATCACACAATTCACTCCACCTTCTATTGTATGGGAAGTGTGATACTTTGAGGGGTTCTACAAAAATATGTATGGTTAAGTTTAAATGAGGATGCACAGACCCATTTATTTCACATAGAAAATAAGTTAAATCAAAATCACTAATTAAATTTTTTATCACATTAAAGGTATTAGTTTTCTAATGAAAAGTCAAATAAATAAACAAATACAAAAACTTTTCTCAGCATAGTAAACCAAATTGATTAAGAATATTTGCTATTTAGCTTTGACATTTATAAAATATTTGAGTATCTTATTCAATATTTTATGAAATTTCATTTTCCACTCACAATGTTTTTTTATTGAAATATTGTATAAAGATTTCAACTTTGGAATATTATTATGTATATATTAATTTTCGTTTTAGGGCATTATAGGGCGCCCTATGCACCGCCACATCATCATTTTATCTTCCTACCCTTCCACCTGCAGTGGGGCGCCCTATAAGCCGTCCTAAGCATTTTCTTTATTTGAATATTTAAATAACTACAAAAATTGGAAAAAATCTTCATTTCATTTAAAATTAATACATTACAATACGAATTAAAAAAATACGCATTCTCAACGACGGCGGTTACGGTTCCAGTCGTCATCGTGGTTCATTTTTGTTTGTGAGAGATGATCGAAATATTCGTATGGAAAGTGAGAGATGAGAGAAATGTTCGTATGAAAAATAGAATGAGAAATGAGGTTTAAATAGACAAAAATTCAAAAAAAAATGAAAACCCGTTGCATCCTCCGCGTCGCCCACAACGGGCGGACGATGGCTCGGACGATGCCCTATCGTCCGCGTATCATCCGCGGACGATCTATAGGGCGCAGATGATGCATCGGGCATCGTCCGCACACCCACAGTGGCGGACGATGGCGCGCCCGAGGCATCGGGCAGCCTATCGTCCGCCCCATTGCGGATGCCCCTTATTTTAAATGTATATATTTTTATAGAAAAATGGAATATTCACTTACTAAATATGATGAAAATGAAATAAAATAATTAATGCAGACTATATGACAAATAAACAGTTAATAAGAACTAAAAAGGATAAAATATATCATAAAATCATAAATCAAAATTAAAGTTGACAACATCTAATGCTTCTCAATCCCACATTCCCACATACCAAAGTTTAACAAATTTAATATAGAATCACATGACACATATGGTAAAGCCCATTTAACTTGTTGCACTTGCACCTCGTTGTGATAATTAGTGACTTTAAATTTCTAACCTTAAAATACAAACTTATAAAGCATATCCTTCATGCTTTTTTGGGCATAATATTATGCCGCCGTTTGAAAACTTGTGAAGCGTATTTTCTCCGTTTCATAGAAATATGTCATTTAAGTTTACACGAATTTTAATACTATGTAAATGATAAAATAAGAGAGAGAAAAAATAGTTAAAATTGTGTAATGGATAATGAGATTCATAAATAATAAAGTAAAAGCAAAGGAGAAAAATATTGTCATAAATAGATATAAATTATTTTTATGAGACAATGAAAAAGAAAATATAAACTATTTCTATGATATTGAGGAAGTATTTAATAAGCATTTGACTTTGAGGAAATCTCATCCCAAATCTATAATATTTAATTTAAAAGTTTGAATTCTTTTTGAAATTTTATAAAAGGATAAAGATGTAATTTGCTAATTTTTTAAATTAATTAAATTTATGAACCGATTTATATATGTAAAATATTTTTTCTGTCCAAAGAAATCATCCTATTTATGAACCACGTGAGTTTTAATGAAAAATTGATAAACTAATTAAAAAAGCACTATATTAGGTAAAGTAAAAGAAATAGAAAGAAAAAATAAGTAAAATAAAAAGAGAAGAAAAAATAGATAAAATATGTTAGGAAAAATTTTATTTTTAAAAATAAAATTATTTTTTATAAATATCTGAAAACATATAATAAGACTATTTTATATTCGGTGGAACTACGAAAGTCTAATTATATAATTATACTGCAATCCGATACAACGATATATGGAGAAGTGTCGAGAACACGTGGACTTAAAATATGTAGTCTGACACGGGACTACGGTGACTCCTACCGCACTGGATTATGCCCCGTGCTTTTCCCGAAAACTATATATTCCTTCTTCTCCGTCAATCCCCTCAATTTCGTGCCCTAGACTTCCAATTTCAGCCGCAATATGCCACCTCGACGCCAATTTTCCGTCCTCCCCTCCAAATCCCTCCTCCACGCTCGATCTCCGCCTCCGTCCGTCTCTGTGCTGCCCTGAATCATGTAATTTCAGCTTAAGTTTTAGCAGTTCATCAGAGTATTTGATCAAGTGGCGATTCAGATGGAAATATTCTTGAATTTGTTTGGGGTATTGGTGGCGTGGTGCTTCTTGAGATGAATGGAAGCAACAGTTGAGGTTGGAAGTTGTTGTGGCGAGGATCATGGGCTCTAAAGAGAGTTTCAGCAGCGGCACTGGCGGAGTAGTTGTTGGGGAAGTTCGATGGCGTGGTGAAGGTGCGTGCACCTCAGTTGGTAGGAAAGGTAAGCTCGACATGATCACACCTTATTCTCTTGTTGTAGCTGATTTACTAGTCTTGGCTTCGGGTGTTTATATAGAAGTGTGATTATATTTGGTTATTTGAGTGTGAATAGATTGGGGAAGTGAGCTTCTGTAATAATTTTGAATTAGAGGAGAGTTCTATTTTCTACTATTGGTACGCAATAATAAGTGATATTGTCATCATGATGTATCAGATGAGGGGTCTGTATGTGACTACACAATTTTTTTTGAAATATACTTGGTAGCACACTTAGCAGTACAAAAGATTCAAACCAGCTCTTCATAAATTCCTCTTCTTGTTACTTTTACCATATTTGTGCTATGTTGGAAACTTGGAATCCATTGTTGCGTATGGAATGTGGATTTGCGTCTATTATCTCTTAAGTTTGTGGATTGCTTGAGAAAACAAAATGTCAAGTTTCTTTTGATGCTAACTATACAATAGAAATAGTAAATTTTTAGTTGTTTGAGTTTGATGCTAACTATACCTTCACAACTAATATTGGCTTGTAATATTTATTGTTTCAGATGACATAATTGCTGCTAATGTCTCAGTGCCATCTTTCTGGCATAAGGTTCCTGATCCTGAACGTTGTTTGGGGATATTTCAACCATCCAGTTTGCACAGTAATGACATGCGTAATGGCCGTGATTTGGGGAACTTGAATTCTGATCCCCCAATATTGGAGGTGGATGTTAAATGTTTAACACAGAAATCTAGTAGATTAGATAGAAAGAATGGTGGGCACACCAAGAGATCAGGGATCATACAGATGGAAATCTCTAAAAGTAAACTCGGGGATGAGGCAAATGGAACATCTCCTAAACTTGTTACTTCATCTCCTGCTAGTTGCAATAATTCAGGTACAGCATGCTGCATGTCAGATATTTTGGTTCATGTGGCATATATACACCATTTAATATAAAAAATCTGTATCCCTGAAATTTTCCTTTCTCCATTTATATTTCCTGTGAACACTAAATACACATTACTTGATTTGTGCTAAAGTTGTCCACCACGCTCATGTTTGCATGTTTTAATATATGCTGCTTCCTTGAAACTTTTTTTCCCACAGATGTCTTACTGAGAAATATTTGTCTTTTTGAAAAGTTCCCTGAGTTTGATTGGGGCAATCATGATAAGCTAGGGACGGTTGACTATTCTAGAAAATGTATAGTGCAGTATGAGTATGAACTTTACCTTTTCTGATAGTCTTATGATATGAAATAATTGCATTTCCATGCTGGTTGCATTCTCTGGAATATTTTTAGAACTAGGAAGTGCTTCCAATTCCCTTGTAAAACTGCCGAGCCCTTTTATCAATTTTTCCCCAAACTGTTAATTTTTAGTTACTTTTGCAGCTTTTGCTGGATTTTGTCTTGTGATATTGTTAGGAACAATAGTTTCATGACTTCAAAATTGATCTTAATGCCTGCACAAGACTTTAGTTGCGTGGTACCCGGATGTTAGTTTTTAATCTTTATTCTAACCTCTGCTTCTTTTACAATCTTGAAGTCTGCAGCTTGTTAAGAGTGGCACTGATTATTCTTCTGCTTAATTTTTTTTGTCACAGAAAAAAATCAAATAATTAAGCAAAACAACAGTTCGAGTAGTAGACGTGGAGATAAAAGAACTAGCAGACTCAAACAAAAGAGTAGGTGTGAGCCTTTCTCACTGAAGAATGGTTTGGTGGGCTTTAACTCAGCTGCCGGAGGAAACAACTTTCTTGGTGCGTTTTGAGTTGAATACTTTTGGTAATCATTTTAAGTGCTATAGCTAGAGGATGTTTTAGCATTCTAGTTTGAGTGGATTAAGAACATGTTTTTTTGTTCTTCCTATTGGTGTTTGGTTAACTTTTACAATTTCTGAGAACTGGTTCTGGTTTTGTTCCATGGCCTCAGATTGGTCCTAAAGCAGCTGAGGTTTGCCATGGTTAACATTGATTCTGCATCTGTAGTTTTGGTTTGAGCTATTCACAAAATTTTACTCCTACTACCTTGGTTCGTGTCCAAAAGGGATGAAATTTTTTCTGCTTTGATTAATTTGATCTGTAATGCATCACACGTGGTAAAAACTCATTGCACATTGCTTACAGTTTGACTCTTGTATCATTCATCAAATGCATACTTCAACCACACATTCTATTGTGAGAACATTGTTCTAACTACAATAATTTGTTCAGGAACTTATGGTTTAAAAACTGATGTCTTTGATATCACAAAGCTTGTCAATGAGCTGCCTCTACATGACCTGCTATCTGGTAACTATAAAAGACCTAGTATCTCCAAAGACAAAGGAAAAAAGTCTGCAAGTTCAAACAATGATCTTATGCAGTCATTCAGAAAGGTTTGCTCTGTTCTTCAAGCTCAAAAAGGCTTACAAGTCCAAAACTGTGCCGAGATTGAGAATAGTTGCTTCCGTAGTGATTCAACCAGCTTGATTATTGTTAATTCTACTGTTGGGCAGACTGGTGTAGGCAAAGGAGATAACTGTACTCCAGTACTGCTGTCCCCTGATGAGGTTAGTCTGAATTTGTTTGGAATAGCAATAAAACCTTAAAGTAAGCAGATAGGAGAATATATTCCTATGCAATCAATGCAACTCTGCCCCTAATACTGCTATTGGTTAGTTGTATATTTTTTGTATCTAATCATTTAAATTTCATTAGTACTCCTAATTGTTTTGTCCTTGCAAATTACAAACTTTATGCTTATGTTTTGTCCTGCACACACGCGCACACAACACACTGCAGAAAATGCATTGTGTGTGCATGTCGTGTGCAGTGTGTATTTTGTGTGTGTGTGTATCTTTTGGCAGTGTATGTAGTGTGTGTGTGTGATGTGTTCAGTGTGTGCAGTGAATGTATTGTGTGTTGGAATTTCAAATTTCTACTCTTGTTATAGAATTGAAATTATAGAATTGAGAATATAATATAATAGTATACTATAATACTCCCTCTGTCCACGAAAAATAAAATAGGCTAATGGGTGGACGGTACGGGGTTTAATGAGAAATTGGTAAAGTAAGAGAGAGAAGAAGAAAAGTGGGTAAAGTATGAGAGCGAGGAGAAAAAGTGGGTAAAATATGAGAGATAAACTTATGGGTGGACGGTACAGGGTTTAATGAGAAATTGGTAAAGTAAGAGAGAGAAGAAGAAAAGTGGGTAAAGTATGAGAGAGGAGAAAAAGTGGGTAAAATATGAGAGAAACTTTTCATTTTTGGAATGGGACTATTTTTCTTGGATACACCAAAATGGAAAAATGGGACTTAATTTTGTGGACGGAGGGAGTATAATTGTAATACCCCGACTTTTTCTATCTTCTTATTTATTCTTTAAAGGAAGTCGTTTGTACACCGGAAAATTTTTCGTCTTTGTTTTGTTTGTCGAGAGAAGAAATATCATTTTGGTGCCTATAACAATTATTCTTTCTCTATCCCAATTTAATTATCTCCAAGCCCAATTCTTTTTGAAACTATTTCTTTTTTTAAGCCCAATTTTGAAGAAGACCAAGTCAGTTTTTATCTCACCAATTTTGAGCCCTTCTCCACTCCCTTTTCGGTTATCACATTTTGAGAAGGAGAAATAAATCAGTTTTTATTTAGGAGCAAATCTCGGCCAATATCAACAAGATTTTTATTACTCACAATATATATATATACAGTATATCCCACAACTCCACACCCCACGCCTTGCATTCAGTTTCGAAAAGAGGGGAAGAAAGGGAGTTGCTCTGCGTTCCTTTTCGGATCAGCAATGGAGTCTCGCGGCGGCATGATTTCGGGTGGAGCAGCAGCGGCGTGATTGGACAGACGGAGGAGCTGCGAAGTGATGAAGTGGAGACGACGGCGGCGGTCTCACGCTGGAGACGACAACGGCTGGATGGCGCGGTGCAGCGCCAGGAGAGGAGATGACAGAGACGGAGACGCGGATGGATTCGGACGGCGACGACTGCTACTCCGATCAGCAGCCTCACAACCAACAACGACAGCGGCGAGCGGACTTCACAGCCCACGACGGCGGTGGAGAAAGCATGACGACGCTGTGCAATTGAAACGGGAAAAGATGGAGAGTTCACGGTCGTGACGACGGTTGCTCGGCGGACAGCGGCTGTCTCGATCTGGAGCAGCGGCGGCTGGACTTCGACAGTGAAAGAGAGAAAGAGGAGGCGAATAAGGGACAGCAGTGGCGCTCTCCGTGAACAGCCGAGGCTGGATAAACCGGGCAGGCAGCTCGGGAGATGACGAAAGCCGAGCTGGAGCGATGGAGATAGAAGAGAGACGGAGAGATGAGGTTGTACGCAATTTGAGAGAGATGGGAGACGGAAGGAGGGATCGAGAAGAAGAAGGGGACTTCAACTCGAGTTCACTGTTCACGTAAGTTTGAGAAAAAAAGTTGAAGAAGTTTTAGTCCTTGTTTTATCTAAATTTTGGGCCATATTAATAAAACGGAATATTGGGCCTTATTGATTTAATTCTTTGGGCCTAATGCATTACTTAAAATATTTGGGCCTACTATTTTGATAAGGAGTTGGAATAATGAAAGATTGGGCCGGAGTACTTTAAATCAATGGGTGACTTCACACACGCTTTTCAAGGACAGAATGAAACACAAGTTAAAGCTTTAAACGAACGAGGTGGGCTTTCGAACTAAATACTTTCAAGAGCTTTAGTTTTAATATTTTGATTCGAGCATCATTATATGTGATGAAATGTCTGTGATTGCGATTATTACATGATTATGTGATTTATGTGCTTAAAGTGAAAGTGATTGTCATGTGTTGCGCTGTATAGCTTTTTGAGTGGTTGTGAATTGCTTGACTTGTTGATATGATGTGAGATGATGCTCGACCTATGCAGAAAAATGATTTATGTTTCAAATACGTTTTTGAGGAAAATAAAGTTTGCAAAGGGAATATCATGCCATGTTTTTGTTTTGAGAAATGCATATCTGTTTGTTTAGCAAGGGAATTGTCCCCACTAGACCTATTGAAATCGAATTCGGGTCTGACTAGGGAGTGAGTCCCTACTCATGCTAGTGTACACCAATGGGGATCGTGAGCCGTCTTTTGGGTCGGCCGGTCTAGTGATCGAGTTTGCGGCCACAAATCTTGTTTCACAGTATGTTGTTGATGTTGACGAGGTTGATGTTGACGAGGTTGATGTTGATGAGATTGATGTTGATGTTGATGATTATTTAGTGGGGAGTGAGTCCCTACTATGAGTTTAATCGAATTCGGGTCTTAGCAAGGGTGCGTCCCTACTCGGACTAGTGTACACGATGAGGACCGTGAGTCATCGAATGGGTTGGCCGGTTTTCGTGCTCGTGGAAAGTGGCCCCTTACACGGCACCCTAAAGAACAGATATGGCAGTTTCTTAAATAATTAAGGAGAAATGGTTGGTTTGAAATGATGAGGAAAAAGGATTTGAGGATGAGTTGAAAGTTTGTGTTTGAAATATTTTTAGTGTCTCGGGCCTTTTCAAGTTAAAACCCCGAGGTCACTCAATGGTGGCATGATATACATATTTTTATAAAATTGTGTTGGCATTTGTTCACTGAGTACATCAAGTACTCAGCCCTGCATGTATTTTCCCTATGTGCAGGTTGAGCGGTGACGAGCGCGGTGGGTGTTGAGCATAAAAGTGAAGAATGTCTATCAAATGTCTAGAATATGTTGTGTCTTCATACATAGCATTATTCTACTCTCGAAATGCTTCCGCTGAATGTTGTTTCTTTTGAGTTTATGTATTGTTGGGATATAATCCCTTTGAGTTGTCAATTGTTGAGATGATACTCTGATTTTTTTTTATTCGAGTTGTTCCCATTTGTTTCGAGCTATGGTCGATTTGTGTTGTTTTCCCCTTTCTTTCCCGCTTCTTTAATCCTCCCCTAGTCGCGATCAACCGTGTTTTCTATCCTTAGAAAATGCGGGCGTGACAATAATTTTATCAAAATATAAAATAAAAAGGAATTAGAATGGAATGAAATAGTCATTGCCGTAGTAGCTGGAAGGAAGGGCTATAACCATGGAGAATGGAATGGTGATTCCTAAGAAAAATATATTCCAAGCAAAGGAATTGAATGTAGGTAGGAATCACCTTTCCATTCCTTAACCCATTCTATCATACTGAGAGTCTGAGAATGGCCCAAGTGGTTGCCTCTAGTCTACAAGGTTCTGTAACTCTGAAAATTGTTAATAAGACGCTATTCCATTATTTTGCCATACTTATTATGCTTATTTGCAAAATTATGCTTCTAAGTTACCTTAAATTTTCAGAGTTGTGACTTGACCCATTTTCGTTTTTTTAAGGCTCAAGAATCTGATGAGAAAATCCAAAAGTTTAGAATTGCTGATGCCCCACTATATACACCAAAAGATATCTCAGGGCGTCTTGCACTTCCTCTGCCAAAGGATTTAGATTTGTTACTCTCTGATGCAAGCAAAGCTACATCATCAAAGAATAATGCCGACCCTCGTGTTGGCAGACCAGCTGCTCAGCGAACTGGTCTACCACCTTTCCCTTGGTCTCAATCTTTCACTGGACATACTAGGTTAGGCTCTGATGCCATGAAACTGTCTGCTGGTCGGACAACATGCCAGGGTAAATGGGTCAAAGTTAAAAATCCTATCGCTCTTCAGAGAAGTTCTGCTGATTTATTGATGGATTTTGAGTCACTAGACCGAAGTTTGGTTCCTTCAGATAATCTTGTCTCTGAGAAACAAGAGAATATACTTGCTCCTACTGAGCGTGGCTTGTCCGTCTCAGGAGCATGCTCGACCTCAAAGGTCGCTGCAGGTAAAAATGTCATCTACGGCCCATGTTTTAATAGATTTGCATCTACTTTTTAATGCATATTCTGGTTGTAGAATATAGATGTATTTAAATATTAAATAAATGATAGAACATGCATGTATGACTTACGAGGATAGTAATCAAATTACCTTTCTTGATTTAAGTTTATACCACTCAGGTGCTTACTTTCCCTCTGTTACGTAGAAAATTCCAAGCACAAAACCTGTAGTATACACTTATGGCTTGCAAAGGATGATACTTCTATTCTTGTGTATGATTTTATATATTTTCAGTCAATAAACGTTTACAGTAATGCTATGCTTACCACCATGCTGTTAAAACTTCAGGATTTGGGGTGTTGCTCGCATCTTGAATTATTTGAAACATTTACAAAAATTTTGACCTCTGGTTGGAATGGTTTGTGGGTTCCAATTGATCTATTTAAAATCAATTAAGATAAATTGAAGACCAATGATATAGATGCTGCCACCTTATCCTTCAAGTGATTGTATGATGGCGGTCGTTGGTATGGGCAGTTATAGCTTTCTATTTTGTTCTGCTTTGTGTTAACTTCCCTTGTATTTTATTTGGCATTGGTACCTTGTAATCTTCTCCTCCATTGTTCAAGTATCATGACAAATTTTCTAATGTTACGGAGATTTGTGTATCCATTTAACCTTTTTTCTTATATTACCTGTTGCCATCAACAGACGAGTGCTCTTCCATTTACGTTGCTGCTCAGACGCTGATAGACATGGGAGCATACTCTAAGGAAAATCCTTGTGCAGTGGTAAAGTTGCTCAAAAGACCATCACAAGTGACTATGAAAGCTAGCAAGACAAAACTAATCAAGAGATGTGATTTTGTTGATGCAAAAGTTAGGCCAACAAATTCTTTAAAGGCCAGTGATGGGTTTCCTTTGAAGAAGCTCAGGCTCTCCAAAGATGCCTGCATCAGCCATACTGAAGTCGGGAGGCAAGGGAAGCTGCACCAGTCTGTCAGTTCACCTCCCAGGAAGCTATTTAGGGACTCAAACACGACCACAGATAGTTACGCTATCAGCGTTGTAAAGAAGTCCAGCATACTGAAAACACCGAGGGCAGTAGACAGACCGAGCAGTACCTCAAAACCCAAGTTCTGGAAACCCTCTCTGTGAAATTGGGTCACCTGGAGGGCCAATTGGTATACTATAGTCTGCTGCAGAGACATAAGAGGCATGCTTCTTCCTTGTTTCTTATTAATTTTTAGTGCCAAATGATGTATAATTGTTAGATTTGTATATAGTTTCACTTATAAAGAGGTGTGTGCTGTTTTATTTGATGCTGGTGGTTCATAGGAGCCGCTATGTGTTGTATCATTTCTAACATCACGAGATGGTGCCGGTAGGGCATTATTGTAATATTCCCACTACTCTCATCGTCACGGTCTCCATTGCTAGGCCTAGGATATTACATACTTCTGGTGCATATGCATAATATATCATTTCTAACATCATGAGATTTGCATGGAATGGTCCATGATTGTATATTTCATCAAGATTAATTTATTAATTAAGTCTTGATTTTTCGACCTTGTTTAAAATTAAACTATATTTTTAATTCGTTTCGTTATGTCTCCATCTTATGATTTTGTAGTAAATTTGTTTCTTTTAAATTTTTATACAAATGTAGTCATTTGGATTTTCGTCCAATAAAAAAATTAAGTGATATTCTGTTATATGGAGTATGTAATCATGTACTTTATTCGTTTTAGTCCTCTACTTTTTTCTCTCATACTTTATTCTCTCTACTTTAACTTTTAAGTATCCTCTATTACACTTTATTTTCTCTATTTTAACTTTTTAAATAACAATTTGTTAAATATTGAGCCAAAAGAAGTGGATTTTCTCTATTTTAACTTTTTAAATAACAAGTTGTTAAATATTGTGTCAAAAGAAGTGGATTGCTTAGGACGAGGAGTATTATATATTGTATTCACACAAGATCATGACACGTATACTGATTTTATATAAAATTAGAACTAGAAGTAAAAAAAATGTTTAATATAAGTAAAGATACTAAAAATATTTTACACATTATTCCACGAATTGTGTCAATGTAATTGTAAATTAATTAGTCAATTTAAAATATTCTCTTCATTACGAATTATATCAGCAACGGTCAAACATACCAAATGTCACATCTGGAACATGTGACAGAGAGTATAACAGATTGAGACACGGCTTCATTTGACTCTAGGAGGTAATTCCTTATTCTGATTTTCTTCGTCTCTTTATCACCAATTTTTAATTAACATTCTTTTCTATCTTTACAACTGTGTTATTTATGCATCATAAAAAAGTTGTTCATTCTTGTGTTGCGTGTTTCACAACTTTTGCTTTTGTTCACTGCATTCTTCATTATCTTTTTATGTTGCTTGCTGTTACCTCTTTTGCTTCTGCTCAACTCAACTCATTCTTCTTATATTATTTACGTTGCAGATGCAATCCATTTCCTGGTATAATACTTGCTACAGATTCTGCCAAGTGCCAAAGCGTAGAAGTTATCATGATAAAATTGTTAATCTTGTAGAAATCATGGTAATAAATATGTCCGGTCAATGGATTTTGACCACATAATAAATGTAACGAGACATTTAATTTTGTGAAATTAAATGACATAGCGTCGATCTACATTTTACATAGATAAATGTAGTATATTCACTTTCTCAAATCCGATTTCCGGTGAGTGAGAAATAGTGGATTAAAGTTGGGGATAATTAGCTTTTAATTAAAGCTTGGAGTTGGAGCTTAGGGAATAATTAACTAGTATTAATTATCCCACATTGGAGGATTAACACATCTTTTAATGTGTATAAATTAAGTGACTTTATGTTACTTAATAATTATAGTGGACCAAGATGGGTGAAAAAGCCCACACGCGCGCACACGTGCGCGCCGCCGCCGCCCGCCCGAGCCCGAGCCCGTGCTCGCGGGCCTGGGCCCGGGCCCGATCTCGATCTCGATCTTGATCTCTGACTTGGACTTGGACTTGGACTTGGATCTTGGATCTTGGTCGTCGTCAAGCGAGGCACAGTCACGACTGCCACGTGAGAAATCCACACGCTCCACACACGGGTGGCACACTCCAGCCACACGCCTGTAACCGACGTCGGTTACGAATTGCCATGATGAGCCTTCAATGGCTGGTTGACCCTGCATGGTGGTCTGGCCTATAAATAGGCTAGCCATACCACTGCATTAGGAGACACATATACAAGCATTATGTATCATAAGCTCTCTCCCTCTCTCTGCATTGTCTTTCTGTCGAAGCTCTGCTCTCTCCTCCATCCCGTTCGCCGGAGCTCTACTGATTGCGGTGCTGCATCAATAGAGACGTAGCCGTTTTACTTTTCGGGGATGACACGCCAAACCGAAGAGCACTACCGGGGCGTATCTCGTCTTGCGGGAAGAGGCCTCCTCGACTCGGCTAAACTTAGTTCAGGGTTACCGTTTCGAATTCTGTAATTTTCTTTGTAGTTCAGTTTCATCTTCTGTATTTCTTCTTTTGGGTTGTATTACGCCCGGTTTTGTTATCTCTTGTAATCCCAAGAAACCAACAATCGCAAGACGAGATAACTTGCTTTTGAAGGACTTTGGACCATAAAACTAAACTATAACTTTCGAAACTTAAAATACCTTTGCTGGAGATGTCGACGGAATCCAACACTGCTGCTGCCACCACCACCTCCGCCATTCCTTCCACTAAGGCGACCACTGGACCGGTCAATACGTCGTCGATTCCGACGATGATGCCCACTCCCGGGCGCTATCCCTCTTCATCAACAACCCCTTGGGAGTTCTTTAACCCCCTTGGGCTCACTGGTGGATCCACCTCGAGTGGATCGGTTGGTTCCACTTTTAGTGGTTCCTTCGGATCCTTTAATGGATCGAGTGTTGGGGCCTTCGGGCCTCACACGAATGCTGGGGCCTTCGGGTCTCATGCGAGTGCTAGTCCCTTCGGGGATAGTACGTTCATGGCGGGCTCTATGCCTAACATGAATGGTGGGGGCCCTATGCCCAACCATGTTGTTGGCTCCTTCGGGGGCAACAGAATTGGTTCCTTCCAAGGACCAACTGCGGCAACTTTGGCACCAAGAATGATGCCACCTGTCGAGAAACCACCCAAGTTTGGAGGATCAGACTTCAAGAGGTGGTATCAAAAGATGTTGTTCTACTTGACAACATTGGGCGTCGCCAACTTCCTCACGGAGAACGAGCCGCCCGCGCCAAGCAACCAAGAGACTAGGCTCGAAGTCATGGCAGACTATGAAGCTTGGAGGAAAGGAGATTATCTTTGTAAAAATTTCATTCTAAGTGCATTAGATGATAGTTTGTACAATGTATACTCTAATGTAACCACATCTAAACAAATGTGGGAAAGCCTAGAAAAGAAATATAGCATAGATAATGCTGCAGGGACTGAACAGGTCGTAGCGTCCAAGTTTATGGACTGCAAAATGGTCGACTCTCGACCCATCATGGAGCAAGTCCAAGAGCTCCAAATGATCATCCACTCATTAGTGGCTGAAGGGATGACCTTGCCCGATAAGTTCCTAAGGTGCACGATCATTGACAAACTCCCTCCAAGTTGGAAGGACTTCAAGAGTTATATCAAGCACAAGCGAAAGCAGATGACCTTTGAAGACTTGATCGTGAAGTTGCGCATTGAGGCAGATGTGCACAAAAGCGACCAAAAGGCTAAGGGATTCACCCCAAATGAAGCCAAAGCCAACCTGTTGGAGCGGGGCGGTCCCTCCAACAAACGCCCTCTCCCAAACCGTCCAAACGACAAAGGGAAGGGAAAGCAGCCTTCAAAGAAGTTTGAAGGCGACTGCTACAAGTGTGGCAAACCAGGCCACTTTGCTAAAGACTGCCGCAGCAAGAAGAAGAAGCCGGCTGCCCACGTCGTTGAGAAGGAGTTCAAGGACTGGGATGAGAACGACCTCATTGTTGTGGTCACTGAAGAGGTCAACCTTGTTAACAACAACAAGGGTGGCTGGTATATTGATACCGGGCGCTACTGCACACGTCTGCGCAGATAGAAGTATGTTCTCCACCTACAACAACGTTGAAGGGAGAAAGATAAACATGGGGAATCAAGCCTCGTCTGAAATCCTCGGAGTTGGTGATGTAATCCTCAAGATGACGTCTGGCGTCTCAATCACCTTGAAGGATGCGCTGCACGTTCCGGACATCCGGAAGAACCTAGTTTCAGGATCAATACTAGTGAATAAGGGTTTTAAACTTGTATTTGAATCCGATAGGTTTGCATTGTATAAGTTTGGGAAGTCCCTCGGAAAAGGTTATGTAACCGACGGACTTTTCAAGCTTAGTGTAGCAACACTGCGTGTTCCAAAGCCATTGGCTAATAAGAATAAAGCATCTACTTCCCCTTATTTGACCGAGTCTTCAAATTTGTGGCATTGTAGATTGGGACATGTAAATTCAAAAGCCATTAAAAGATTAGTAAATTTAGATTTACTAAAGGCTAATGAAGTGGATAATCAAGATAAATGTGAAATTTGTCTTGAAGCAAAAATGACTAAGTTGTCGTTTCATTCGGTTGAACGAAGCACAAAACCCCTTGAATTAATTCACACGGATGTATGTGATTTAAAGATGGTGCAAACAAGAGGTGGTAAAAAGTACTATATCACTTTCATAGATGATTGCACAAGATATTGCTACATTTATCTTTTAAGAAGTAAAGATGAAGCAATAGAGGCGTTCAAAAATTATAAGAACGAAGTTGAGAATCAACTTGGTTGTAAAATTAAAATGATTCGAAGCGATAGAGGAGGAGAATATGTAGCCCCGTTTGAGGAGTTATGCAACGCAAGTGGTATAATTCATCAAACAACTGCTCCATATTCACCACAATCTAATGGTGTTGCAGAACGCAAAAATCGAACTCTAAAAGAGATGATGAATGCACTGCTTCTAACTTCAGGATTACCACATAACATGTGGGGGGAAGCTGTTTTGACAGCCAACTATATCTTGAATAAGATCCCTCTCAAAGGAAAAAATGTCACTCCTTATGAGTTGTGGAAGGGAAGGAAGCCATTCTACAAATACCTCAAAGTGTGGGGGTGTTTGGCAAAGGTGATGGTTCCTCCGCCCAAAGAAGTTACAATCGGACCTAAGACGGTTGATTGCATCTTCATTGGATATGCACTTAACAGTAGTGCATATCGATTTGTTGTTCACAAGTCTGAAATATCGACTATCACAGTAGGAACAACAATTGAGTCGAGGAATGTTGTATTTCTCGAAAATACATTTCCTTGCAAAGACAAGGAAAAAGTCTCAACCAATTCTGAGACAAGAATTGAAGAAGCCACTAGTTCTAAACCAATGGAAGAAGAAGCCACTAGTTCTAAATCAGCGGATGCGGAACCTGAATCGCGCAAGCGTGCAAGGCCCGATCCAAAAGATACAGTACTAAGACGTGGTAATAGAGTCAGAACACCAAAAACTTTTGGTCCTGACTACATTGCTTTCATGTTGGATGAAGAACCAACATCGATAAAAGTAGCCTTTGCTGGCCCAGACGGGCTGCATTGGAGAGAAGCTGTTCAAAGCGAAATTGATTCAATTTTGCTAAACCACACTTGGGTGTTGGTAGATCTACCTGAAGGTGCGAAACCTCTAGGTTGCAAATGGGTACTTAAAAGGAAATTTAAGGCCGATGGAACAGTGGATAAGTATAAAGCCAGATTAGTAGTAAAGGGTTTTAAACAAAAGGAAGGACATGACTTCTTCGATACCTATTCACCTGTAACAAGGATTACATCTATCCGAGTGCTTCTCGCTATTGCTGCATTGCACAATCTTGAGATTCATCAAATGGATGTAAAGACCGCGTTTCTAAATGGTGAACTAGAAGATGAAATCTATATGGAACAACCCAAAGGGTTTGTAGTACCTGGACAAGAGAAAAAGGTATGCAAGCTAGTAAAATCTCTATATGGATTGAAACAAGCGCCATTGCAGTGGCACTTGAAGTTTGATAATGTGATGTTATCAAATGGGTTTAAAATCAACGAGTGCGACAAATGTGTCTACTTCAAGAGCACTAATAACGGTCATGTTATAGTGTGTCTCTACGTTGATGATATGTTAATCTTGGGTAGCAACACTCAAGTAATTAACGATACAAAGGCCATGTTAAAGAGAAACTTTGACATGAAAGACATGGGTCTAGCCGATGTAATTCTTGGAATGAAGATTCTAAGAACGAATGATGGAATCATCTTAACACAATCACATTATGTTGAGAAGATATTGAATAAATTCAAAGCCTATGATGGCGCGCCGGTTAAGACTCCAATTGAACTCGACGTTCACTTGAGCAAGAACAAAGGCGTGCCCGTTGCACAAGAAGAGTATGCACGGGTCATCGGGTGCATTATGTACTTGACTAATTGCACTGGACCTGACATTGCTTGTGCCGTGAACAAGTTGAGTCGTTACACGAGCAATCCAAGCAAAGAGCATTGGAGAGCTCTTGTGAGGGTTTTGAGATATTTAAAACATACTCAAAATCTTGGGCTACACTTCTCGAGATACCCCCGGTACTTGAAGGGTACTGTGATGCCCATTGGATATCCGATAATAGAGACTCACTTTCAACAAGTGGATACGTCTTTACTATTGAGGGTGGTGCTGTATCGTGGAAATCCACAAAACAGACATGTATAGCCCGATCAACAATGGAATCGGAGTTCATTGCCTTAGATAAGGCGGGTGAGGAAGCCGAGTGGCTTAAGAACTTCCTTGAAGATATTCCATGTTGGTCTAAGTCAGTGCCACCAGTGCTAATCCACTGCGATAGCCAAGCGGCTATTGGAAGGGCAAACAATGGTTTCTATAACAGTAAGTCTCGACATATACGTCGACGACATAACACCGTGAGACATTTGATCACAACTGGCGTGATTACAATTGACTATGTGAAGTCAATAGATAATCTAGTGGATCCGCTAACCAAAGGGTTAAACCGTGATCAAATGAATAAGTTGCTAGAGGGAATGGGTTTGAAATCCACAAACTAAAGAATTATCATAGTGGTAACCCAACCATGATGACTGGAGATCCCAAGAACTTGGTTCAAAGGGACAACTAAGCTATGAGAGTTCATGAGAAACACTCAACTATATCTACTCCCTAGAGAGCAATAGAGTGTTGGAGAACTTGCCTAGTCGTAAAGGCCAAGTCTATGACTTCTAATGGTTCTTATGAATCTCAAAGAGATGGAGTTCTCAAAGAGACCAAGTATGGCAAGGTACTTGACTAAGAATCACCTATGTAAGTATGAAGTGTGGTCGCTTCATAAAACACACTTATGAATCCAAAGTGGTGTCCAAGACCGCAATGGACACAAAACGTGAGAACGGATGAGGTTGAGGTGTTTAAGCGTTAACACCAATGTCTCGGTGCACGCCGTGGGGGATTAGTTCAAAGCATCGCGCTACTAAGCCGCCTGTGTATCCGATGGTGTCGACTATGGAAGGTTCAAGGCCAACAACTACCTATCCTTATGCTTATATACCTCTCGAGGGTTGAGCTTGTGTCTGCATGCATATGCATTCGGCTATTTCCACTCATGTGGGGGATTGTAGAAATCATGGTAATAAATATGCCCGGTCAATGGATTTTGACCACATAATAAATGTGACGAGACATTTAATTTTGTGAAATTAAATGACATAGCGTCGATCTACATTTTACGTAGATAAATGTAGTATATTCACTTTCTCAAATCCGATTTCCGGTGAGTGAGAAATAGTGGATTAAAGTTGGGCATAATTAGCTTTTAATTAAAGCTTGGAGTTGGAGCTTAGAGAATAATTAACTAGTGTTAATTATCCCACATTGGAGGATTAACACATCTTTTAATGTGTATAAATTAAGTGACTTTATGTTACTTAATAATTAGAGTGGACCAAGATGGGTGAAAAAGTCCACACGCGCGCACACGCGCGCGCCGCCGCCGCCGCCCTCCCGCCCGAGCCCGAGCCCGTACTCGCGGTCCCGGGCCGCGGGCCGCTGGCCCGGGCCCGATCCCGATCCCGATCCCGATCCCGATCCCGATCTCGATCTTGAACTTGGACTTGGACTTGGACTTGGACTTGGACTTGGACTTGGATCTTGGCAATTGGTCTTTGGGTGGTCTTTGGGCTTGGTGCTTGGCCCAAACTATTCTTTTTAGACCACCGCCGAGTCAGCAATCCAAGTGGCTTGACACGTCGTCAAGCGAGGCACAGTCACGGCTGCCACGTGAGAAATCCACACGCTCACGCTCCACACACGGGTGGCACACTCCAGCCACACGCCTGTAACCGACGTCGATTACGAATTGCCATGATGAGCCTTCAATGGCTGGTTGACCCTGCATGGTGGCCTGACCTATAAATAGGCTAGCCATACCACTGCATTAGGAGACACATATACAAGCATTCTGCATCATAAGCTCTCTCCCTCTCTCTGCATTATCTTTCTGTCGAAGCTCTGCTCTCTCCTCCATCCCGTTCACCGGAGCTCTACTGATTGCGGTGCTGCATCAATAGAGACGTAGCCGTTTTACCTTTGGGGACGACACGCCAAACCGAAGAGCACTACCGGGGCGTATCTCGTCTTGCGGGAAGAGGCCTCCTCGACTCGGCTAAACTTAGTTCACGGTTACCGTTTCGAATTCTGTAATTTTCTTTGTAGTTCAGTTTCATCTTTTGTATTTCTTCTTTTGGGTTGTATTACGCCCGATTTTGTTATCTCTTGTAATCCCAAGAAACCAACAAATCTATTATTGTTTTTGCAGAACACATGTAATAGATTGGATGAGGAATAAAAGAACATAAGAACGCAACATCTATACTACTTAAAAGTGGCGGTTAGTTGAATTTACTATAACATCCTTTTTGGCGGGATTTTGAGGAATTGCTGACGTATTTTTTATTTTTTTATTGTTGTTATTTCTTCCTCTAAATGTGTTAAACTAATGTAGAAAACAACATTTGTACACATGCGAAACTGTGAATCGAGACAATCAAGAAGAAATATAATGCTTGACTGGAGTGTGATTGTACAATATTTTATTAGGTCACGCCTACAAGGAAATAAAATCTGATATTTAGTATTAACTAAGAAATAATGATCTTTGTTTCATAGTTCTTATTTCATGCATCTGAAATTCTTATTAAACTAATATCACCATTTTATGAAAATGTTAAAGCAAAAGGAGAGGAGATACGCTCGAATTTTGCATTATTTTAAGGCCATTATTTGGTCCCTTTTGAGTGTCAAAATTGCATTACATGTCCATTATTGGCATATTTTATCTATTTTGGTATTTTGACGTATTTTGTGAGAAATGTGCAAAATAGAGCAGAAAAAGGGCATAAAAAGGTCAAAATTCGGAAGCTGGAACTGAAGTGCAACCCAGCGGCCTGCTGAACCCAATACAGCGGTTGCTGAACCGAGTCCAGACAGTTCTGGAGCTGTCCAGCGGCCCGCTGGGCACGGTCGCACACGACAGCCTGTGTTCAAACTCATTTTCCGGCGATTCTGAAGTTCGATCAGGTCATGGTATATACTATTCTCTTCGTCCTTGAAAGAGCTTCGCGTTGGTACCAAGACCATCTCAATCGGAGTTCTGTGGAGAAAGTTATGGCCATTCTACCAAAGTTGTGCAATGCTGTCATGTGCTGGCGGGAATTAAGGAATGAAAGAAACTATTACCTTGTTGAGCCAAACCTTTTCCTTAACCTATAGGGCACGAAAATTCCATCTTTGCTATTACTTGGAGGACACCTTTTACCATGTTTAAACTTTTTTCAAGCCTATATATACCCCATAACCTAATTCATAATATTCACCAATTCATAGTCTCCAAAATTGGGGGTGCCCAAGGCTCCTCCTCCAACCCTACTCCTTCATCTTTCATCTTCTTTTTGCCAAATAATTCCAAAGCTTAAATTTGAGAGTACTTCATAGTGCAAGTGGTTGAAGAAGGAATCAAGAGAAGATCAAGACTAAAAGGATTCAACCTTTGGGTTTTATTTGCTTTAGTTCTTATTTTATTTTTGACTTCCCTACAATCTATTTTTTTAGTTTATTCTTTCATGTGTAACTAAGCTCATAAGATTCTAGGGATATGTTACTAACGACTTTGGTTATACAATTCTGTTTTGCTATTTAATATCCGTTTTGTTCTTACTTCGTTTCTTCCCTAAGTAATTGGATAATGCTTCACGTTTGAGTGACACATTCTGTGATGATTTAATCTAACTTGCTACATAATCGTGAGAGGAGGTTGGCGAGTTAGGTCCACTTAGTAGACACTACAGTTAGCTTCCCTTAAAATGACACTGTTAATTGAGAGTGAGGACTTTTCAAGGGTCTTAGGAGCTTTAAGGAGTTATGGATCTAGGATTGACGCCCCTAGTGTTAGTAATCTACGTTTGTATCGCATGAGCATAAATTAGGCGACTCGTTCTATCGAAGTAAGAACTGTGCTAGGGTGTTGTAGTTGGAATTTTTATAACCATAATTGTGAACACACATCCCTAGAATTCCCTTATCTCACATATCTTTATCTTTGTGATTTATTTGCAATTAGTTGTTTACTTGCTTTTACTTGTTTTATTTTCAAAAATCTCCAAAACTCTTATTTCTCTAGATAGTATTTGACGCTTAGTACATGATAGCTAGTTGCAATTATATTCCGTGTGTTCGATATCTAGGTACTGACCTTTAGCTATACTATTTCTGCCTTGTATACTTGCAAGTAGTTGTATTGCTAAAAAATAGTGCATCAAGAGGGAATAGCATCAGCCCACAAATTAGAAAATGAAATATAGGACATGAAAGAGAGAAATCGAGATAGACACATTTATGGTGTGAAAGATGGAGGAACGAGAGAGACACAGAGAGAGATATAGAGAGAGAGTGATAGAGAAATCGAGATAGAATACAAGAGAGATATAGAGAGACTGAGAGAGAGAGATACAGAGAGAGGGAGAGAGTGAGAGAGAGAGGAGACAACTTAATAAATACATATATCTTTCTTGCTAAGCAAGTTTTAGCGTATTAAACCTGTTTCCAATGCAATTTGTCCCTGAAAAAGATAAATAATAGGTCAGTATTTATTTATACGAAATTATACATAAATTCTTGAAATTATACATTAATCTTGCAATATACCAAATCTGCAAATAAGATTACTAAAGAAGCTGCCTTAATCTATAGTTTAAAAGCAATAGGATATGATATGTATCTTAGTATGTATAGGAATTAATGGTACCATTTTGACAAATCAATCTCACTGTACATAAGAAGTGTAGAAGAGTAGTGACATAAAATTCTGGAAATTTATTTAATTACCCGAGAAGTAGGTTTTTCTTGAATGTCCTTATAATATTTGCTGATTTTTGCTTTATGTATGAATTGCTTCACTTCCTTAAATGAATTCATAACCTGTTGCATAAAAACGGAGATAGTTAGGTGTATTGTAGTGATGTTAGAAGTGGAGTTAATGATTGGTAATTTGTAATAGAAAGGATATTAAGATACTTATTGGAATTGATCTAAACTAATATTATTTATGAAATGTAATACCTTTTGATATTCATCGTTTTGGCATGCTCCTTCTCTTTATAGACTTGAAGAGGGTTATTATGGAAGGATCTATTTTCAAAAATTTTGCAGCCTCTGTGTAGGTAGCAGGCTCTTTCAATCTATATGTCTCTTTCTTTTTCCTTTGGAGAGAGTGGCTGACGACTGCTTTTTAGGGTTGTATTGAATCCCCTTTGCACTCTTGTAAAATTGGATTAGTTTAAATAGAGGAATACCAATCAACAAGGTCATTTATTGGGCAAGGGAAATGGACCATTCAATTAATTGCTTTTACTGATTCAGTCGTTTTCCAAGACACAACTGCCCCTTATTTATATTCCTTATCATTAATTCGGGTAATGCATTAACTAATATTGCTAATGCATTTTTAACATTGTTTTATTATTTTTATACTCATTAATATTTACTAAAAGATTATCTGGTATATATTTTAAATGAGATATGTGAAAGGTTTTCCTAATCATTCTGTTTTCTTGGGAATATGGTATGGTGTACATGTGTGCATTGCAGGTTGGACTCCTTCCTCTATAAATATGGTTAATTACTCAGTTTACAGATTAGTTAGCTACACTCTCTTAAAATCTGACATCAACTTCAGCTCACAGTGATAAGCTCAATTTTTGGTAGTTCTTTCTTTCTTTCATTCTTTTAAAATCATTAGGAATTATGCTAGATATCTGAGTGTCTTACCATTTTGTTGAAAGAACCTCTAGGCATCCCTTTGCTTTCACTGATATCTCTCCTTTTGTTGCTTTTTTCTGCACAAGTAAATGGATTCATTGTTATATGTTGTTGTGAATGATAAGTGGACTAAGTGTTTAAGCTCTTAATGTTTTACCATTTTGATGATAGATCTTCTTGGCATCTTCTTGCCTTTAAAGATTTCTCTCCTTCTGTTTCACTATTTCTGCACAAATGAAGATTATATTGCTATTGGTTGATGTGAATGATAAGTGGACTAAGTGTTTAATCTGTGAGTTTATTACCATTTTGGTGAAATATATTCTTGGCCTTCTTGAACCTCTCACTGATAAGGTATAAAAATTAGTGGCAGTTGAGTGGGAGCTGTGAATGATAAGTGGACTAAGTGTTTAAGCTCTTAATATTTTACCATTTTGCTGATACATCTTCATTGCATCTTCTTGTTGTCACAGCTTTCTTTTCTTTTGTTTCACTTTTTCTGCACAAATGAAGATTATATGTTATTGGTTGATGTGAATGATAAGTGGACTAAGTGTTTAATCTTTGAGTTTATTACCATTTTGCTGAAATATATTCTTGGTCTTCTTGAACCTTTCACTGATATCTCTCCTGACCTTGCATTATTTCTGCACATGTAAACAATATATTGTAATTTCTTGCTGTACAAGACCTATTGACTAAATGTTTAATCTCTGTATGTCTTACCATTCTGCTGAAATCTCATCTTGGCCTTTCTTTTCTTTCTGTGATGTCTTCCCTGTTGTTGGATCAATTCTGTATTTGTGTAAAGGTTGTAGTCATGGAGAAAGTTGTTCAAAATCAGTAGACTAAGTGTTTCATTTTCAGTTGTTTTGATTGTTGTGATATAATTTCTTACCATTTTGGTAGAAGATCTTCTTGGCCTCACACTTTCTTAAATGCTATACCCTTTGTTGCTGCTTTTTGTCTGTACATATATGAAGTTTATAGTTGTTGGTTGCCAAGAAAAATCATTAGAATATTAGAATGATTTTGATTTTGGTTGCAGTAATGTACATTCTTACTAGGTTTGTAAAAAATCTTCTTCGCCTCTCTTCTCTGTCTCCTCTCTATCACTGGTGTCTCCCATTTTCTTAAAAATGGCTAGGTCTATACCTTTTTGTATTGTATTTTATACCTGCAGAAGGGCTGTTATTGGACAAATTATAGTCAGATTTATTGTTTAATAGAAAATACCTCTAAGTAGACTAATGTTTTATTGCATTTTATAGGTATGTTATCCAAGCAATGACTCCCTTTGTTACATGTTTAATAATTTGAGCAATGCAATAACCAATTCAATTATTAAAGTCAGGTTTATTCATTTGTATCAAGGTTTACCAGAGAACAAGAATGACAATAGTTTGGAGTGTGTTTTGCATGATTCAAAGGTAGATAATATTTGGAAAATATCCATGCTATCTGTCTATAAATAGTTACTACAATTGATAAGCTATTTTTATAGTTTGAGTCATTTGATTGGTTTTTTTGTTTTCCAGGGGACTAGAATTCAAGCCACTTTTCCTAATGGTTTGCTACAAAATCTTGGTTGTAATCTTAGAGAAAGTGGATTTTTTTGTATAAAAAATTTCTTTGTCAGGCCTAACTCACTCAGAAATAAGACCACTAATCATCAATTCAGACTCTTGATCAATGTGAAGACAAAGATGGTTGAGGTGAATGATAACAGATTTTTTAGAGCGATGTATGATTTCAAGCCTTTCAGTGAAATTTCTCAGTTTGAACAAGTGGATGATTCGTCCTTCTTTGGTATGTTTTTTGTTGAATTCTAATTGAATGTGTAAATATAATTTCTTATGTAATGTTATGTATATATTGAATCTGATTGTTTGCCGATCTTAATGTATTACTTTTAGATGTTATTGGTGTGATAACTGACCCTGGAAGAGTGATTGCTCAGTCCAAATATAGGCTGATTGAGATTGAGATATCAAATGAGAAGTATGTTAAGAAAATATATTTTGAATCATTATTTTTATTCTATTTAGCTGCACTGACTCTTTATCTTTTATTTCAATCATAATAAGCTGTTTTGCACTATATGAGATTCAAATGTTGACCTCTATTTGGATGAATTAAAAAAGAGTGAATGGATAATTCCAGTAGTGATTGTTCAGTTTTGCAAGAGAAATTTTTTCAGAGGTTACTTATCTTTATTGAGATATATCATTCCAAACTTAAGATTGGTTATCTATTATTTTTTATAAATAACATGTTGTCACGATCACAACTCCCTAGTTAAAGAAAGCGTAGCTATTTCGCGACTAAACTTACTAAATGGTCTCAAACTCATCATGGAAAATACTTAATTCAAAGGAAACATTGTCTGAATGTGATAAAGGGTACAACCATATCGAATGAGAGTAATTCTTGGGTGCATGGTTTTTTCTAAAGCAAATTCTAGATATTATAACGGAAGAGTACCAAGACGATGTAATATGTATGAAGACATACTACATGAGCTACCTTACTTCTTAATTTATTTTCTTTCCCAACACCTCCTCTGCATCGACACTGATCAACCTGCACATTAAGAAAAAACAATATGCAGGGCTGAGTACTTGGTACACTCAGTGGACTCATGCCGAAAACATTTCTCTTTTAGTTGTCAGCCAAACTTGAGTGAACACGGAGTTTTTCTGAAAACAATTCCCGGTCACTAAATCTTTTATTTCTTTATGAAAATAGGCTGCAGTCATATAACTTCTCATGAAATACCATATCTGATCTGTGTGAACCGGGAATGTGGCCACATTCCACGACGGTCACTGGACCGGCCAACGCTGGCGCTAGCACACGGTCCCTATGTGTGCACTAGTCCGAGTAGGGTTTGCGGCCCTACTGGGACCCGAATTCGATTTAACTAGTTTGGCATAGCCAACATATATGCAATCATAAATAAAAACTAGGCATGACAACTCATCTAAAAATATTCATGTTTTCACATAAAACACATTTCTGAAAGAAAAGCCCATCTCGTTTGCTTAATTTCTCTTAAACGAGCGCTTGCTGACTGGATTTACTCGTCGTGCGACGACGTTCCTTTATAACAAATACATGCTTAAATTAGGCCTTAAGCAATTATTTATCTTGCATGTATGCATGTCTAAGCGTGCGCTAATTTTTACTTTCTTCTTTCTAAATCTATAAGTCTTAGATCTTTAATTAAATCAATGATTTAATTTATTCGGAGTCTTGCCGAACTGCTCGAGTACAATAAATTCCCGGATTATTTTCTTTAAGTATTTTGAAATACTTATTTGGCTAATAAAATTCTCATCTAATTATTTACTGAGTACTATTTCAACACGTCTTAATAATTTCTCTTCTTCAGTGATCTAGGGAAATTTCTCTTCTATATGCTGAATTTATTTCGAGAAATGGCTCATCAAATCTTAACTTTAAAGGTCCAACGAAAATTAGAACCAAAGCCCAGATTTTTCTGCAGCGGCCCAAATCTTTTATCCCCTTTTCTTTTCTCTTATCTTTTCTTTAAAACAAAAGAGGCCCAATGTGGAGTGGCCCATTTAAAAAAAACAACTGGCCCAATTAAGAAAATATACTCCCTTCCCTCAACGATGCTGCCCCTTTTTTTCCAAATCACTTCCATTCCAAAAAGAAATGAGCCCTAGTCAACGTAGAGAAACATCGGCGTCCACTCCATCCTCTTCCACTTCTTCTGGCGACGCAGATTTGCCGGAGACCTACCGGGACCGGCGGTATCTCGGCTTTCTCTGTCGGATCGGAGGCGCCGCCTTTCCTCTCCGGCGTGATCCGTCGTCGATAGCTCCTCTCCACTAGCTATTCCCGTTCACCGGCGTCTCTCCCTCCGCCGGATTTCCTCACTCGGTGGATTCCGATGGGGAGAAGGCGTCGCTCCTCCGTCGCTGCTTCTGAACAGCCGCTCGCCTAGAAGCAGTGACGCGGCTGTCACGGAGCAATCGGCGTAGCCGACGCCGGGTCAGCCTCCTCCAGCCACCGCCGTTGCTGTCTCCAGCTCCCTCTCTCGGGATCCACCGCGACGTTGCTCCAAGCTGCTCGGCGTCGTGTGGCGATCGGGGCAGGGCAAAGACGGAACCAGAAATTCAAAATAGCCGGTGCTGAAATTAAAATAATAAATAGTAATTTACATATTTAATTTTATATATAAAGTTTTTGCGTAACATCATATGATAACAAAAATTCAATAAATTTCCATTCTCAAATTCATATAAATAATAGAACAAATAGCAAAAAAAAAAGTCACAAAAGTTTGGTCAAATTTATAGCTATCTAATTCCAAGATAAAGAAAGCAAATTCTATTTCATAGTAAATCACTAATGAAATTCTTAATATGCAATTCTAAATCGCACAGATAAAATCAAGTCTTAATTAGGCTGTACCTAAATAATTCGTAATGTAATAATTGAAAAATTAACACATATATTTAACTGAAAATTGGAAATTGGAAATTATATTTAAATTTAATTTGGATGGTAAACAAAAATAAATTTTTAGAATGCATTTTTTAGCATTATTACTTTTATTTATCTACTAAAATTATGTTAAATCGCCAATAAAATTTTATACTAATAAATTATAAATTATAATCATGATACTATAATAAATATTTGTATATTTGTTGTTAGTTGAATTTTTGAAGTAAACAATAAGCAGCAATGTAAATGGATTTATAAAAAAAATAGTACTCCTACTCTAGTTAGAAAAAATTGTTTGACTCCTAGTTATAGGATGGAGTAGCCTATAGATCTCCTTTGCCAAGTAGTTTAACTTTTGCAAGTTCTACACGTTTCCATTCGCCTCTCCTCTTTTCTTTTTCTTCTTCCTCGTCCATATACACAGTCACATACAGTGAGACACAGACACACACTAATATTTCTGGGGCAGCGATGACTGGGTACTGGTCCAGCGCCGGCCAAGCCCCCGCTGGAGCGGCGGCTTGGCCTGCGCTAGGTCCGTCCCTGGGGCAGGGCAGCTGCTCGTCGCCGCCTCCCGTTCCGGACGGCTCTATCACGAAGCTAAGTCCCCTCTAGTCCATCTTAATCCCTTTGTTGTTTGCAAGTTTCGATTTGCATTGAGATGTTGAGTTTATGGCAGCTTAGTTCGAATTTTGATTCTAGGCTTAGGGTTATCAGTCCCTATTCTATCGATCGAATTACTCGTTGGCACTATTGGGAATGAACCTACATGTATACGTGATGAGCTTCTATGTTTTGAGAGTGGAGTATTCCTAAGTTGCCGGTTTGAGTGGAGAGCTGTGACGTTTTTATTCCTCAGTTTTCATCATGTAAAAAAAAAAAGCTCTACAATTGTTTCATGCTTGGTGCCTTTGTTTATTTCCTTCCTATTGATTTACTTGATATTGAGCATGCTAGTTGAAGTAACATGCTTGAGATGATGATACGGCACTTTAAAATTGAGCTTGATGGAGGTTACCTTCTCCTGCACGGTCTTTGCTGCTTCCTTACTCCTAGCTTCGACCTCCCTCACTCCCCAATTTGATTACTTGTTGGCCGAATATGTTATGGTGAGAGGGAGTGAAACCGAGGGGAATGTAGCATATATATAGGGTGTATGTAACCGAAAGCTGCAAGGCTGTCTGTTAGTGCAGGAAAAAGGGGTTTTTGTTTTGACTGAGTATTGGCTGTTCTCCTGCCCCTTTGCAGGATATGTACTCGTGAAATAAATGCAATTCCGTTCTCCTTTGCCACCTTACTGCAGTAGCCCTGCATTCTCGGTCCTCTGCAGCCTTTAGCCTTGGTTTCTGGTGCGTTTTGCAGGTGGTTAGGCCCTTCAAGAGGCTGTCTACTGAGCCCTACAGCTGGAGTTCTGCAGAGCTGCTGTGGTTGCAGTCTTTCCTTGGCTCGTAGCAGTTGGGTGTGGCCTGCGGGGTGCATGTAATGCAGGCTAGACCGCCTCATGGCAGCCTGCAGTTCCGAGGACAAGGTGCAGGAAGAGCAGCCCCTCCTTCTTGCTTGGGTAATCTTTGGTTTCCATTCACAAAGTAGTATTGTCTCCTGTCTTCACTCACTTTGTTAGATAGAAAAAGGCACTTAAATTGCTTTGGTTGGTGTTGTTTGCAGTTGATCTGTTTTGACGGATTGAAGGAGTGAGTGGCTGGCTACACATGGTTCACTACTCAATGCCCCAGCCCACCGGGCCTCTTCGAATCTGGGCCGAGACGTCTTGTGAAGGAGACCGATGAAGCCCTCTAGAAACTTTCGGTTGTAATAGAGTAGCTCGATTTAATTTCTCTCTTTTTTCTTTATTTCCATCATCAAGCATTTTGTAAATTTATACTTAGCTTGGAAATTCTAAATACCATGTTTTGTTTACTCAAGCATATAAATGAATACCCTTTCATCTTTCTTCTTTAAATTTCTAGTATTTATTTCAAAATTCTCGAGAAATTAGATCGCGACTATTACACATTTTGTTTATTTATTAGGTGAAATAAGAATTTCTACTCATTTTCAAGCCTCCAAAGTTGTCATAAATGTTGATGTTGATGAAGTTAAATAGTTTAAAAGGAGGTAGTTATCTTTAAGGACTAGATTTTTAGAATAAAATTGTTTTTATATTCTTCATGTTTAAGGATTTGATTTATTACTTATCAAATATGATTTTACTTGGTTTAGGATAAAAGGTCATGTCAAATTTTTTAATCTTGCTCCTGTTAATCAAGAAGGACATAGGATTGGAGGGGAATATGATGATCTCCATTTGAAATCCCTTGAGGATTTGTCTTGCTTAAAGGTATTGAATAATTTTTAGACTTTTAACCTCAATATTGATTTCTCTTCTTGAAGTTTATTTGTAAAATTTCAATAGTTTCTTTCTAGATATGATTTTCAGTAGGGGTCATGTTAGGTTTTTGGAAAGATTGAGCCAGTTGAGTGCTATTATGGTGAATGGTTTTATTTGGCTTGCAAGACATACATGAAGAAAGTTAGACAAGTGGACAATAAGTATAACTATACTTGATGTCACAAGTCTCATTCTTATGCAGTTAAAAAGTTTGACACTCATATTTGGATTTATTTTTATACATATAGATGTATTATGTTCAGTTGTTTGCTTAAATAAGTAATATCAATGTTGTTGTCTTTGTAGATTCAGATTTGTTGTGAATTTTGTTTATCACACTCGCAATGCTTCTTTGTTGTTGTGGGATAGGGAATACATTTAGTTATTAGGAAGAAATGTGGCTGACTTGGAGATGGTGGTCAGGTTTGTGTTTTTAAATTCTGTGGATGCATAGTTTTGCAAACTTTGTAGTACTAATGTGGATTCTGTTGTTGCATGCTTTTCCTACTAATTCCATTCCACATCATATTGAAGAAATTGTTGTTGGTCAGAATGTTTTGTTCAAACTTCAGTTGAAAAATCATATTGAATATTATAGGAGCTACCCATTCACTGTCAACAAGGTGTGCACTATTCCTGAAGTGGCTGACAAGTATATTCCTAAGGATTGGGTGAACAGATTTTTGAATCGGATGTGAAATTGTCTGATCTTCTTTTTGGAAATGATCTTGCTGAGGTATATACATTATGTATTTCAGATTTTATTTTTACATTTCTTAGTGCAAATAAATGATATTTCATTTTTATTTTAGGTTTCTCAGAAATCACCTGATATGTCTACTCTTATGAATGAGAATGTGAATGATTGGTGTGTTGGAGGTTTTGAATTTCCTTTTGGAGCTGATGTTGAAGAAGTATTTTAGTTTAGTTTTTGGTTTTTTGCATTTTCATATTTTGCAATTCTTTTAACTCTTTGCTAACTTAATTTTAATGTATTTATAGGTTTCTCATAATGCTTTTCTCACTCCTGATCTGCCAACTGCTACTAATGGGAAAGGTCTTGAATGGGTTGCTGAAGGCTGTGTAAAGAGATGCTTGGACTTGGAGTTTGAAGAGTGTGATGATGTTTGTGGTTTTCAACCCAAAAAGAAAGAGAAAGTTGGAGGTGTTAATGGCTTTTGAAGGAAGTCAATACCGAGGTTTTCAAGTTTTGCATTTTGATCTTATGTTGTTGGGAAGATTTTGAACAATTTTTTGTTTTCAGTTCATTTCACATTATTATGAAGGTTTTTGCCCTTTTCAAGTTATTTCCTTCTTATTACATCCTTTACTCTTTGATTTTGTCAGCAGTTCAGTTTGAATTTATGAGTCCTAGACTTAGAATTATAACCATAATATGATGGTGAAAGTTTTTTATGCATTCATATTAGCAAGTATATTATGCAGACTTAGTCATTAACACTTTTAATGTTGAATTTATTATTCCTAATCATATAACATATATTTCTGAATTATTTCTAACTAACTTTTTATGCTCCTTTAACTTCTTTCTTTGGTTGCTTCTCCTCATTCAAAACCTCACATCTTTGGTGTTGTTTGATCAGATGTGAAATTGTCTGATCTTCTTTTTGGAAATGATCTTGCTGAGGTATATACATTATGTATTTCAGATTTTATTTTTACATTTCTTAGTGCAAATAAATGATATTTCATTTTTATTTTAGGTTTCTCAGAAATCACCTGATATGTCTACTCTTATGAATGAGAATGTGAATGATTGGTGTGTTGGAGGTTTTGAATTTCCTTTTGGAGCTGATGTTGAAGAAGTATTTTAGTTTAGTTTTTGGTTTTTTGCATTTTCATATTTTGCAATTCTTTTAACTCTTTGCTAACTTAATTTTAATGTATTTATAGGTTTCTCATAATGCTTTTCTCACTCCTGATCTGCCAACTGCTACTAATGGGAAAGGTCTTGAATGGGTTGCTGAAGGCTGTGTAAAGAGATGCTTGGACTTGGAGTTTGAAGAGTGTGATGATGTTTGTGGTTTTCAACCCAAAAAGAAAGAGAAAGTTGGAGGTGTTAATGGCTTTTGAAGGAAGTCAATACCGAGGTTTTCAAGTTTTGCATTTTGATCTTATGTTGTTGGGAAGATTTTGAACAATTTTTTGTTTTCAGTTCATTTCACATTATTATGAAGGTTTTTGCCCTTTTCAAGTTATTTCCTTCTTATTACATCCTTTACTCTTTGATTTTGTCAGCAGTTCAGTTTGAATTTATGAGTCCTAGACTTAGAATTATAACCATAATATGATGGTGAAAGTTTTTTATGCATTCATATTAGCAAGTATATTATGCAGACTTAGTCATTAACACTTTTAATGTTGAATTTATTATTCCTAATCATATAACATATATTTCTGAATTATTTCTAACTAACTTTTTATGCTCCTTTAACTTCTTTCTTTGGTTGCTTCTCCTCATTCAAAACCTCACGTCTTTGGTGTTGTTTGATCGGATGTGAAATTGTCTGATCTTCTTTTTGGAAATGATCTTGCTGAGGTATATACATTATGTATTTCAGATTTTATTTTTACATTTCTTAGTGCAAATAAATGATATTTCATTTTTATTTTAGGTTTCTCAGAAATCACCTGATATGTCTACTCTTATGAATGAGAATGTGAATGATTGGTGTGTTGGAGGTTTTGAATTTCCTTTTGGAGCTGATGTTGAAGAAGTATTTTAGTTTAGTTTTTGGTTTTTTGCATTTTCATATTTTGCAATTCTTTTAACTCTTTGCTAACTTAATTTTAATGTATTTATAGGTTTCTCATAATGCTTTTCTCACTCTTGATCTGCCAACTGCTACTAATGGGAAAGGTCTTGAATGGGTTGCTGAAGGCTGTGTAAAGAGATGCTTGGACTTGGAGTTTGAAGAGTGTGATGATGTTTGTGGTTTTCAACCCAAAAAGAAAGAGAAAGTTGGAGGTGTTAATGGCTTTTGAAGGAAGTCAATACCGAGGTTTTCAAGTTTTGCATTTTGATCTTATGTTGTTGGGAAGATTTTGAACAATTTTTTGTTTTCAGTTCATTTCACATTATTATGAAGGTTTTTGCCCTTTTCAAGTTATTTCCTTCTTATTACATCCTTTACTCTTTGATTTTGTCAGCAGTTCAGTTTGAATTTATGAGTCCTAGACTTAGAATTATAACCATAATATGATGGTGAAAGTTTTTTATGCATTCATATTAGCAAGTATATTATGCAGACTTAGTCATTAACACTTTTAATGTTGAATTTATTATTCCTAATCATATAACATATATTTCTGAATTATTTCTAACTAACTTTTTATGCTCCTTTAACTTCTTTCTTTGGTTGCTTCTCCTCATTCAAAACCTCACGTCTTTGGTGTTGTTTGATCGGATGTGAAATTGTCTGATCTTCTTTTTGGAAATGATCTTGCTGAGGTATATACATTATGTATTTCAGATTTTATTTTTACATTTCTTAGTGCAAATAAATGATATTTCATTTTTATTTTAGGTTTCTCAGTAATCACCTGATATGTCTACTCTTATGAATGAGAATGTGAATGATTGGTGTGTTGGAGGTTTTGAATTTCCTTTTGGAGCTGATGTTGAAGAAGTATTTTAGTTTAGTTTTTGGCTTTTTGCATTTTCATATTTTGCAATTCTTTTAACTCTTTGTTAACTTAATTTTAATGTATTTATAGGTTTCTCGTAATGCTTTTCTCACTCCTGATCTGCTAACTGCTACTAATGGGAAAGGTCTTGAATGGGTTGCTGAAGGCTGTGTAAAGAGATGCTTGGACTTGGAGTTTGAAGAGTGTGATGATGTTTGTGGTTTTCAACCCAAAAAGAAAGAGAAAGTTGGAGGTGTTAATGGCTTTTGAAGGAAGTCAATACCGAGGTTTTCAAGTTTTGCATTTTGATCTTATGTTGTTGGGAAGATTTTGAACAATTTTTTGTTATCAGTTCATTTCACATTATTATGAAGGTTTTTGCCCTTTTCAAGTTATTTCCTTCTTATTACATCTTTTACTCTTTGAATTTGTCAGCAGTTCAGTTTGAATTTATGAGTCCTAGACTTAGAATTATAACCATAATATTATGGTGAAAGTTTTTTATGCATTCATATTAGCAAGTATATTATGCAAACTTAGTCATTAACACTTTTAATGTTGAATTTATTATTCCTAATCATATAACATATATTTCTGAATTATTTCTAACTAACTTTTTATGCTCCTTTAACTTCTTTCTTTGGTTGCATCTCCTCATTCAAAACCTCACGTCTTTGGTGTTGTTCACCACTTGAGCTACTGAAATCAGAAAATTGTAGATTAGTATACACTTTCAGGAAAGATCATTGATGGCACATAATGTGTATTGCTGCAAGAACATAAAGACATGAAGTTTTTTTTCTTTGTTATGATATACTAAACTTTTTGAATATATGATTGACATAGTTAAAGAAGTTGATCAGAAAATGTTATGCCAATGAGTGTTAATTTCTGCTCCAAACTTGAATGCATATGAATTCAATCCTTTTATGCACCTAAGTGACTAGAATTTTTTGCACTTGGAAGAATGCATTTAAATCTCTTAGAAAACTGTGTGTGTTATAAAGAAAATAGCAGCAATCTATCTGTGCATTCTGTGATTAAAGAAATATGTATACACACCTAATAAGTCCTATATTTCTTGCATTCCCCTTATCATTTGTCTTCGATTTTTTACTTTTCTATAGTTCTCTTAAACTTCTTCTTTGTCCTATACATGATTTCATTACACAGATTATGGTCATCATGGTTTAGAAGTAGTTCTATACCTTCTAAATCTTAGCTTTTCCATTGAGCTTTCATGTCATATTAATCTATAATATCTCTATGTTACCAACATAAAAGATAGCTATCAATGAAGAAACTGAGAAAATCAGCAATACTCAAAAGTTTGCCATCTAAGGACTTAACACATTCAAGTTCAAGTACTCATCTTCTTATTTCTGAATTTCTTTGCATAGTTGAATGTCTTATCTTCCTTTATGTTGAGATTTTAAACCTTGATCTTCCCGTTGAAAAAAGTTATAAATTCATTATTTTCAACAATTGCATAGATATAGTTTATGCATAAAATTATGACTGAAATAGTTGCTTAGCTTTGATTTCAGTCCAATTTTGGATCTATTCAGTAAAAGTTTTAAGCATGCATTGCTGAGCCATTTTCAGTCAATGTTTTGCATAAAGAAATTCGACACTGATGTGAAAGTAGAAATCTTCTTTCTGGATTAGGTTCATATTTGTTAGGTTTTTTTCAAAATTCGACACTGATATAGAAATAACTTGATGATTTAGATCTCAAAATGGATTTGAATTACCTCTTGGTGTTTAGGGTTGTGCAGTTATGGAAGCACTTCTTCTTTTCTTTCTCAGAAACTTTAATACCGTTGATGAAGCTCGTTTCGTACATGTGTTCCGTAGTAAAACTGCATCAAATTATGTAAACTAACACTTAATTTTGAGCCAGGGGTGTGTATAAGTTCGCCATTTTCAGAAACTAAGTTGATCAACTGGGCGGACAATGGATCAGGAGAAGGAGCCAAATCGCTGAACAAATGGATCAAGTGAAGCAAATGACAAGCAGCGGAGCACCAAATGAAAGACTAATTCATCGCACAAGAAAAAATCCTTGAGGGCAAAGGGTAAAGATGACCTTTCAAAAGACAAGTGCCCTAAGGATCAAGACCTCACCCCTTCCTATAAATGGAAATAGAGAAGGAGGAAGGAGGGGGTTTCAATCGGTGCCACTCATTAGTTTTCGGCTCTCTTCCAGAGTTGAAATTGGGAGCTCCAACACTTCGTTCTCCTGTTTTTACACACACACACTTGGTTCCTTTCTAGTTTAGTTTAGTTAGTTGGCGCTTTTGGTGGTTGTTTTCTGCACATTTCAGCCTTCGGTTATGTATTCTACTCCGAGAAGGGGTGATGAAACAATTTCCTATTTTCCTTGTTTGTTTTTAGTTTACTTTTGTTGTTATTGATGCTTGATGCTTTTGACTTAGTGGATTCGAAGTTATGTTTTCATTTCAGGTCACCGTGTTCTGTTTTATGCATGATGTTTATGATTTGCTTTCAGTTTCCTTTTTATTTTGCATGTTCTAGGTTAGATATGTTTTGCTCTGCTCTGCTTTGATTTGTTCAGATATGATGTTTTTGCTTGAGAATCCGTAGTATGCTTAGATCCAGAAGTTTCTGTTTCAGTTCATGCATGATTATGGGTTAGTTTCATGTTTTACGTAGTTGTAGTTTAGATCTTAGAAGTAGATTTAGTTTATGAGCTGATTTGAAGTTTAATCTTCTTTGATCTTTTAGATCTACATTTCTACTCTGTTTTCCAGATTGATTTGCGAAGAAGATGAAGTCGTTACAAAGTTTTTACTTTATCGTACATTTTGCAGGGGACTGACAGCGCCCCGTTTATTATGTTTGTCCATTTATGGAAAGTTCAGCTGAGTTGAGCAAGTAGACTAATTAAGCTTTATGAGTTGATCAGTTTAATAGCTTTAATCTTCACAGTCTAGTAGTTAACTTAACCACCCCTAGAAGCGTGGCCGCAGCCATTCCCCTTTCGTGTCTAGCATGCAAATCTCAAACGCCTCATCTCTGTGGGATCGGTCCTTACTTCCCTATACTAGTTAATAGTATTAGTGGGATAAGGTTTTGAAAGCACACTTATCTTGAGTTCTTCCTTTCTTCTCTCTCGAGTCAGAGTAAATCAAGTTGATCAGTCTGAGTTTCAACTGGATCCACTAACTTGTTCTCACAGGTAGAAGGGCATACAATTAGCTGCCCAGATCAGTTTGATTATTTGACTTGAGCAGTCCACAACGATACAAATGCACACCGAAGAAAAAAGACACAAAGCAAGCACTTTTCAAATGGCGCCGTTGCCGGGGATGATGGCGTTTACCCTACATTTGCTGTAAGACACTTGGGTCGTGAATATTGTTAATATTTTCAATTTCTTGTTTTGATTGTAGTAGAGAGAGACAGCTCAGAGCAACATGGAGAAGAATCAACGTCCTGATCTATATCGCTTAAGCATTTACCCTACTGGTGTGAACCAAGGGGACTGCTGAAGCAAAGGAACCCATAGATGGGCGAAGCACCGCTGGTTTTGTTTAAAAATTCTAGTTTGAATTTTGTAAATAAACTTTTTATTTTTTTTCTATTTACCCCAGTTCGAAGGCACCGAGTCGAGGAGGCGGATAGAGGAAGGAGTGAAGCCAAACACTGTCCAAGGAAAACCACTACCGACTCCACCAAACGACTCGGAAGCCAACTGTGGAGAAAGCAAGGACATCACCTCGGTGATTCCACTTAAATCGATAGCAACCCCAGTCAAGGAGGAAGCCAAGGAGGAGACCACCATGGTTTACAATCAAGTAGAAGATCTGGAGATAGGTTCATTCTATGCCCACTCGGTGAATGAGTCAACATCTACCATAGCTGTCACTCAAGGGCAGGAGGCGGTGTATGTGAACCCAGACATGCTTGTCACCTTACCTACCTTCTTGGGAACTGATGCAGAGAACCGATTGAATTCCTCCGTGAGTTCAATAAAATTTGCAGAGTGCAGAAGAGACCAGAGGGGTCAAGTGAGGAGGATTTCAAGCTAAGGGTTATTCCACTCTCTCTGAAGAGCGAAGCAGATGCCTGGTTTAGAGGATTAGAACCCAACAGTATCAAGACGTGGTCAGATTTCAAAGTGGAGTTCCTGAATCAATTCTTCCCAGCAGCAAAAGCGAATGCATGCCGAAGGGAAATCAGAGAGGCTACCCAAGGGTGTGGTGAAAGCCTGAGCAAATACTGGCATAGATACAGAGGTCTTCTGGATGCATGCCCGAATCATAATCTGATGGAAGTGGAGGTCTACTCAAGGTTGTATGATGAAATGGATGCAAAGAGCAAAGACTTGGTAAACTCGTCAAGTGGAGGAAGTTTCTACAAACTCAGGCTGAGTAAAGCCAAGATTGTCCTGGAAAAGCTTCTAAATGCGAAAAGAGAGTACAATGATACAACAGTGACCCCATTGCAAGAAAAGGTGAAGAGTACTCCCACAAAATACAAGGACAGTCTACTAAAGGGCCGAGTCGACAAGCTAGAGGAAGCCCTCCAGTCAATGATCGAGTCAAGACAATGTCCAGTCATTCCAAATCAACCCCGCTCCCAAGCTGATCAAGTTCACTTTGAACCGGATACATGGGGAGTTTGGAGTTCAAGAAAAAGTTAGAACCCCGAAGGTCAGGCAGAGGTGTACCAACAGGAACACCCACACTGTGGAGAATGGAGCTGGGCAGACGAATACACACCTTTCCCATACCATACAGAACCCTGTCAAGCCTCCACTCAAACACCCTCTTAGCAGATGGGATACCCACACTACCAACCCTAGCCTGAGTTTCAAAGCCATGAATTCAACCCACCAACATACCAACCTGACTATTCCAGCAATTACACTTCATTTCCAAGTCATCCTTATCATACCTACCCTTCCGAGGCAGGGCACTACTTCCTTACATGGTCGAACGAGGGTTGGAAAACTCAAGATACTTGTTGTCACCAAGACCAAACTTGTCCTGATCAACACCAGTATCAACCTCAATCCCAGCAGAGTTCTGAACCCCATTTGAACGAGAATCGTTATGCAAACTCTGCAGCAGGGGAAATTGAGGGATTGACTGTACCCCAGCAGAATGTGCAGCATTGCTTGGGAAAATATGATAAGCTGGTGATAGAAATGCAACGTACTTGTGATGAACAACAATCCGACATGGGTGAAATGATCAGGCCGGTAGCTCTACTCACTGAGATGATCAAAGGAATACAAGAGAATAAAGCAAGGTCTAAGGTGAATGAGAGTAGGGAAGAAGCAGATGATGCAAGCGAAACCTAGGAAAAGGAAACATCTAGTGCTGATGACAAGTCAAACCCATCGCTGGGGGAACAAGAAGAAATCGAAGATGTTGGAGTGGAACCAGCAGAAGAAGAGTCCCAAACTGAAAAGAGTCTACCTTCGTACTTCTTGAGAACGAGATGTCACAGAACATTCATGAGGAACCAAAGAATGAGCCTCAAGAGACGGAAGGAGAATTCATCAAGCGTTGGGAGGGACTAGACACTGCGTTGTTCTATCTCCAAACAAGAAAAGTGCATGTGCATGGCGGAGAAGTGGAGAAATTCACAGCTGCGGTGGAAGGAAAAAATACACCGGCAGAGAAACCACCTCTAGCAATCGACGAGTCTGAAGGGTGTTGCTATGAAGAAGGTGATCCGGAACGACAGGAAGAAAGATGGAGAAGGAAAGTGTAAATAGTGCATACTAGTTGCTGAGAAGTGATGAAAAGTGATGAAGAAATGAGTGTAACAAGCTTACTGCTCCAAAGCTTTAGGAGCCGTAGGATCGCGCGCCTTATCTGAGATTGAATCTCAGCCGTAGGATTCAACTAGCCGTTGGATTTGAATAGTGTATAAGTAGTTGATTTTAGCTGAATGCAGTTAGTTTGTTGAGCTTATTTCAATTCCGTTTTTCATCTTCTTTGTGAGTGAGAATCCAAGATTGTTTGTAATCAATCACAGTTTGATTTTTGGTTTCTCAAGAAAGCAATAAATTCCCTTTCATCTCAAACGTGTTGTTTTCGATTGTGTTTCTCTAATATTTCCAACAAGTGACGCCGTTCGTGGGAACTCCGATGAGAGTACCGATCGAAATAAGATTCTTGCGGAGAAGAGATGGCTTCAAGATTCGAAGCAGAAAAGTTCACTGGTAAGAACGACTTCAGCCTATGGAGAATGAAGATGAAGGCGATGTTGATCCAACAAGGTTTGTCGGATGCTCTGACGTTGGCCAGCAAGGCAGATGAAGCCCAAGTGCTTGATGAAAAGGCTAAGCTGAAGCGTGCAGAGATCCTTGCGAAGGCGCATAGCACGATTGTGTTATGCCTCGGCGACAAAGTTTTGCGAAAGGTTGCAAAGGAGACAACCGCGGCTGGGATTCTTGAAAAGCTCAAGAACTTGTACATGACTAAATATCTCGCGAATCGACTCTTTATGAAGCAGAGACTATACTCATATCGTTTCTCGAAAGAGAAGAGCATAATTGAGCAGTTGGAGAACTTTGATAAAGCGGTAGATGATTTGGAAAACATCGATGTTTCAATCGGTGATGAAGAAAAGGCTATATTGCTGTTGAATGCCTTACCAAAGTCCTATGATCAATTGAGGGATGACATACTTTTTGGAAGAGAAGACACTGTCACCTTACTTGAAGTTCAAACTGCACTTAGAGCCAAAGAATTACAGAAGAAAGGAAACAAGTTGGCAGAAGTCATCCCAGAAAGCTTGAACATTAATAAGTTCAAAGCGAAAAAGAACTTCAAGAAAGGTGGTGAGAGCTCTAAGGCATCTACAAGCGATCAGAAGGAGACGCGGTCTTGTCATTGGTGCAAGAAATCGGGTCACCTAAAGAAACACTGTTTTGCTTGGAAAAAGAGGCAAGCTGCTGAAGCAGGACAAGGGAAGAACACCTCTGATTTTGTGGAAGTAAAAGATGATTCTCCTGAGGTCTTGAATGTAATGGCGTATGAGGACGGTAGTTCTTGGATTCCTGATTCGGGATGTAGCTTTCACATATGCCCATGTGTTGAATTCTTCACTGAGCTAACGGAATCAACTGGCACAGTGGTGCTTGGAAATAATCAAGTGTGTCACGTTGAGGGCATTGGAAGTGTGAGAATGAGATTAGATGATGGCTCTGAAAAGATATTGAGTGGTGTTAGATTGATTCCAATAGTAAAAAGGAATATGATATCACTAGAAATGCTTGAGAGAAAGGGATGCACTTTTGAGTCTTCAGATGGAGTGATGAAGATCAAGAAAGGCTCTACTGTGGTTATGTATGGGGAGAGGAAAGAGAGTCTCTATTATCTCTGTGGAGCTGCAGTTAGAATCACTGAAGGCCAGATGAACATTGTTGCATCAGAGAGCTGATCAAGAATTGGGTGATCCATGGAGTTGACTGCAAAACCAGTGAGCCATGTGAAGAGTGCATTCTTGGCAAATCCAAGAAACTCCCATATCCAAAAGGTAAACACTATTCACAAGCACCTCTTGAATATGCTCATAGTGACTTATGGGGGCCTGCTCCTGTGAACTCAATTGGAGGAGGGAGTTATTATATGACCATAATAGATCACTATTCAAGAAAGATATGGCTGTACATTTTGAAGGAAAAATCAGAGGCTTTTGCAAGGTTCAAAGAATGGTGCATTATGGTTGAAAAAGAGAAGGGCAGTACATTGAAATGTCTGAGAACAGGCAATGGACTTGAGTTTCTGTCCAAGGAATTTGATGGATTCTGCCAAGAGAGGGGGATTAAAAGGCATAGAGCGGTCCCCTTGAACCCCCAACAAAATGTGGTGGCAGAGAGAGCCAACTGAACTATCTCGGAAAGGGTTAGGTGCATGCTACTAAGTTCTGGGATGGAGAAAAGGTTCTGGGTTGAGGCTGTTGCCACTGCTGTTAAGTTGATAAACAAATGTCCTTCTTCAGCAATTAATGGTGATACTCCTGACTTCAAATGGTATGGCAGATATGGAGATTACTCAGGCCTCAAGATTTTTGGCTGCCAAGCCTATGTTTATCTCAAGCAAAGTAAGCTAGATGCTAGAGCCTTGAAATGCGTGCTTCTGGGATACCAATCTGGTGTAATGGGATATAGACTTTGGTGCATTGAACCCGGGAATCACAAGATCATTTTGAGCAGAGATGTAGTTTTTACTGAGTCTGTGTTGCCCCTCAACAAAGGACAAGATGTTGAAAAGTCTGTTATATCTGGGGAGCATGCTGCCACTTCTGAGGTGGAGCCTGAAGGTGGAGCTGATGGAAGTGATGATGAGGTCATATAGGGAAAAACAAATGAAGAGACTAAAGACCTCAGCCAATATCAGCTGGCTCGAGATAGAGCCAGAAGGAAAAATATCAAAGTTCCTGCCAGATATGCAGATTCAGAGAAGCTTTACTTTGCATTGTGTGTGGCTGAGGAGGTGGAGTTTGGAGAACCAGCCACCTACAAGGCCTGTTATGGAATGCAAAGAGATGAATGAATGGCTGAAAGCTATGATTGAGGAGATAGATTCTCTACTAAAGAATTGTACATGGGTGCTGGTTGACAGAGTTGAGGGAAGAAGAGTTGTGAGCTGCAAGTGGATTTTTAAAAGGAAACTAGAATCTGCTGATAATGAGAAGATCAGATACAAGGCTAGGCTTGTAGCAAGGGGCTTCACACAGGAATATGGAGTTGATTACAGTGAGGTTTTCTCACATATAGTAAAGCACACTTCCATCAGGACTCTCTTGGCTGTGGTTGCAAAACTAGATTGGGAACTGGAACAGCTCGATGTAAAAACAGCTTTCCTGCATGGAGATTTGGTAGAGACAATTTACATGCAACAACCAGAGGGTTTTGCCAAGGCTGGAGAAGAGAATAAGGTTTATCTACTGAAGAAAAGCATCTATGGCCTAAAACAAGCTAGTAGGCAGTGGCACATCAAGTTTGATGACCATATCTTGAAGAATGGTTTCACTAGGTCAAAGTATGATGAATGCGTTTACATTAACAAGAAATGAGGTCTTGTGGTCGCTTACTTACTCTTATATGTTGACGATATGCTAGTGCTGGTTCATGCAAGAACGTGATTCAAGAAATCAAGGATGACCTGAGGTCTGCATTTGACATGAAGGATTTGGGAAATGCCAAGAGAATTTTGGGCATGAACATAGTCAGGAACAGAGCCAAGAAGGAGATATGGTTGAATCAGTCAGACTATATATCAAGGCTGGTAAAGAAGTTCAAAATGCAGGACTCAAGGCCAACATCAACTCCTCTGGCTTAGCACTTCAGATTGTCTGTTGAGCAGAGGCCAAAAACTGAGCAAGAGAAGCTTGAGATGCAGAAGATCCCTTATCCTAATATTGTGGGCAGTGTAATGTATGCAATGATAAGCTCAAGGCTAGATGTGGCCCGAGCTATCAGTGTCACTAGCAGATTCATGAGTGATCATGGTAAAGAGCACTGGCTGGCTCTGAAATGGATTTTGAAGTACCTAAATGGAGCTGGGAACATTGGAATTCTGTTCAAGGGGAGTGATGAGGTGAAGGGAGATGCATTGGTGGGATATTGTGACAGTGACTATGCGGGGAACATTGACAACAGGAAGTCCCAATCAGGCTACATCTTCACATTGTATGGGGATGCAGTGAGCTGGAAATCAAGCTTGCAAAGTGTGGTTGCCTTGTCCACAACAGTGGCAGAATATATGGCTTTGACAACAGCCGTGAAAGAGTCATTTTGGCTTAAAGGAATAGCAGCAGATTTTGGTGTGGTTCAAGCTGGGTGGCCATTGGCTGTGACAACAACAGCGCTATAAGTTTGGCCAAGAACCATGTTTTTCATGAAAGAAGCAAGCACATAGATGTGCGCTTGCATTTCATTAGAGAAGAAATAGAGAGGGGAAGGGTGAAAGTGTTCAAAGTGGATACTTTGGAGAATCCAGCTGACATGCTTACCAAGACTTTGCCGAAAGAAAAGTTTGAGCTATGTTTGAAGTTGGTTGGAATGTGTAAGAGAGATTGACTACTCAGCAAGTAGTATTCAAGGTGGAGGATTGTAAATAGTGCATACTAGTTGCTGAGAAGTGATGAAGAAATGAGTGTAACAAGCTTACTGTTCTAAAGCTTCAGGAGCCGTAAGATCGCGCGCCTTATCTGAGATTGAATCTCAGCCGTAGGATTCAACTAGCCGTTGGATTTTAGCTGAATGCAGTTAGTTTGTTGAGCTTATTTCAATTCCGTTTTTCATCTTCTTTGTGAGTGAGAATCCAAGATTGTTTGTAATCAATCACAGTTTGATTTTTGGTTTCTCAAGAAAGCAATAAATTCCCTTTCATCTCAAACGTGTTGTTTTCGGTTGTGTTTCTCTAATATTTCCAACAGAAGGCTACAAGATCTATCTACTGGATGCAGCTACAACCATGGCCAGAACCGCTTGAGGTGAAGAAACCTCCTGACCCTGGATTGCGTCCCAAGGAGAATAAGAAGATTCAAGGGACATACAAGAATCATAAGAAAAAGCGGGGTGCCATGGTGATATAATCTTCAGAAAAATCGGTAGGCAGAAAGAGGATTGTTAATGCAGGAGCTCTAGTCCAAGATTATTCCCAATATGGTTTCCCAAACTTCGAACTGACCAAGTGGGGAAGTAACTCAAAATCACTGGATCAAGTTGATTTCAAATGTGGTGACGGGAACCAGAGGATGGATGACTAGGAGGAAGAAAGGAAACTGTCAAACCATGAGCACAGGGGTGCAGAAGTTATCAACTAGGTGGAAAGTATTACTCCTCACATCTTGGTGGAAATTGAAACAAATGCAAGTTCGCAACTTAAGCAGTCCACCACATCCTGAGAGCTACAAAGTTTCAGGGAGTATTCTTTCTGATAACCTTTCTTTGGTCAATCCCCAAGGCTAGAGATGAATTTCTTCTTTATTTATTTTTATTTTATTTTATTTAAAGATTCTCAAATAGCTTTTATTTCTTTTGAAATAACGAAAATGTCTTCAAGAAAATTTTCGAATGTATCTGGTAGGAGTTTTAAATTTTAAATGATAAATCTTTAATTCTCGGATGAGAATCTCCAACTAGTACTCCACAAAAAGGTCTTTTGTTTTATTCCTTGCAGCTTTCTAGTTAATTTTTGGCTGATTAAAAGAGAGAAAAAATTAAGTGTGATATGTTTTTAACTGGAAAAAGGAAAAGAAGGGGGAAATGGGATATGTGAATTGTTTTCTTTTTTTACCGATAATAGTAAAATGTGGAATTATTCAGGATTTGAAAATTGGCGCAGGAAGGCGAACATGCACTGATGTCATGGTGACCGTTCCCACTTCCTCCTGTACTCCTATATCCTTATTATTTCTCCCACTTCCCCACATCCAGTTATCCTCTGCAATCCATCAAGCGAAGGATCTCCAAACACACTTCCCTCAGATTTCAAGCAAAACCCCCTCCCCACTAACTATGGAGAAACCTTCAATCTCCCGCCTTCATCGTAAACCTATTTCTGGCAGACGGGTACGCTTACTTTCGGCAACCCCTCGCCAAGAACCCCCCACACCTTCCTCCTCATCCTTATCCACTACCAAATCCACTCAATCCCCATAAACCACTTCAAGCAACTTGCGATCAGGAAATTCCATACGTTGGAAATTCCCTATCCGTTCACTTACCAAGCCGCCTACATCGAAAATGAAGAATTTCCCCGATCTGCACCCGTTCAACCACAAAATCATTCCACCGGGTGGCGAGTGCATTTAATTCCGGCTACTCCTCAAACAGAGGGCGTGACACTTCCCACCTCACAGCCAAGGGCACTTTAGGATGTTGGTACATCACAACCACTGGAGACGTCCGGAGGTGATTTGTACCCAGGGATCATCAGAGAAGCACTGGCCAAGATTGATCATGGCGAGAGCGAGGAGGAAGAGGTGAACTCCATCGAGAGTTCTAGTAAAGCAGCAATCCAGTTGAACATTAACCCTTTGAGCCCTACATCGTCATCTTCACTCAGATTCGGCACAAATGACGAAGATGAAACAGTGGAAGGCCCAGCGGAGAGGAAGAGAGGTCGGACTTTTGAAGAAATCGCATCGGAGGTGATTCGTGAGATGCTCGAAGCTGAGAAGGAAAAAGAGAGAAAATCGGAGGGAACGACAAGGTTGGGAGAACCGTGACAAATTCCTGCAGGCGTGGGCAGTGATGAACCACAGGAGGATCCCATTCGAGAAATCAATGACTTGACGGGGACAGATGATGAGGAGAAAGTTGCATCTGATGGCTGGAAAAGAAGAATGGAGGAAACGGTGAATATGTTGGTGACAGAGAGTGTAGAGCAACGGGAACAAATGACCAAAATGGTCGACTTGTTGGAGAGAGTCATCTCTTGGATGGACAGGGAGACTTAATCCTCCAACCAACCCTCACCGGCGGTCTCAGTAGCAAGGTAGAGTGAATATGTGTTGTCTGAAACATGATAAAAATGCTTTGTATTGAATATATGTTTTTGTTGCCTTCTCCCACTTAGCCCATTGCTTGGTCTAAGTGTGAGAGGTTTGGTTTTCCCTGTTCAATCACTGACTACCATGTTTTTCCACTTCATTAAGTCCGCTTGAGGGCAAGCTGAGATGAAGTGGGAGGGGGGAAAGTCGGTTTAGTCAGTTTTTGAAGCATGCTTGTTTAGTTGACTTTATGTGTTTTGGAAATGAACTGGTTTTAAAAAAAAATAAAAAAGGCAAGATTCCCTTAGTGAGTGTGATTGAAGAAAGGATGCATGTTGATTTGTGAGTTTCTTTTCCTTAATAAGCCTAAATATGTTTGGATGAAGTAAAAACGATAGAAGTAGCTTTGATCCTATCCTTCTGTGAAACCCTCTGAAATGTGAGTTAAAGGCCTAGAATAGAACACTTTCTACTGTCAGATGATAAGAGAGGCTACCATTGATGCTTAGAGTGAAATGACACACGCTAATAAAGACTAAAGGCAATAGGACTAACCAGTTGAGCTTAATTCTTTCGAACCACATGAACCTGCCTCATTGTAAGCGCACCCCCCTAGTCAACCTTTTGAGCCTGAATTGCAGTTACCCTTTCTTTTGTAAATCCTTAGCTTTCATGTCATGTGAACAAGGGGTTGGGCTGAGGCAACTCACCATCTGGGGTAAGAGATAGGCTGTGAAACATGGGAGTAAAAAAATTAAATATGGAGAAAGAGAAAGGGCAGGAAACCTTGTAACCTGACCCAGAAAAAAGAGAGAAAGAAATTTCAGAAAAAAATGGGCAGGAAGAATGTATTACCTGACCTACACAAAAAAGGAAAAAAAATATATACAGAAAATGAAGGGCAGGAAATTATTTAACTTGACCCTAAGAAATGTTGGATAAATAAGGCCAAAATGGCCAAAGGCATCTCCAAGGAAAAACTTTCAGGTTGAAAAAAGGGAGGCTATCTTAGTTTAGTCCCTAAGTTCACATGTCCTTCATACTGCTACATACATTATGAATTTAGTACCAGTAGGACTCTCACCTTTATACACTACAAACCTTGCTGCGTTACAACCTAAATTAAGACCTTAAGGAGTTAGCTTCTGTCAATATAACTCTAGCATCAATGGTATGGCAAATTGGATGAGTGAATGGTCCTAACAATTCTCTTGACGATTGAGTGTCTGAGTGAATCCAACAGTTGGAAGATAGAAGCTTGTTGACAAATGGACAAGCATGATCAGGAACAAGAGGGGAGGAAAAGGAATCTGAGACTATAGACAATTGGATTGACCTTAAGCTTGTGGGGTCGATTGCTAAGCTTTATAAACCAGTTCTGTTTTACCTTTTACATGGCAATGTGTTTAGTATATGTGTTTTCTTTTCCTAGAATCTTCCATGTAGTTGTGTTTGTTTTATGTTGCTTTCTATAAGAACCATGCCTGAAACTTGCCTCTTTTCTTTTTCTTTTTCTTTTCTTTCATACTTGAGGATAAGTATGGGTTAAGTCTGAGCAGTTTGATGAGGCTCGTTTCGTGCATGTGTTCCGTAGTAAAACTGCATCAAATTCTGTAATCTAACGCTTAATTTTGAGCCAGGTGTGTGTATAAGTCCGCCATTTTCAGAAACTAAGTTGATCAATTGGGCGGACAAGTGGATCAGGAGAAGGAGCCAAATCGCTGAACAAACAGATCAAGTGAAGCAAATGACAAGCAGCGGAGTACCAAATGGAAGACTAATGCGCCGCACAAGAAAAAATCCTCGAGGGCAAAGGGTAAAGATGACCTTTCAAAAGAAAAGTTCCCTAAGGATCAAGACCTCACGCCTTCCTATAAATGGAAATAGAGAAAGAGGAATGAGAGGGCTTCAATCGGTGCCACTCATTAGTTTTCGGCTCTCTTCCAGAGCTGAAATTGGGAGCTCCAACACTTCGTTCTCCAGTTTTTACACACACACACTTGGTTCCTTTCTAGTTTAGTTTAATTAGTTGGAGCTTTGGTGGTTGTTTTCTGCACATTTCAGCCTTCGGTTCTGTATTCTACTCCGAGAAGGGGTGATGAAATAATTTCCTATTTTCCTTGTTTGTTTTCAGTTTACTTTTGTTGTTATTTACCCTTGATGCTTTTGACTTAGTGGATTCGAAGTTATGTTTTCATTTCATGTCACCGTGTTCTGTTTTATGGATGATGTTTCTGATTTGCTTTTAGTTTCCTTTCATTTTGCATGTTCTAGGTTAGATATGTTTTGCTCTGCTTTGATTTGTTCAGATCTGATGTTTTATACTTGAGAATCCATAGTATGTTTAGATCCAGTAGTTTCTGTTTTAGTTCATGCATTATTATGGGTTAGTTTCATGTTTTACGTAGTTGTAGTTTAGATCTTAGAAGTAGATTTAGTTTATGAGCTGATTTGAAGTTTAATCTTCTTTGATCTTTCAGATCTACATTTATGCTCTGTTTTCCATGTTGATTTGCGAAGAAGATGAAGCCGTTACAAAGTTTTTACTTTATCGTACATTTTGCAGGGGACTGACAGTGCCCCGTTTATTCTGTTTGTCCATTTATGGAAAGTTCAGCTGAGTTTATCAGTTTAATAGCTTTAACCTTCTCAGTCTAGTAGTTAACTTAACCCACCCCTAGAAGTGTGGCCGCAACCATTCCCCTTTCGTGCCCGGCATGCAAATCTCAAACGCCTCTTATCTATGAGATCGATCCTTACTTCCCTATACTAGTTAATAGTATTAGTGGGTTAAGGTTTTGAAAGAACGCTTGTCTTGATTTTCTTCTCTCTCGAGTCGGAGTATATCAAGTTGATCAGCCTGAGTTTCAATTGGATCCACTAACTTGTTCTCACAGGTAGAAGGGCATACAATTAGCTGGCCGGATCAGTTTAATGATTTGACTTGAGCAGTCCACAACGATACAAATGCACACCGAAGAAGAAAGACACAAAGTAAGCACTTTTCGTTTACATTTGTTCATCAAATCTACCTAATTCCTGAATAATTTTTTTCTAAGTTGTGAGAATCGTGTAGAGAAATTAATTTTCGAAGGGTTTTCGTTTAGTTTTAGATTACCTTGAATCATTGATTCCGTTGGTCTTTTAGGTTTTCAGTGGAGATTCCGTCGATTCTGCCGCTCTCTGTGCTTCTCTATCTTTGATTGTTATCAGATTGGCTCCGTTTCCGCCGCTTTTCATTCTTCATCATTTCTAGATTTTGTAGAATCAGTTTCACGGATTGGGATAAATATCCGTGCCATCTGGAAGTTGTATGGTTGGGGATTTGTTGTAGGGTTTTTGGTTTCTGGTCACCGGAAATTTGGTGTGGCGGAGGAGAGTCGGGGTCGTTGTGGCGGAGGAAGATGGAGGCGGCGGTTTTTTCCCATCCTTAGGGTTTCCGTCGAGAGAGAGAAGGATTTCTTTTTTGTTTCTAATATTTGTTTTACTAAGTTAATGTTTAGGTGTAATTAAATTTTAATTATGTATTAAGATGATTAGAGTTATGTAAGTGTATTAAGCTTATGATTTGATATTGGTAAAATATTGGTATTAAATTAAATGGTAAAAATTTTGGGCCACTTTAATTGTTTTTGGGTTTTTCTCAATTAATAATGGGGATGTCATTTAATTTAGTTGGCTTGTGTTGTTTGGGTTATTTGTATGTAATAATTAAATTAGGTTGTAGAGTTATATCTATTGGGCAACTTATTTTTATTATGGGTTGTTTTTTTATCCTATAATAACTAAATAGTAGACGAGAACTAAATATTCATTTGTTTGGTCGGGATAAAGATTTTTTAAATTTGTAGTGTTGGAATCATTTGGTTAAGGTTTTTTTGGGGGGAATTATTTGGAGATCAGTTGTGTCAAACTATAAAATGTTAGTGTTATTCGTATCATTATTGGATTTAAAATGGTAAAAAAAATTCAGTAATATAATATTTGTGTACGAATTTTTGAGATTTATGGAGTGGTATAAATTGATGTCTAAATGGTTGTATAGTTTTAGTTGTCTTATTATTTTTGTTGAAATTAGTCATTTTACTTATTTTTATTAATATTATGTTAATTTAGTCCATTCTAAATTTAATTATATACATTACGTTGTTACGATTTTGCTAATCATTTTTGATTTCACTATTTGTAGCCAATGTAGGTTCTATTCAAAGTTCTATAGCTACGAGTGGTATTGTTGTTGATCAAGCTTCTTTGCTCACGGGATCTGAAAGTATCATTTGTTTGTCCATTGTAAATCATGTTGGAGGTATAAAATTTGTAACGTTTGAAAATTTAATAATATTAATCGTCGATGGTTTTATTTGTGAAAATAATTTGTAAATTCTTTTTAGTTCTAATTTTTAATATATTTCGGTTTTATTAAAAGAAGATTTTTTATTTTGTAGAATATTGGGATATTGGCGATGCTGTATATAATTGTTCACATTGTGGTGCTTTCTTTTGGTTTGAGGAACATATTGGCAAACCAAATAATATGCATAATCCAAGATATTCAGGTTGTTGTATGAATGGGAATATCAAGATTCCTAATATGTTACATCCACCTCAAGCATTGTCTCTTTTGATGTTCTCCAATGACTCGAAGAGTGCTCACTATTTGAAAAATATTCGGTCATATAATTCGATGTTTGGATTTACGTCATTGGGTGGTAAAGTTGATAATAGCGTGAATATTGGTAATTCTCCACTTGTATTTCGTTTGTATGGGAAAAATTACCATTTACTGGGTAGTTTATTGCCAGAAGTTGGCTGCCAACCGAAGTTTGCTCAGTTGTACGTTTATGATACGGAAAATGAGATCAGCAATAGAATATGAGGTATTTTTATTTTTTTTATTTATAAAAAATGTATAAATTATGTTGTTTGAATTTTTCTACATTTGTTTTGAATTAAATATAATTTTGCAGGGGGAGAAGTGATGTTAATAATCTTCATTCAGAAATAGTGTTGGATGAAGAAAATGTTTTAGTGAAAACGTTCCGAATGGTCAAAGAAAACTTAATCAAGAAAATCTCCTGAATGTGAGTTTAAGGTTGCTTGAAAAGAGAGGTAGGGATGACAGGACTTATAACCTACCTACTGCTTCTGAGATTGTTGTTCTTGTGGTTGGTGACTTTGATGAAGCCTTGGGTGATCGAGATATTATTGTTAAGAAAAGATATGGTCGATTGCAGCGTATTAATGAACTACATCCTTCTTATCTTGCACTACAGTATCCTTTGCGTTTCGCTTATGGCGAGGATCAATATAGTGAAAAGATTGGTTTTTCACGGAGTGGCACTTCTTCAGGCAATAGAAAGAGAGTTAGCCCAAAAGAATTTTTTGCATACCGATTGCATGATAGGGTGAATGAGTGTTCTGTCATTTTGTATTCAAGGCGGTTATTTCAACAGTTTGCTGTTGATGCTTGTACTATGGTTGAGACAGGTCGTCTATTATTTGTCAGAACCCAATAGAAAAAATTGCGTGCTGAAATGTTTAGTGGTTTGGCGAAGGCTGTACTGCGAGGTGATACAGATGGTTCTATGCATGGTAAACGAATCATTTTGCCTTCCAGTTTTGTTGGTGGTGCAAGATATATGATTCAGAATTACCAAGATGCCATGGCTATTTGTAGATGGATTGGTTATCCATCTTTGTTTATTACCTTTACGTGTAATCCAAAGTGCCAGAGATTGTTAGATTTCTTTGTGTTAGGGGCGTAAAATCAGATGATCGTCCTGATAATGTGTGTAGGATTTTTAAAGTTAAGTTGAATAGTTTTGTAAGAGATCTTAAAACCAAAAAAATCTTTGGAGCTTGGAAGCAGGTTCGATAACATTTATTGAAAAAAAATTGGTTGATATTTTAAGTTTACGGTTTAGGATTTTGATAAATGTTTTTTGTAAACTTTTTGCAGTGGTGTATACTATTGAGCTTCAGAAGCGTGGATTGCCTCATTCACACATTTTGCTTTTTTTAAGCAATGAGGATAAACAACATCGGCCTCAACATATTGATGAGATTATTTCTGCTAAGATTCTTGATCCGGTAACTGATCCTTGCTATTATGAGAATGTGAAAGAGTATATGGTGCATGGACCATGTGGTGTTGTTCGATAATATTCTCCTTGCATGCGGAACGGAAGATGTTCAAAATACTTTCCGAAAAAATTTGTGAGTGGCACAACATTTGATGATGAAGGTCATCCCGTTTACAGACGTAGAGATAGTGGTCGTGTTATTATGAAGGATGGGGTGCTCTTGGATAATAGATACATTGTTTCACACAATCGTGCACTACTTATAAAATATGGTGGTCACGTTAATGTCGAGTGGTGCAATCAATCACGATCCATTAAGTATTTGTTTAAGTACATAAATAAAGGTCATGATCGCGTGACTACATCTTTTTTCCAGTCTGGCGCAAATGGTTCTGATCAAATACATGATGAAATTAGTTTGTACTATGATTGCAGATACATTTCGTCATGTGAAGCTGCTTGGATAATTTTTGGGTTTGAGATTCAGTATAAGGATCCGTCCGTTGAAAGACTAAGGTATCACCTTCCGAATGAGCAGAGTGTTATTTTTTATGTGTGAGAGAGTTTGGAATATGTTTTGAACCAGAATACAATTCATCAGAGCAAGTTTTTGGGTTGGATGGATAAAAATAAGATTTATTCTGAGGGCCGTGATCTCACTTATGGTGAATTTCCTACCAAATTTGTGTGGAAAACATATCATTGGCAACCAAGCAACGTTTCTCCATTGGGAGGTTGTTTTATGTTCCTCCCAGTTCTGGTGATATCTATTACCTGAGATGTTTGTTGAGTATTGTTAAAGGAGCTACATCATATGAAGACATTAGACGTATGAATGGTGGTCAGTATGATACATTCTGAGATACATGTTTTGCTTTAGGGTTGTTGGACGATGATAAGGAATATGTTGATGGCATTATTGAGGCATCATTTTGGTCTTCTGCGCATTCCATAAGTTTGCTATTTGTTAGTTTGTTGACGTCAGAATCTATTTCTAGAGCGGATTTTGTTTGGCAAAGTTGTTGGAAATATTTATCTGAAGATGTTTTGTATAATCAACGAAAATTGAGAAATCTTCCAGGTAACTTTTATATACGTTTTTTTGCTTTTTGTAATTTTTTTGTTTTAAATATTTTTGTTTAGTATAATAATAAATTATATTTTATTGTAGGGTTGTTGTTGAGTGACGAGAATGCACAAAATTTTGCTTTGGCGGAGATTGAGAAATTGTTGTTAAATGTTGGGAAAAGTTTGCGTGATTTCCAGGGTATGCCTTATCCGAAATCTAAGTTTTTTGAAACATTTGAAAATAGATTGATTTGCGATGAGTTGTGTTATGATCGTGAAGCTTTGGGAAGGGAATATTTGGACTTTCTTTCTAAGTTTACCGATGAACAACTTCATGTTCATGATACAATTATGTCATCTATTTACTCAAATGGTAGAGGAATGTTTTTTTGTCTATGGTTATGGAGGCTATATAACACCGATACGCCACCATGTTGCCGTATCGCGTATCGGATACGTATCCGATACCGATACGCGACGGATACACCGTCGATACGTATCCTGGGCGTATCCGCGAGCTGGGCCGTATTGGGCCGGGAAACCTCAGATTCGATACGTATCCTTCGGCGTATCCGCGAGCTGGGCCGTATTGGGCCTTCATCCTCCTCTATCTGCAAAGATCTGAGGTTCTCCTCTTCGAAATCAACGTCCATCTCTGTCGAAGAACTTCGCAACTTTCAATTTACGAACTTCAATCCGATTTGGGAACAAAATCGACAGTTAATCGGATATGAAGAAGAAGAAGAAGAAGAAGAAGAAGAAGAAGAAGAAGAAGAAGAAAGGGGAGGCGCCGCTATTGCCTCAACTAGGGATTGAAGAAAATTGGAAATGGGAGAATGAATTGGGCAAGAAGTAGTCACGATGGAAAAGGAGTATATTTGGGGCTCATTTTTTGGGCCAATTTATTACTCCATTAACTTTGTCTAATTTTGTAACTATAAATAAATATTTTGATCAATATTATTGGTAATATGGATAAGTATAACCAAAAAATCGATGTGGTGTAATCGACCATAAAAGAAATTGACTTTAGCTTTTAATATTTTGTAATTTTATTATTTTTATTTGTATAATAACATTAGAATATCTATTTTGTAATTTATTATGCACTATTATTATTTATTAAAAAAATAGTTAAAACGTATCCGCGTATCGGGTTGTTTGGGAAAGAGCCGTATCCGCGTATCCGTATCCGTGCCGCATAGTATGGAGGTACTGGTAAAACTTTCATTTGGACGTCTTTGTCAGCTGGGATTCGTTTGAGGGGTGAAATTGTTTTAAATGTAGCATCCACTGGTTTGGACCGACACTGGGCCTCCACTGGGCTTCGCAGCAGCCGCTGCTGCCGCGTCTGGGCCTCCGCCGCCTCCCGTGACTGCCAGCGCTGCCGCTGCTGCTGGCCGCCGCCCCTCCGTCGCTCCCACTGGAGCGCCACTGCTGCTGCCCTCCGTCACCTTAAACATTGCGGCTGCTGCCCAAACCAAAATCAGGGCTGCCAGCGCTGCTGTCTGACGAGGACTGCACCTTCACCATCACCCGAAGATGACGCAGCTGTTCGGAGTCACCGCTGTCCGTCGACAACACAACTGCTGTCCCCCGCTGCTGTCCGAAGACGAAGCAGTTGCTGCTGGAGCTGCTGTCTGTCGTCAACTCCCTGCTGCTGTCACGCGGCTGTGCAGCCGCTGCACGTCGACAACACGGCGGCTGTCCGAAGACTACGCAGTCGCTGCCGGAGCTGCTGTTCGTTGCCTATCGCCCGCGTTGCTGCCCGGATCCGCAACCGTGAGGGCTGCCCGTGGAAGACGCCGCCGCCGTCAGCCACCGCCGCTGCCTCGCTCAGCCGGATCTAGATCGACGATTCCCGAAAAAGCAAGATCCGCAGCCCAGTTTACGAACACATCTAGGTTTTATCCTTGTGTTCCTTTGTTCGTTTTCGATTAACTCGATTCAACACGGTCGCTTCGCTTGACCGCGATCTTAAATCTTAATTAATCGTTTCTCAATTGTAACAATCTTTTACGCTCACACCAATATGCACATTTAAATTTCATGATTTTAGCAATTTAAATTGTTCTAGCATATTAAGAACATAAAACTATAGATCTATGAATACTTGCTTAGATCTAGAATATTCTTGTGAAAAACTTGAATAAGATTCAAGATTCATAATATTCTTTCATCAATCCAAGTATTCAATCCAAATATAGATCTAATGATGTTCATCATTATGAAAGTATGACTCAGAGACTGCCAATGAAGAACGCTTCACTCGAACGATTTGTCGAACACAATCAATGCAATAAGGATTGATGCAAGAAACAGAGCAACACAATGAGTTTACGTGGTTCGGCTCTTTCGAACCTACGTCCACGGGAGAATCACGATTCACTTTTATTTCACTCCACTGAATTACAAATACAAAGGATGAAATCAAACTCTCAAGCAAGAAGCTATACACTCTAGAATTACTTGGCTCATCTCTCTATGAACTCTCGGATCAAAGAACATCTATGATCTCTCTAATTCCTCACAAAGATAGTGTATCTCCCTTCTCTGATGTGTTGATGCAGTTATGAGCTAATAATCACAACTCTAACTCCCTTTTAATCAGCCCAAACGAGCTCAGCTTCCTTCAACCGAAAGTAGCCGTTGCAACTAATTTTTGAAATCCATTCTTCTAGTTTTGCAAAACAGTCCCTGCTCTTCTTTGAGACTTCATTTAATTATCCACACTTAACAAAACTCCACCTTGGATCTTGAATGAAATAGCACTCGATCATCTTCTCCAACCTTGCATAACTTCAGTACTTAACCAATTTCACTAGCTCCAAGCAATGCTTGAGTTTGGAACTTGGAATGGCTTTGGTCAACATGTCTGCCGCATTTTCTTCTGTAGAAACCTTCTCAATCTTCACTTTCCCATTGTTCACCTCATCTCTTATGAAGTGCAACTTCACATCCACATACTTAGACCTTTCATGAAATGTCTGATGTTTGGACAAACATATCGCACTATTACTGTCACACATGATTGTAATAACATCTTGATCTATTCCAAAATCTGATAATATGCCTTTTAACCAAAAGTTTTCCTTTACGGCCTCTGCCATGGCTATATACTCAGCCTCTGTTGTGGAAAGGGCTAAAATCGACTGCAAATTTGATTTCCAACTCACAGCCGATCCATAGAGACAAAACACATATCCTGATTGAGATTTTCTTGTATCCTGACTCACTGGAAAATCTGAGTCACAATATCCCATTATGGCCTCACTATGAGGATTCTGGCCACCATCAAACAGAATAGCATAATCAGATGTGCCTTTGAGATACTTCAGTATCCATTTTAGACCATGCCAATGCTCCATACCAGGATCTGCCATGAACCTGCTTGTGACACTGATGGCATGACTCACATCTGGCCTTGAGCATACCATTGTATACATGATGCTTCCAACAATGCTAGCATAGGGTATCTTGAGCATCTCTTCTCTCTGCTCATCTATTTTTGGACATTGCATAGATGACAACTTGAACTGCTGTGACAGTGGCACTGTCACTGATCTGGTGTCTCTCATCTGAAACCTTCCAAGGAGCTTGTTAATGTATTCTTTCTGAGTAAGCGACAACCTATTCTCTCTCCTATTTCTGATGATGTCCATGCCTAGGATTCTCTTAGCATCTCCCAATCCTTCATGTCAAATTCTGACTCTAGCTGATTTTTGATCTCTTGAATCTTTTGCATTGTTGGTGCTGCTATTAGCATATAATCTACATACAACAGCAGATAGGTTGTGGATGTCCCTTTGCTCTTCTTAATGAAGACACAACTATCATACAAAGACTTCTCAAATCCCACTGTCTGTATGAATTCATTAAATCTGATGTACCACTGCCTTGAGCTCTGCCTGAGACCATATAAGCTTCTTTTCAGTTGACAAATCTTATCTTCTTCTCCCTTCTTCACGAAACCCTCTGGCTGCTCCATATATATCTTCTCTTCCAATTCTCCATTCAAAAAACCTGTTTTTACATCCATTTGTTGAAGCTCCCAATCTCTGTGAGCAACAATGGCCAGTAAAATCCTTATGAAGCTATGTTTAACAACTGGAGAGAAGATTTCATTATAGTCTATCCCTTATCTTTGTGTGAAGCCTTTGGCCACCAGCCTTGCCTTGTATCTCACCTCATGGTTCTTGAAGGCCTCTATTTTCTTCTTATACACCCATTTGCATCCTATGCATTTCTGATGTCTTTGCCTCAAAACTAGAATCCAGGTGTGATTTTTATATAGAGAGTCAATCTTCTCTTGCATTGCTCTGAGCCATATGTCTTTCTCAGGGCTTCTCACTGCTTCCTTATAGGTTGAGGGCTCATGATACTCAATTTCTTCTGCAACCGTGAGTGCATAATAGAGCATGTCATAATCACTGAATCTTGATGGGAGCTTGATCTGTCTTCTTGGCCTATCCCTTGCTATGACATGAGATCTCTGCTTTCACTTGCTTCTTCTGTCCAAGTCATCTCTGGAGCCTCCTGGTCAGACACATTATCAGTAGCATCCCTTGGCTCATTCCCTGCCAGCTCCACCTCAAACCGAGCATTATTTGATTTTTGTTGCAGGTATGGCATTTCATCTTCTCTGAACACAACATCTCTGCTAATCACCACTTGCCCCATCCCTTTTTCGGTGCACCATAGCCTATAGCCTTTTACACCTTTCTGATATCCAAGCATAACACATTTGAGGGCTCTAGGATCTAGCTTTGTTCTTTTAGAATGTGCATATGCCCTACATCCAAAACTTCTCAGTTTTGTGTAGTCACTTGCAGACCCATACCATCTCATATCTGGTGTATCATTGTCTATAGAACTAGATGGGCATTTGTTTATGAGTATTACAGCAGTTGCAGCAGCTTCAGCCCAGAAATGTTTGGGCATGCCTGATGAGATAAGCATACATCTCAGCCTCTCCAAGATTGTCCTATTTGCTCTCTCAGCCACTCCATTTTGTTAGGGATTGTGTGGAACGGTTCTATGCCTCTTGATTCCCTTATTTTTGCAGAAACCATCAAAGCTGGATGAGAGGAATTCGAGCCCATTGTCTGTCCTAAGGCACTTCAGAACACCTCCCTTCTCAGTCTCAACCTCAACACACCATTCTTGAAATTTTGTGAAAGCTTCGGATTTCTCCTTCATCACATAGAGCCAATCTTCCTAGAGAAATCATCTATGATAGATAGAAAATACCTGCCTCCACCCATACTCTGAATTGGTGATGGACCCCAGATATCAGCATGTGCATACTCTAGTGGCCTTGTTAAGTGTGTTTCCCAGTTGCATATGGCATCTTTTTGCTCTTTGCAAGTATACACTCTTCACAAGATCTGAGCTCTTCCTCATCCAGTCCCGCTTCCAAAGCTATCAGACCTTTCTTGGCTAACTCTTTCAATCCACCAAACCCCGGATGGCCCAGTCTGTTATGCCAGTCTATCAACTTTAGTTTTGTTACAACATTGATCTGATCTGCATTGAGGGCCTCTGCTCTGATATAATACAAATTATTCACGCTCTCAGCCACCATAAGAATGTCATTGCCCTTCAAAACCTTCATGAATCCATCAGCAAGAATGGTTGTGAAACCTTTCTTCTCCAGCATTCCAAGTGAAATCGGATTTCTCTTAATTGATGGTATATATCTGACTTCTGATAGGATTTTATGAGATCCATCTTCCATGAGCATTCTTACACTCCATATGCCTTTTACTTGGCGTACCTAATTGTTACCCAGCAGGACAAAACCAGTGGCTTCCTGCAGATCCATAAGCCATCTCTTCTTGGAAGTCATGTGGAAGCTACAACCAGAGTCCATTACCCACACATCTGGAGCCTCATCATCAGTCACATTCATAACTTGGGCCACCTCCAGTTCTTGAGTAACATCAGCCGTATCTGGGACATTCTCACCCTCAGCTTGCTTTCTCTTCCAGGAGTAGCAATTTTTCTTTATATGCCCAGGCTTTTTGCAGTAATGACACGATCTGGTTTCCTTCTCAGACCCAGACTTATCTTTCCAAGATTTAGGCTTCTCCTGGAACTTCTTCTTTCCATTCTTCTTGGGATCAGGCTTGATATTAAGACTTTCACTGGCTGGATCAATAGCCCTTTGAGCCACCTTCTGAAATTCTTTCATCTTGAGTGCAGAATGCACTTATTCATATGTGACTTTGGAGTCTCTTCATAGCAATATCGCATCCTTGAATTGCTCAAAACTTTTAGGCAGAGAATTGAGGAGCATTAGGGTCGTATCCTCATCTTTGATGACCTCTTCAATATTTTCAAGATCATCAATGCACTTAGCGAAATCCTCAAGCTGTTCTCCTATACTTCCTGATTCTGAGAACTTGAACGTAAAGAGCTTCTGCTTGAGCAAGAGTCTATTGGTGAGAGATTTAGTCATATACAATGACTCCAGCTTAGCCCACACACCAGCCGCGGTTTCCTCCTTTGAAACCTCTCTCAACACCCTATCACTGAGGCTCAAGATCAGAGTGTTGTTGGCTCGATCATGCAGATCTTGACCCATATCATCCTCCTTTTCTTTATCCCCATCACCCTTGCTCTTCAAGACTTCCCATAGGCCTTGCTGCATGAGAACCGCCTTCATCTTCAAGCGCCATAGTCCAAAATCATTCTTGCCGGTGAACTTCTCCATGTCGAACTTCGCAGTCGTCATCCTCATAGGGCTTCGTTTCCCACAGACGGCGCCAATTTGTGAAAGTATGACTTAGAGACTGCCAATGAAGAACGCTTCACTCGAATGATTTGTCGAACACAATCAATGTAGTAAGGATTGATGCAAGAAACAGAGCAATACAATGAGTTTACGTGGTTCGGCTCTTTCGAACCTACGTCCACGGGAGAATCACGATTCACTTTTATTTCACTCCACTGAATTACAAATACAAAGGATGAAATCAAACTCTCAAGCAAGAAGTTATACACTCTAGAATTACTTGGCTCATCTCTCTATGAACTCTCGGATCAAAGAACATCTATGATCTCTCTAATTCCTCACAAAGATAGTGTATCTCCCTTCTCTGATGTGTTGATGCAGTTATGAGCTAATAATCACAACTCTAACTCCCTTTTAATCAGCTCAAACGAGCTCAGCTTCCTTCAACCGAAAGTAGCCGTTGCAACTAATTTGAGTCGTTACACGAGCAATCCAAGCAAAGAGCATTGGAGAGCTCTTGTGAGGGTTTTGAGATATTTAAAACATACTCAAAATCATGGGCTACACTTCTCGAGATACCCCCCGGTACTTGAAGGGTACTGTGATGCAAATTGGATATCCGACAATAGAGACTCACTTTCAACAAGTGGATACGTCTTTACTATTGGGGGTGGTAATGTAGTGTGGAAATCCACAAAACAGACATGCATAGCCCGATCAACAATGGAATCGGAGTTCATTGCATTAGATAAGGCTGGTGAGGAAGCCGAGTGGCTTAAGAACTTCCTTGAAGATATTCCATGTTGGTCTAAGCCAGTGCCACCAGTGCTGATCCACTGCGATAGTCAAGCGACTATTGGAAGGGCAAACAATAGCTTCTATAACGGTAAGTCTCGACATATACGTCGACGACATAACACCGTGAGACATTTGATCACAACAGGGGTGATTACAAGTGACTATGTGAAGTCAATAGATAATCTAGCGGATCCACTAGCCAAAGGGTTAAACCGTGATCAAATGAATAAGTTGCTAGAGGGAATGGGTTTGAAATCCACAAACTAAAGAATTGTCATAGTGGTAACCCAACCATGATGACTGGAGATCCCATAAACTTGGTTCAGGGGGACAACTAAGCTATGAGATTTCATGAGAAACACTCAACTATATCTATTCCCTAGAGAGCAATAGAGTGTTGGAGAACTTGCCTAGTGGTGAGGCTAAGTCTATGACTTTTAATGACACCTAAGGATCTCGAGGAGATTGAGTTCTCAAGGAGACCGAGTAGGGCAATGGTGTCATTAAAAGTCATAGACTTGAGAACGGATGAGGTTGAGGTATTCAAGTGTTAACACCATTGTCTCGGTGCACGCTGTGGGGGACTAGTTCAAAGCATCGCGCTACTAAGCCGCATGTGTATCCGATGGTGTCGACTATGGAGGGTTCAAAGCCAACAACTACCTTTCCTTATGCTTATATACCTCTCGAGGGTTGAGCTTGTGTCTGCATGCATATGCATATGGCTATTTGCACTATTGTGGGGGATTGTTGGATCTTGAATTTAAGATGTCCGGTCAATGAAGTTTGACCAATAATAAATGTGACGAGACATTTAATTTTGGAAAATTAAATGATATAGCGTCGATCTACGTTCCGCGTAGATGACCGTAGTATATTCACTTTCTCAAATCCTATTCCCAGTGAGTGAGAAATAGTGGATTAAAGTTGGTCACATTGTAGCTTTTGATAAAACTATGAGTTAAAAGTGTAGGGAGTAATTAACTAGTGTTAATTATCCCACATAGGAGATGAGACACATCTTTAAATGTGTATTTATTAAGTGGCTAATTACACTTAGTAATTATCGTGGACTAAGATGGGTGAAATAGCCCACACGCGCGCCGAGCCGAGCCGCACCCGCACCCGCACCCGGGCCCGTGCCCGTGCCCTTGGCCTTGGTCTTGGACTTGGACTTGGACTTGGACTTGGCAATTGGTCTTTAGGTGGTCTTTGGGCTTGGTTCTTGGGCTTGTCCCTGGATCCAGACTTAATGTTTTGGACCACCTCAGTTTTGGGCAGCAGCCTGATCAACTTGACATGTTGCGCCTTGATCGGCAGTCTGATCAACTCGGCCTGTTGTGCCTTGAGCGATGGCTTGATCAGTGTCTTGATCAAGTCGCTTCACAAAGTCCACATGTGACGGTTGAATTAAGTCGTGTACAGCGTCTAGATTCAACGTCGACCACTCCAGCTTTCAAACTCATAACGGCCGGCGGTTACAGACCCGCCATGATGACAACCATCAAGGCTGAGTTGACCCCCGCAGTGGACCAAGCCTATAAATAGGCTAGTCATTCCTTGCATTAGTATATAGAACAAATAGAACACAAGGATCATACTCTCTGCATAGTCTTTCTTCTCGAAGCTCTGCCCTCTCCTCTTCCAGTTCGCCGGAGCTCTGATGATTGCAGTGTTGCTTCACCAGAGATGTAGCCGTTTTATCTTTGGGGACGACACGCTAAACCGAGAGTACTACCGGGGCGTATCTTGTCTTGCGGAAAGAGGCCTCCTCGACTCGGCTATGTTTTATTTCCAGTTTACAGTTTCGATTTCATTGTAATTTTCAGTTTTTAGTTCTTCCTTCTTGGTTGTATTACGTCCGGTATTGTTTATCTCTTGTAATTCCAGTTTTCCCCAACGGTGGCTTGAATTAAATTAATTCTCCAAAGAGTTTTTCTAGTTTGAAACTTTATATATTATTCGTGGAAATAAATTCCAACTGCGCAGATTTCTAACTAATAAATTCATTTTTGAAACACCTCTAGGGGATTTACGCGAATTCTATGAAATAATATTCCAATACCTTCATGTTATTCAATTACTACCACACAAGATATCATGTTTGAGTTACGTACAAACTCTCCTATATTGATAAGTCAAAGTGGTGTCTGATTAAATAAACTATATTAATATTAATTTCATAGACTAGAAAAGACTAAAATTTCTGAAATATATTCTTTCAGTAGATAGCAATAAAGAATACATTTCGTATTAGATCCTTTCAATGTTTTACCACACCGGTGTTACTAATCTCTTCTTAGGTAAGAGAGAATTTTTACAAACACCGCAATCATACCAATAGATAGCCAAAGTCTATCTAGGTTGTGAATACGTTTTTCTTCTTACTAGACCTGGCCAAGTCCCCTACTGGAAAACTCATGAGGATTCATCGAATTTCCCTACTTTGACCTTCTTAGTAAGAAGCCTTAGACTTATTTATTATATTTCAATAAATAAACCATTATATTATATTATTTATTCTCATAATTAGGTAAACAAGTGGACGTGGCGTTTCTCGTATACATGCACAAGCTGACTATACAAAGGCATGTACGCTCGAAGCATCTTTTAGTATACAAACCCCAACATATCTTGCGTCCAGAGCCTTTGTCCTAGCGGCAAGGAGCTTAGACATTATTGTATGAGGTGCCGAGTTCGAGTCCTCTTGACATCAGTTGTAATTTCCTCCTTTCTATAGGAGTTTATTTGTAATTTCCTCATTCATATAGGATATATGAAGTTAATTTTTATTTTAAAAAAAAAAACCCCAAGATATCTTGCCTGTTGTTCCAAAGAGTAGTAGGCAAGATGTTGTGAATGTTGTTATCAATTCTTCTTACCTTTGGAAGTATTATACGATTCTGAGGCTTACAAAAAATATAAGACTACTGAGTGCAGCATCTTGTGATGAAGCAGAACATTTAAAGGAATTTTCTTCTTGGGTTGCTTCAATAGGAGATGGTGTTCTTGGTGGTCCAAATGATGGTGGAGTGACTATTGGTCTTCCTTCTGACATTGTATTGTCTAATTCTGGTGATCCTTTGAAAACAATTGTTTCGAAGATATATCCATCTTATATGAATCAAGAAGAGTTGAGTGGTTGCTTGCGTGATCGTCCAATACTTGCTCCTACGTTGGAGATTATTGACGAGGTTAACCAATTCATGATGTCGTTGGATCAGTCTGAAGGTCGTCTTTATTTGAGCTCTGGTAGTATTGCTAACTCAGATTCGACATCGGATGGTTTAGCTGAGATACATTCTGTTGAGTTTTTGAACAACTTGAAGTGTTCAGGTACACTTAACCATGAATTGTTGCTGAAAGTTGGTACTCATGTCATGCTCCTAAGGAATATTGGTCACTCGAATGGATTATGTAATGGCACAAGATTGCTAATTACACGATTATGTGATTATGTTTTGGAGGCTCAAGTGTTGGTTGGCCATAATGTTGGGCATAATGTTCTGATCCCTCGAATGTCTTTAATTCCTTCTGATCCAAGGTTGCCGTTCAAATTACAACGACGACAATTTCCTGTGGTTGTGTCGTATGCAATGACGATTAACAAAAGTCAAGGTCAATCTTTGGCTCATGTTGGGTTATTCTTACGAAAGTATTCAGTCATGGACAATTGTATGTTGCTATATCTCAAGTTACTAGTCGTGCAGGCCTGAAGATTTTGGTTTGTAAAGACGAGGACGATGATAGTATGGGTGATTCGACGTTAATGTTGTTTACAAAGAGGTTTTCCAAAACTTATAAACTATTGGTGTTTTGTAGATCATATTTTGTTGAGTTGTTTATTTTGTTCCATTTATTCGGTTGTTACTTTTTTGTCATTGTTTGCACATGGTTTATATTCTTCTCTCTTTTCTGTCTTTGTTTTTAGTACTAATCTCTTTTTCATATTAACCCACACGATTTTATCTTTATTTATACATATTTTAAAAATCTTATGTTCCGTGCATAGCACGGGTGTTGACACTAGTACTAAAAAAGAAAGTAACAACAAAAGAGCATATTCAACAAGGAAACGTAAAGAAAAGAGGTATATCATCTATTTTCCTTCTCAAAAAGTGAAATATACCATTCCGAAAAATAGTACATTCCAAAGAAAAATGGTATATAAAAATGTAAATGATTTTGAAAAAAAAATAAAATAATAGTACAAAACACATTAAAAAACATAAAATGTAATGCCTACTCAAATACATTCCTCATTAGAGAATGGTTTTTCATAAAAAGATGGCAAATATGGTAATTATAAGATTTACCTCTTCAATGATGTAGAGATAAAGATACCTCTTCAAAATAGAAAAATGTATAAAAACTTCTCAAATATCTCTCACCTTGGAAATGCTCTAACAATAACTAATTGAATACCTACTTTGATTTCTGCATATATCTGCAAAAATATAAAATTATTATCATCATTGAAAACAAAAAAAATATCAAGACAGTAGAGAGAGAAAGTATTGATGAAGATGATGAATATGTTTCAGAGTAAGTCGTATTTATAGAGTAATTTATTGCTGGTTTTTTGCTCCAATTATTTTCCCTCCCAAACTATTTTCCCCTCAAAATATAATTGTGCACTTTTCTTTGGCTCTGCAAAACCCTCCTTTTGGCTCCCTTTAGTTGAAATATCATTTTTTATTAGTGTGATTGATTGATAGTAAAATTAGCTTTTGTGAGCAAAGCTCACCTTATTATCTACTGGATTAAGCATGCTAAAGAAGTTACTATCTTTGTCTAATAAAAATATATTAATTTTACTATATCGGGTTTTCTTTAAAATTAGACCAATTCTAAATATGAAAAGTTTTAAATAAATACTAACCATACATATCATTCCAAGTGTAAATCCCACAATCCATTAACCCTATTTGCACCAATTTTTTCTTCACCCTCTCTTACTTTATCAATGACATATTAAAACCTATGTCATTTACAACTTTATCTATTTTTTTAGAACGAAAGGAGTATATAAAAACTTATTATATTGACTATTGGTTTCAAAACATTTTTGTTGCATGCTAAATTCTTTAAATAAAAAATTAAATAATAATGGAGTGAAGAACTGCAAGTTGGCGTAAAATACCCAACCGAACAACCATTTCGGTTTGCTCACAAATTCCCTCCCAAATTTTAATTTGAAAATTGGCACAATTATGTGAAATTTCCCTCTAAAAAAACCTTACTTATAGATATAGATGTAGGTTACTGTTAAAATGACATTTAAGATGACATTGTACTACCAAGGTCAACCATTAGATTTAGAAGCAGATTCAACCTTAGTCTGCCACGTGGCAAACTTACTTGAATATGTATCGTAGATTGCTTGATTATATATGATTTCGTATCGCAGATTGCTTGTAATCATATGTCGAGTTGCTTGTCTATGTATAGCAGAATGCTTGTCTATGTATCGTAGATTGCTTGCATAGATTGTCATTTTAACTATGGTGTCACAATAGTGCTTTGATTTCGTATCTCATATTGCTTGGAACCATATACCGAATTGCTTGCCTATATATCACATATTGCTTGAATATGTATTGCAGATTGCTTGTTACTTGTTATCACTTTAAGAGTGGTGTCACCCTAATGCACCCCGATATATATATATAGTAGTGATATAGGGCAAGTGCCCATTAACTACATAACTAGAGAACAAATCACAACTACAAGATTAAGAAAATCAAGGGCTAGTATTAATACATGTAATTTTAGAATTTAAAGGAAAAATTAGTTCTCTCTCACAAATTTACTCCACAATAACAAAGTGGGGGTATAATGGTCATTGACAGCCAAAATTAGGTTACGTTATTGCAAATTCAATCCAAAATCAGTTGGTCTTCTTCACCTCGGCGCAGCTGCTGGCGCTCCGCCGCAGGAAAATGACCTGCTCTGATCTCTCCTCTCGCGCAAGTTGGGAGGCTGATCGGTCTTGTAGTTCTCGATTAGAAACGAGACTCTCCCGACTCTGCCGACCTCCATGGTGCTGCAGGAGTTGCGGTGCGAGGAGGAGACGTCGGAGCAGGAGCAGGAAGAGAGACGCTGATCGCCCCATTCCGAGCAGACCAGCTTCACCAGCCTGTCCTTGAGGCAGTGAGCGCATATCCCCACCGACGACGAACTTGGATGCTTTATGCACGGCAGCTCCGACGCGGCGGAGTAGTTGAATTCGGGATCGTCGGCAGTGAAAGCCTCAACCGCCGCTTTGCCTATCTCTCTCATGCTTTGCCTTTCTCTCTCATGCCTTCCAACAAAACAGTGGACAGAACAAGATCAAAGGCCAAATTCTTGATGATGTTAAAGAAACTCTCAGTTTGATTGTATCAAGAAAGAGTGAGATGCCTCAAGCCAAGAAGGAAACCAAAGGGAAATTCCACTAGCTTAGTTTTATGTTGATTGATTTGTTAGATCATCTTGTTCATATGAAGATTAGCACCCTATTTGTATTTATCGTTGTTGTATCATATTATAAGAAAACAAATTGTTCCATCAGTAAAAACGAAAGATGCTAATTTCAAATTAATCATTTTGTTCAATCATATCCTCTCATCACAATTCACAACCACCACGTTTTATTTCATAATTATAGCATATATCAACTACTTTATTCTAAGAGTAATGTGTTTTGTTAACAATAGTGAAGTAAAATAATGCTAAGAGTGATGTGTTTTGTAAACAACAGTGAAGTAAAATAATGCTAAGAGTGATGTGTTTTGTAAACAACATTGAAGTAAAATAATGCTAAGAGTGATGTGTTTTGTAAACAACGGTGAAGTAAAATCATGCTAAGAGTGATGTGTTTTGTAAACAACAGTGAAGTAAAATAATGCTAAGAGTGATGTGTTTTGTAAACAACAGTGAAGTAAGATCATGCTAAGAGTGATGTGTTTTGTAAACAACAGTAAAGTAACATAATGCTAAGAGTGATGTGTTTTGTAAACAACAGTGAAATAAAATCATGCTAATAGTGATGTGTTTTGTTAACAACAATAAAGTAAAATCATGCTAATAGTGATGTGTTTTTTAAATAACAGTGAAGTAAAGTTATGCTAATAGTGACGTGTTTTATTAACACCATCAATATACTTGCTGCGTTCTTCTCTAATTTGATTCGCTTTTATATGTGATTTATATGGATTTAGCTTCTCTGGAAAAAGGTTTATCCCTTCCCCATTTCCTTCCGTTTTCCCGGCTGACCTGATTCCTATTTGCTCTCTTCTTTATTTCTTCTTTGACGATTTATGCGATCCTTAAAAAAATCTGCTTTGTTTTAAATTTTTAATGATCAGTAGGGAAGAGAGCCATTGAGGCGGAATTGGTGAGTGCTAAGAAGCAGAAGGTAGCGGAAAATGTGGCTGAGATCACGAGTGATACGGAGGTGGCGGTGGCGCAGATAGAGGAAGAAGAAGATCCGATGAAATTGGATGAATTTCTCAATTCCAGCTTATGAATTTCATAAAGTAATTTCTAAAAATGCCCTTGGTCTGTTTTACATTTTTAAAATAAATAATATTTATTGTCTTTATTTGTGACTGAGATTTGTTCTCTAGTTATACACTTAATATTAGTTATACTTTTATCACTAACCTCTATATATATATATATATATATATATATATATATATATATATATATATATATATTTTTCTCACCCACCTTCTCTCTCCTATTCTACATTTCTATTTTTAGTTTAAATAATTTTTGTTAATTCTTGTTAATAATTCTATTTTTGTTAATTCTTGTTAATAATTTACGGAATTAAAATTCCACACAAATAAGGAGCCATATTTATAGAATTTTCAAAAAAATTGATAAAATAATCGGGACATCCGCGCGGACGTCCGTGGAGTCAACGCAATGGCAGACGTCAGCAAGGACGTCGCGACGGACGTCCCGGGAACACCGCGAAACTCCGGTGTCCGGAGCGGACGTCCATATCCGCGTCACCGCCGCACAATGGCGGACGTCCCGCGCAAAACTCCGGCAAGCCGGCTGGACGTCTGCGGGGACGGGTGCCATTGTGGATGCTCTAAGCATGTAGTAGCGCATAAGTAGGAAATATTGATAATTTCAATATTAAAAATTATTCATTATTCTATAAAAGTGATTTAATGCATATCTTCTATAAAAGTGATTTAATGAATACAGAATATCTTCTAAAAATAACTCTATTAATTGGCATGTCTAGTTGGATCCGAGCTATTTATTTTTTCATATATTAAAGATTAAATGGTTGAATACACCACTTCATAATGACACTTTGGTGTGGAAGGGCCACTGAATATTTTCTCGACATATGGATCACACAATTTTCCAACATTATTCCCACTACCTTCTCTCTTTTACTTTACAATTTACACATTAAAATCCGTGCTATTTACAAGTTTGTCTATTTTTTGGGACAGACAGAGTAGTTTGTATCATGATATTTGGAATTCACCTAATTACTCTAATAATTTTATAACATAAAAGACAAAAATATTAATTACATATATTTAAATTATTAAATAAATGAGTTAAAAAGACGTGATTACTTTTTTTATTGAATTTCATATAAAAATAAAGAATATAAAGAAATTACACTTTTAGAAAATAAAGAATTCAAATTAAAATCGTAAAATCAATTTATTACTATATCATTAATTAAATTTTAATTTATATAATTGAGCTTTATAATACTCTATAAATAAAAAGAGATAATAACTATTTTATAACTTTAAAATATTAAATAGACCAATTAAGAGCATGTAATTATTTTTTTGATTTAATTTTGACTGTAACATTCTAAATAAATACGAATTAAATTAAAATAAAAATTATGAAATTCTCAAAATCAAAATTGTAAAACACAATTAGTATTAACACATCATATAATCAAATTTTAATTTATGTAATAAGATAGTGTATTGAGCTAAGACTCTAATATCTTATAAAAAGAAAAGAAAATATTAATTATTTAACTTAAAATATTAAATAGACAAGTTAAGAAAATGTGACCGGGGGTCGAATTTTACGTTCCAAAAATAAAAAAATTATAAGCTGAGCAAAAATATTACTCCCTCCGTCCCAGCCTAAGCGAGACGTTTCATTTTTACACTTATTTTGCAAAAATGATACTCTCTCCGTCCCACAAGAATATGCATTCTTTTCTTTTTAGTTCGTCCCACAAGAATATGCACTTTCTAATTTTGTAAAGTCATTTCTCTCTAATGAGGTGGGACTCATTCTCCACTAAGGCCATCAGCAACGCGTCTCATTGCCATCTCTATCTCGTATTGGCGAGACGAGACGACATCGAGAAGGCGTTGCAGCCCCGCGTCTCGTCTCGGTCTCGGCGAGCGTCTCGTCCCAGCGAGACGGTTGGCGCGCCAGCTCGCCACGTGGCGCGCTGGCGCTAGGCGTGACGCCCACTCGCCGGCCCGCGAGTGGTCGTCGTCACGCTGACGCAATAAATCATTTAAAAAAAATCGATTTTATTTATAAAAAATAAATAAATAATTAAAAAACGGTCATATGACTGTACAACGGTTATTTTTTTATTCTATAAATACTCATCTTTCATCTTCATTATACACACAAACACACATCTATTCTTCTCAAATCATCTCCATTTCCTCTCCAATTTTCATCACAAAATGTCCGGCGACGAAAACTCTGGCGGCTCCGGCGGCTTTCACATAAACGCGTTTGGCGACTGGGGGCATGTACAATGTCTCGGGTGGTGCTGGTTCCGGTTCGTCGACGCCGGCGACGTACCAACCACCCCATTTTGATGTGGATGCATACGCTCGTCCCTCCGCCACGAGGTATTCGCAGGTATTATCCCAAATTAGGGAGTATTATCCGGATAAACCCAATTCGGAAGGAGGACGAGGCGGTGGAAGCTCCAGGGCTCGCGCATTCGACGCCGTTGAGGAAGAGGAGGAGGCAGCCGAGGAGGAGGAGGATGTAGGCCGTCATCCATACAACCGCAAGGTCAGCGTTTCGTACGATCCCATCGTCGGGAATCAATAAACCCGGAAATATTTTTGGAAAAAGGTCACCGACGCCTACAACGAGATTAAGCCAAAGGGGTCCCACCGTCGCACATTGAAGATGATCCGCAGTCATTTTGACCGAGTCGACAGAGAAGTCAAAAAATTTTGCGGGATTTACAAGAATGAAGCGGCGAATTACCAAAGCGGAGCCGACATTCTGAGAGCGGCTTTGCGAGTCTTTTTTTACGACAACGACAAAGAATTCAAACATGTCGATGTTTGGGAGGTGGTCAGAGACGAGGAATGATGGGCTGGCGGTGTCCAGTCCAGCACAGGCTCGACCTCGAAACGCACGAAGCACACGACGGGTGGCCAGTACTCGTCTAGTGAGGGCGGCGCAGCACAAGAGTTTGCCTCACAGGAGATTGAGGGCACGACCACCAATGCAGGGGGTCCTCTCGTGGGCGCTGTAGGCCGTAAGGGACCAAGGCAGCGAAGGCGGCTAGAGGGAGGAGGGGCCGAGGTGAATCAAGCCAGGCTGGCTCGGGCTCGGTCTTGGGCTCGAACACCCTATTGTCCATGTACTTGACCGCCACGATGGCTGACACTTCCCGCATGACGCCTTCACAATATCAAGCCCATCTTGCCGGAATTGAGTATATGGCGAGACAAATTGGTATTCCGCCTCCAGGTAGCTTGAGTGCACCGCCACCGCCTTCGGAGGATGATTCGCCGGCGGAGTAGTTTTTTAATTTCTATAAAATTGTATTTTAAATTATGTAATTTTTATTTTTTAGGATTTTAATTATGTGTTTTTTTTTATTTTTTTGAATTTTAAGTTGTATTTTTATTTTATTTAATGAAGTGTGTTTTTTATTAATTGTATTTGTTGGAAATAAAAATAAAAAATGAAATTAAATGAATAGTTAAGGGATGAGATGGTTAAGAGACGGATAAGAGATGGAGGGTTGCAGGTGCTGTCTCTTAGTTAAGAGATGGAGTGAAAAGTATAGTGGGGTCCATAAATAATTAAGAGATGAGACAGTTAAGAGACGGATAACAGACAGCGTTGTGGATGGCCTAACAATACTCCATTCTCTACTAATAATACTTTAATTTCTTTTTCTCTCCACTTCTCACTTATTTTATCAATTTTGTATTAAAACTCGTGCTTTCCACTTTAACTATTTATTCAAAACTGCTCTAGAAAACTACATAAGGGGATCCCTTAGATATGTATTGTAGTTTACATAGCGAATTTTAGTTAGGAAAAAATAATGTAGGGAGAATTTATCAAATGTATGTTGTAAATTCGTACGTGATAAAAAATATGCTATTTTTCAGGTTAGTGAAATAAAACAAGTATTAGTATAATTTATTTTATAGTTAAAACCACTAAATATATTATAATTGTAAAAGTCATGTAAGTATTATACTCCCTTCGGCCTACAAGAATATGCACTCTTTCCTTTTTAGTCCGTCCCACAAGAATATGCACTTTCTAATTTGGAAATTCTTTTCCCTCTAATGAGGTGAGACTCATTCTCCACTAACATATTTGTGGACGGTGTGAATTTTAATGAGAAATTAATAAAGTTGGAGAAAAAAAGTAGGTAAAGTAAGAGAAATATGCAAAAAAATGGATAAAGTATGAGAGAGAGGAGAAAAATGAGTAACGTATGAGATTAATTTTTAGAAATGAGCCTATTTTTTGTGGACATTCGAATATAGCAAAATGAAACTATTTTTCATAGACGGAATGAATAATATTTTATTTATTTTAATTGATTTCATATTTATTTTTATTACTGAGCAATATAAATTATAGAGGAGGAGGGGAGATGAATTTTCTAACTCAATTATGAAAACTCTCGAGTCAACTGATACTAAAACATTGTAAATTTAAATATGATAAGATTAATTTTGAAAGATGTATCTTTGATAATTAATTATTTGATGCAATATGTATTTATTAATCATTTGCATGGTATATCTTCAATTAACTTATGTTATTAAATGTTTGATTATTTTGTACTCCGTATATATCTTTTAACGTTAGTATAAATTATTAATAAATTTAAACTAAAATATTAATTAATTTAAATTATCATCATTTGCAAATTTTAAGTGTATCGCAATCAACTTTCAAATAATATAATTGTCAAATAGAGATTTATTACAACTAATTAATTTTATATATGACATTGAATATAATTAAGGAAATGTTAGAAGTATACCAGAATTATATAGATTTTAGCAAATTTCATTCACCTTAATTAGAAGAATTAAACAGTTTTACATTTACGGAGATAAGGGAGTATGATCGATTGCTAACTATTTAACAATCTAATTAATTCTTAGCCATTAGATTAGGAGATCTTGTGATTGAAATAATGATTTGTGGATTATACTTCAAAATTTTAAAACTATTAAAAATTATATATGGTAGTTAAAATTAATCACTTTCTCTCCTCAAAATCATCTTAAAACTTTAAATTTACGTAACTCTCTCGATTTAAATTATTTTTTATAAAAAATATATCAAATTAAAGGTAATATTATAGGGATTCTAGTGAGACTTCAATTGCATATATTCCGACAATAATCTGATGATGAAATTTTATAATTTTTATTTCAATTTTCGTATATGTTGATAAACAAATTTTATATCAATAAATGCATCAAAAAGTTTCCCAATGCATGTACAGTATCAATAAAACAGTGCTCAAGTTTTCGTGTACGTATGTTAAAATATCTATATTATTGTGTTGATAATTTTAATACACTATGTTGATATTAGAATAACCACGAAAATTATCATGTAATGACAGATTGACGATTTTACCATTTTATTGACATTTTATCTACTATTTATCGGACGTCTATCAAAATGCATCACATTAAAGGCACCGAAACGATCTTGTATTATCCTAAATTAAATAATTTTTTTTTTTGTATTCTCATCTAACTTGGTTCTCATTTTCTCCCTTCCAACTCACACTCTTAGTATAAATAACCCATTATTCTACAAATAAAATTATTTAAATTAGTATAATACGATGTCGTTTGTTGTCTATAATGTGACATTCCTTTGGTTGACGTTCACGTAAGTAAATTATCAAGTTATGGTAGCGTCAAAATATTAATTAGTTATAAAATTAGAATAAATAAATGATTTTGTTGTAAAAAATAGAATATATCAATATTTTGGTGTTTTACGTGTACATTCAAAGTCCAAGTTAGGATTTAAGAAAGTTTATGAATATATTGGTACGATAAGTACGCACAGATCGTTTGGCGAACCTCTTCTTTCAATACATGTCTCTAATTTTATGTCAGATTGGTATTCACTCGTTGATATTATCGTTGTGGCCACAATAACCTATGCAAATTTTTTGAGTTGACGCTATGAAGTACTTCCTCTGTCTAAGAGAAAATGACCCTATGGTACGAGATTTTATGCACTCATATTTTAAAGAGTTTTAAGAAAAGAGAAAAGGTTGGTGATGATTTAAAGTAGAAAACATGAATGAAATAAGAGAAATTTTTTTATTACTTTGGCTAAATATTGTAGTTGTCTAGTTGATAAATAGGGTTAATTTCTTACTTGCATACTATTAAATTTTGATGCTTGTGTCGAATTAGTTACCAAGTTTGTTTGTCTCAAAATGAATAATAAATATATTATAATTTTATTCAATGTGTTTAATTTTTTTATTCCACTTAACAATATTATAAATAATGACACATAACATTTTATATTGAAGTTATTTACACGTCATTCTTTATTTCAATTCTGAGTACGTAGGTTTCCTATTGATCCCATTCCTATCCGAATACTCCCTCCCGATAGAATTATTAGAGTTAGGGCAAGAGGTGAGTAAAAAAATAAAAATTGAATATTCGAATCGATCTAAACTGAAATTTTGAAATCTGTTCGGTTTTTTTATCTTTTAGTTCGGTTCGGTTTTAAAATATAAAATTCTTGGTTTTTCAATTTGGTTCATTTGGGTGAAAAAAATCGAAAAAACCAAATTTGATTTTATTATAATACAGGGTTGATAAGTCTCGTTCTAGGCCTTGGTTACAGGTCAGGATAACGTGCTTAATTGGATAATTTCAGCAAAAATAGTTGCTAAAGTGTGCATGGTCAGGTACTAGTAAAGAGGAAACGGTCGGAAGAAATTCAAGTAAAAAGCATGCAGGAAAGATGCAATACTGATCAAGATGCATGCCATGAAGCTTTATCCCAAGAAGGAGTGGAGTGCTACAAGTGATCATCTATTTAGAAGGGGAAGAATCGTCAACTCAAGAGAAGGAGCAGCCCTAGGGATTGGGGCAGACCACCCTATAAATAGAAGATCAATATTGAAGAAACATGTCCATGTTTAGACCATTTCGTAGATTAGCTCCAGTTTACTCTCATAGATAGCTTAGTTAGTTAGTTTTCAGTTAAAGTTTCCGGCCACCTGCCGGGAGAAGGAGTCCACCATCCATTTCAGCCAGTTTGCCGACGTAGTCCCAGAAGTTTCATCGCTCTGAGGAGCAAAACACTCTTTTACTTGCTTTGTTTTATGCTTTCTTAAGTTTCAACAATTGTTTTGGTTTGTATTCACGCTGTTCTTAGTTAAACCCTTAGTTGGAACATCTTTTGGTTTGATAATCTCGAATGAAATGAAGTTTTTGTGGTTTTGATTTGTGTTCTAGCTTGCCTTTGATTTCTTCCGCCTAGTTAGATAGATCTAGTGGTTTCACGTTGATTTCTGTTGACCGAGTGCTCAAATCTGCCTAGTGAAGTTAGATATAGTGTTTCTTTAAGTTTCTCAAAGTTTCAATCTGTCGTTTTTCTTAAGATTTGAGTTTTCCACCACCTTGCATGTTGACCTGTTTGCACGTGTCCTGATTCCTGCCTGATTTAGTTGCATGAGTTTAATTTCTAGTCTAGATCTAGAATTAGTGCGTTGGTTTGAGTTAAATCTGAGTTGCTGTATTTGATTCCAAGCATTTATCCATGGAGGTTTAGCTTTCCGATCATTTTTTGTAGCTTGGTGAAGAAGACAACATCTCAATCTGAATCTGGGACCACTTTGTTGCTTTTTTACTTTCATCCTTTCACTTTTTCATGTCCAGGTAATACTTAGTCAGCATTGTTTGTTATTCCCTTTACCTTTTGTCTATCCATTTAGGGTAATATTTCACTTTTCACATACACACTAGTGGTCCAACTTTCACCCTCACGTATGCATCCCGCAGCATGAAACATTTAGTTACTTACTGGTCAGGATAGGTAAAGTCCCATTTTATTTTACGCCTAGGTTAAACTCAACCCCAAAGCGTGATAGCTAACCAACAACCCTTTCAGAATGTCATTGCAAGTGTATAACACCTACATCCATCTCTGTTGTATCGATCCTTTACACCACTATACTAGCCAGTATAAGTGAGTTGATGTTTTTGATAGGGAAGATAGATACAGACCCAACGACACAACTAGTCTAGGTACCCTCTTAACCAGCTGACACATACACACAGAGTCAGAGTCTATCTTCTGATCTTTCAGGGGTGCATTAAGGTCTTAGTACCTCCTTAGTATTAAGCATCAAACAAATCAGGGCCCTTAGATCCTTTGATTGGATGATTGTGATAAGTTATATTATTAGAATAAGATGCTACTCCCTTCGTTCCACGATAGTTGAGTCATTTCATTTTCTGCACTCGTTTTAGAAAAATGATAATAAATAGTTAAAGTGGAGAAAAAATAAAGTAAGATAGAGAATAATGTAGATAATACTAATCTACCGTATTCTGTCACCTACTTTACTGTCTTTCCATTTTAACTATTTATTATTATTTTTCCAAAACGAGTGTAGAAAATGAAATGACTCAACTATCGCGGAACGGAGGGAGTACATTATTAGGGAAGCTATATTATTAGACTAATAATCTACTCCCTCCGTCCACGAAAAATAGAACACATTTGTCATTTTTGGTTGTCCACGAAAAATAGAGCATATTTAAAAAAGGAAAGTTTTCAACAACTTATCTCTTACTTTTTTCCTTCTCTCCTACTAATAATATGGACCCCACATTCCACCAACACTATTAGACTAATAATCTACATTATTAGATGACACGTTGCAATATTCTAACCATTAAATTACAAGATCCAATGGACTACGAGTGTTTTATTTTTGAACAATATTTAATATACGAATATGAATACATCCCATATAGTATTAATGATGAATAAATGTAGTACTATATGTAGTGAAATTGGTCTGTCAAATACTATAAATGATAAAAAAAAATTTAATATATTGTGGTAATATTTTGAAATAGTATCAACAAAATTAAAATGAATAAATTTCATGAATATTTCAAAACAAATAAAATTAAACTATTTTTAAAATTGTATTGAAAATTTCTCTTGGGCCCTAGTAATTTGGCTGGTTCCGTACCCATTTATTATAATCAAAGCCCAACATATAAAAAGTGCGTGCACAAGCCCAATAAAGTTGAGAAGGTCTCAAACCTTAAAAAAGCCTAGAAATTAATTATGCCCAAAAATTAATATTCATTTGATTTTTTTTCTTTTTGAAGAGAAGACAAGTTTATGTAACGTGTTTTGATTCATTTGTAAATACACATTTATACCTCATTTTTTAGTTGGTAATACGTTCTTGAAAAGGTACTTTTATTGAAACAATTTTCTTTAACAAACGTGGATTTAAAATCGATATATGCAATAATTCGTAAAAATAATATCTTTATCTAAATGTGTTGATAGTATCTGCCATTTGTCTGTTAGATTGGCTGATTGAAAGCTGGAATCTGAAGGAGCAGAAGGTGTTTGACGAAATTCATAAAAGGTGTGAATTGGCTTTGATTATGTTTTAGTTAATTATAACTATTAATCAAAATTGTTTGACCTATTTATAAAATAAGATAGTCATATTACAAAAACACAATCACACAATGCTAATAGAAAAGTTTTACATCACATTTCATATGCTAATCAAACACAAACCAAATTGCTCAACCTCAGTGATGATGCCTTTCTCTCTTCTCCTCTTCTTCTTCTTTGGTGTCTTTTTCTCCTTCCTCTCTCGTAAAATATCTTGTCAGCAACCTCTTCTATCTTCTCAAAGTATCTTTCTCTCAACCTTGTGCAACATAACAGTGTCCACGCGACGCTTCCGAATCCCACAACGCAGCAAACACATATTCCCACTCAATCTCCTCCTCTTTTCCTTCTGATTCCTCTGATGGACGACGGTTGTTGAAACTTCCGTTGAGTGGGAATCCAGATAACCCCGCGTTTCCTTCAAATGAATCTACCGAAAACGTTTGAAACTGGCGGCCAGTTGGGATGGGTCGTAAGACACATTCAAGAATGAAAGGAAATCGAGTTTTGTGAGCTCATCTGGTATTCTCCCGGTGAGCTTGTTTGAAGAGAGGTCGAGCGACCCAAGCTCTGCCAAGGCACCTAATGATCTTGGGATTGAATTAGTGAGAGAGTTGTGGGATAAGTTGAGAAGATACCAATTGCATCTGGTATTTTTCCTTGAAAATGATTGGAAGACAAATCAATGCATGTACAGTCAGGCCAAATCTTCACAAGCAATTCTTTTGACTGTTAATGTCACCTCAGCCCGATAGTAATAGGCGAGACTTAGAAACTGAGACTCTGAACTTGTAAAGCATCATTCCACTCCAGCTTGAAAAGTTTAGTGAATCCAGAGTGCCACTGAAATGATTTGAAGATATATCCAAAATTTGAAGATTTTGTCAAGTCTCCATGGAATCTGTTGGATCGTAACACAAGAACCTTCAAGCTCTCCGGCAGGACCTCGCAAGGGAAACTATCATCAAAGTTGTTGTTTGCAACATTCCCAGACTTGGGAATCTTCCCTCAGACTTGGGAATCTTCCCTCCTAATTGTTGTCACTAACATCAAAGGCTCCTAGGACACAATTCCCTCTCATTGCATCAGGGATAACACCCCTAATGTCACGACCGCCCTTTAGGGTTAATAAATACGGACGATCGTGATTAAAAGAATTAAATAGAAGGACGAAAAGAATTAGGGTTTCAACACAAGATGGACCAACAATTAATATCCAAATAAATAAGCAAGAGTTTAATATTATCCAACGAAATCTCAAGTATTCAATATCCAACAAATTTAAGTTTGCAAGCCCAATAAAGAATAAGTGCAATCAATATCACAGCGGAAACGACCAAGAGAAAGAATGACGTCATGTGTGAAGACACAACGACACTCAAGGTTCAAAGACATCAATTATATATTAAATTCACTTGCTCAACACCACCACATCCTCGTCGCCGCTCAACCTGCACATAGGGAAAACACATGCAGGGCTGAGTACCATAAGAATACTCAATGGGCTCATGCCGAAAACATTTTCATTAAAATTTGTAAATTTATCATGCCATACTTAAGTAACCGTCGGGGTTTAGCTTTAGAAAGGCCCGAGGCACTAAAATCATTTCCCATAGTAAAATTCGACTGATCAGTCATTTTCCCATAGACGTTCGCCATATCTGCCAATACATGACTTGGAATGTGGCCACAAACCAAGCCACTAGACCGGCCAGCCCGTAGCTAGCACACGATCTACCATAGGTGTACACTAGTCCAGGTAGGGTTTGCGGCCCCACGTGGACCCGAATTCGATTTATATAACAACGGCACATAGCCATACCAGATAGGCACGTAAAACACAAATCACGGCATGATAAAAACATTTTAAACCACCCTTATCTCTCCACGGTCATACGTAAAAGAGTTTAGTAAAATAAAAACCCACACGTAGGGCAGGGTAGAAAAGAAGCCCACCTCGAGTGCTTATTCCAAAACTATTTTCTTTCCTTTGCGATCACGATTCCCTTGCGAGATATCACCTTTAGATTTAAAATAACACATAAATCAACACACTTTCAAATTAAGTAAATAAAATGCATGCACCCTAGTTTAAATCTTTTATCTCGTTTTCTCGATTTTTCGTTTATTCGGCGGCCGCCCAAGGCGTCGCGTGCAACGCCGGTCGGCCGCTTACGTCAATAATCGCTCCGATTGCTCCTCGTAATTTTCTTCAAAATGCAGATATTAATCCCAATATTTATTTAAGCTCGTAAAACTATTTATTTCGAACATAGGATAAAAATTATTAAACTTCCACATTATCCGGAAATTAGTTAAATAATTCCCCATAAGTAATTTATCGGCCCAAAACTTAATTCGTTCCCACCTTATGTCTTTAATTTAATTAATCAATACCCCCACTAAAGAAGGCCCAAACCATTTAATTAAAAGTCCAAGATTTAATTATTTCCTCCACTTTATCTTCAATTACAATTTTAAGCCCAACAATTAAACATTCTACCCACTTCTAATTAATGAGGCCCAAACTTAAAGAAAACAAAAGCCCAAGAATCCAAACTCCTTCCTTCACTCACGTAACACCCTCTCTCTCTCTCTACCCCCTTCTTCTTTCTCGACGGAAATCGCAGCAGATCGCCGCCTTGACCGCCTCCGCCGTCGGCCGCTGCTCTCGGCACGCCGTTCGCTCTGAGCCATCTCCAACCGCTGCACCCGACGCCGTCGCTGCTGTTTCGCGCCGCTGCCGCTCGTCGCCGGAGTCCGCCGCTGCTGTATCGCCGTCCAGCCGCCAGCCACTGCGGTCGTCGCTCCCGGCGTTCAGTCATCGCACATCCAACTCCGCTGGAGCCGTCGGGAGAGCGACGCCGCTGCTGTCAGCGACGCGTGCGTCGGTAATTTCCGCCATCCGTTGCTCCGATTCACCCCGAATCAGACCCGACGCCCCCAACACTCACTCGATTCTCCCCGCGAGTTAAGTTTCTCAGATTCGATTCCAGTTCATTAAAGTTCGCTCCTTTTATTATTTTTTCCAGTTTTCTTTGATTAATCGTTTAAGAGGTAAATTCACAGATTTATCGATGATAGCGTTTGACGTAAAGATGCAGCAGTTTCAAATCGAGATTGGTTGGAGGGGGTGTATACCTTCACTAATCTGAGACGGGTAAGCTGTAAATAATAGAGATTGTGACTTCTATCTTCCTTTCTCTTGGTTTCTGCCAGAAATATGTTCATATGTCAAAAAGGATTTATTTTGGAAGAGGATGATGGATTTTCTCTGAAATTACCTCTAGTCAGATTGGTAATGGAGACTAGCAGTGGATGGAAAAGAGTGTGTGGCTTGATTCTCTTTCTCGGTCCTGTTCAAGAAGTTCAATGCGTTTGGCGATTTGATTTAGAAGTAAAAACGTGTACAGTGATAGAGTTCGCAAGAATACCTTGAGTAGGAATTTGAAGAGAAGTTCTGTTTTGCTGCAGGGATGGGAAGAAAGAAACGAAGAGTGAAATCTGTATTATAGAGGAGTAGTAGATTTGGTGGAGAGATTGGAGAGATTCATGAGAGAGAGAGACGGTTGCAGCATCGTGTGTTGGGGAGTGGGAGTTTCGGTTTCTTTCTTTTTTTTTTTTCTCTTTCTGATTTACTTGAATTTATCTGGTATTTTATTTATAGGTTACGGGGGAGGAAAAATTCCATCACGGAGCAGGAAAATCTACGTAAAATCTTTAATTAAATCTTGAATTAAAGATATTTTATTTTAGTTGGTTTAGATTAATTCACAGCCCGTTGTATTTTATTTTAAATTGTGCAGTCCATTTATTTATCACGGACTGGACCTTTATTTAATTATTTATTTAATTTATCGAATCCAACACGGAATTGAATCCAATAATTATTCCTCACGGACATGAATTATCTAAATTCGCATAATCGTTTATTTCACAAATCCCCAATTAACAACAATTAATTACCAACAATCAATTCACGGACTTCGCAGAGTTAATACCATTAAAACAAGTAATTTAGGTTCACAAATTAAGTTTAGAAAAACGGGGCGTTACACCTAATATTGAGAACTGTAAGTTCATTATTTTCTTCCAATAGGCAGCGAGGTATGCTACCATTTAAGTTATTGAAACACCAGTCGTGAACCGCAAGTTGAGATATACTGCTGAGGGAGGTTGGAATTACTCCGGTTGGGAAAAGAAAATAGACCGTTTTGATTTTGAAAGCAAGGGAAACTCACAGCTCAACAGGTTAGAGTGCAAGTTAAGTGTTTTAATAGTACTCCCCCGTCCCATTCAAGATGGTCACCTTTTCTTTTTTGTTTGTTCCAATCAAGACCGCCACTTTCTAATTTTGGAAATAACCTCCTCTCTTTCTCTATTCATTAAAATATTCAACTACATTTTTCCTCTTTACCTTATTCCACCTATCAACACTTCCTAAAATCCCGTGCCACTTAAGAATGTGGTCATCTTGAGTGGGACGGAGGGAGTATTAGGTATAACGTAAGGGTTTTGGAAATATGTCAGATGATTAAGAGAGAGATTCAAGAATGATATTTCTATCTCCCGAATCCAGCTAGGAATATCCCCTCCTATATGATTGTTTGAGAGGTCCAAATTTTCCAAATATAATACTACATATATGTTTGTCTGTATAACTTACTCCCTCCGTTCCCCACTAATTAACATCGTTTAACTTAACACGAGTTTTAATAAATGTAGTGAAAAATGAGTGAAAAAAGTTAGTGGAATGTGTGTGCTACTTTAATATACTCACTCCGTCCCCTTGTAATATGGCATAAGTTTTCGGCACGGAGATTAAGAAATGAGTGTTATTGGTTAAGTGGGATTGGTAATAAAGTAGATAAAGTGATGTGATGTTTTTCTTTTTCTTTTTCTTTTTCTTTTATTGTAATAATTTGATTCCAATTAATTATCATTTATTTAACGTGATTTCTTTAGGACTTAATTAAATTATTAATGCAATCTAATTCATGTTCTTTTTATATATTATGGTAAATTCTATGTAATAAAGGAATAATTACAATCTGATTTTGCACAACAAAATTAAAAAAAAATCCGAAAAGTGTAACTAAAATTAAATGCAATAAGTTTAATGGACAATCTATAAAATTGAACACATTGTATTCAACTAAAATTAATTGCAATAAATACAATGGAGAACTCTTGTTTAGTTGCATTACCATCTACCGCTAGAAATTTAAAGTGATGTCTGCCGCTAAAAATTTAAAGTGGCGGCAAATGAAATTCTGCCAAAAGATACATCTGCCGCCAATACAAAATGCATTAACTAAGTCTATAAATATCGATTCATACTCCCATTTCTTCAACTCCAGTCCAGCATTCAAAATATGGGAAAACATATTAAATATTCACCAGAGAAGAAAAACTTGATAGTTCAATTCATCCTCCAAAAGTGCGTTAATGGGAAACCTCCTCGTAACACTCTCAAAGAAGCTCAACAGAAATTCGGCTTGTCGAGACAGACTACCACAAGATATTGGAATGCTGCAAAACAACAACAACAACAACAAAAAGGCAAATCCATAAGGTTAGTAAATTCTAAAAAAGTCTAGATACCACCGAAAATTTATTCAGCTAGATATGACTGTTCTGCAAGGTTTGCATTTCTCTCAAAGATGCAATATTAGAATTTTAGCTATTGCATTAGGATGTGGTAAAACCACAGTTTGGAGATGGGTGAATGTTGAGCTAATTAGGTCACATACTTCAGCAATACGACTTAACAACCCCGAATAAGCTTCTACGCTTGACATTCACTCTACAAGCCATAGAACTAGACAGAATCTTAAACAAGATTGTGTTTAAGAACATGCGCAATACCATCCACATAGATGAGTGGCGAGACTTGGAAAGAGGCGAAAACGCGATTAGAATGCGGATCAAGTTATATGGAATGATAACCGAACCGGTCGGATCAGTTAGCAAATTGTCGTTGCCACTTAATCACTGCAGTCTTGCTCTCGCTCTTTCTTCCTTGCCAATTTTGCATAACTTTAACAGTAAAGCGGCAAGTTCGGGGTCAATCCCACAGAAAAGTTGGTGTGTCGAGTGTGTGAGTAGTGAATAGGGTGTAACATCTTGTGACCTTTATTTAATATATGTCTTTTGGAAATTTCATTTATGAGTTTTAAATTTATTTGCTACGTGATTGAGTTTGATTATGTGGAATAAATCGTCATGGGGGAATTGGAATAAAGTACTATTTATATTTAATGTGGGGAAGATCGACTCTTTAGTGTTGTTTTTCATATCTAATCTCTTTTACCTCGCGTTGTGATCGAGTGTTATGTTTAAAGTAAGTATCATGTAGTTCTTTTAGCATTGAAGAACTAATAGCTAGTTTGTGAGGTTCTTTTTACACATAAAAGTCCAAAAGCGTTTTTACAACGAGTTCGATACTAGAATAGAATAAGAACACGATTTCGGACATCACAAGAGTCGTGCCGGGACGGACTCGCGCCGGGCAGCCCGGGGCAGCCGTCTTCCGTCCTCCGGGTCTTGCTCGATCACCACTTTTTGCACTCCCGATTCCTACACGAAAGAATAGACCACGTATCAAATACACTTTCGACATCAAATCAAGACGAAAAGTGGATAAGAACCGCATCACATCAAGCACGTTTTCCTAACAACGGCCGCATTAATTAGTTGTCGTATCAAAACGAAAAGACTTGAATTTTTGTCTTTTGTGAAAAATAATTTTCATTTCCATTTTTTTTACTATCTCTTTTGTCTATATATATATATAACTTCCATCCTCTCTGTCTCTTCATCCTCTCCAAAAAATTTCTTCCATCCTTGTTCTTGCATCCATTGGAGTTGGATTTTCAAGAGTTCCCGACGAATTGCATCAATCTTTGCTTCTACCGTTTGATTTTTGATTCGAGAAGGTATAACTAAAATCTTTTCCTCGTCTTCACCATTGAAAACCTTGTTCTTGATTCCTTCATGCATATAGTGAGTGTAGGAATCTTAGATCGCATAATTAATCGGTGGGAATTTGTGTTTGTATGAGAACAATTGTGAATATGCGATTTTGAATGAATATGTGTGAAGTTTGAATGAATCATTGGTGAATGATGTGTGAATATATGAGAACATGATTGTGAGAACCTTTTAAAGCATGATTGTGTGTTGGAAGCATGAAAAAATTGTGTTTGGATGAATGAGGAAGAAACCCTGATCTCGAAATTGTGAATTCTCAAAACTGTGGTGTTCGGACAGGGGATTCCGACGTGTATTTGACTGACCAAACGATCTTATTTTGGTGCGAATTTGTGAATGAATAAACTTCAAGGTGTTTTGTATGTTGTGAGTGAATTTCAGCCCCTTTCGACGAAAGATGAATTTTTAATAAATTTTTGAAGTCGACTGCGCAATTCTGTCGGCCAGAATGTTTCGTATTCTGTTTGACCGACCAAATGACTTCCGTTTGATGTGATTCTTGAACTAGATGAAAATTTGATGTGTCTTCTGAGTCTTGTAAAAATTTCAGCCTTATTAGACATCGGATGAATGTTTGGCGAATTTTTTAAATGAACTGCGCAGTGCTGCCAGAATTTTTATGTTCCGATCAGAGAGTTGCATAAATGTTTTGACTGACCAAATGATATGATTTCGGTGTGAAATCTTAACTGGCTGAACTTGAATGTGTCTACTGTGTTGTGATCAAATTTTAGCGTCATATGAGGACGGATGGATTTTTGGTGATTTTTACAAACTAACCGCGCAGTTCTGCCATATTCGTTGTTATGTGGAAATATCACTTGTTGCCAAGTTGAGTGAATTATACGATGCATGTATGTTTTAGGAATGTATCCTATGACGTGATGCATGTGTGATTTGAGAAAAGTATTAGGACATGTCTTTCTTGTGCTGGTGAAAGTTGGGATGGGTAAGAGAACGATAAAAAAGGGAACAATAGGACATGCATGATAATATAAGTTTACGAAAGGCTGATTTGTGTTGTCGTTGGCAAGGTTGATTGAGTATACGTGAGTTCGAGGAACGAGGGTTGCCTTAAATGGATATTGAATGGTTTAAGCAAACGAGGTGGGCTTTCTTTTACTAAACTCTTTTACGCTTTCAAAAGTATGATTATGGAGAAATAAGGGTGGTTTAAAGTGTTATGTCATGCCATGATGTTTTGTTTATGAGATTGTTGCCTAATGCCTAGTTCGTCTGAGCTTGCTCCGTTAGGCTATATGGCTGTAATGAATGAATGAAACAAATTCGGGTCTGAGTAGGGCCGCAAACCCTATCAGGCTGTGTACACAAGTGGGATCGTGAGCCGTCCTTGCTAGTCGGCCGGTCTCGTGGGCGAATAGTGTGGCCACACTTTCGTCGCACTATGGAAGGAGAATGTGATTGAATGATTGATGAGAAAGTGGGGAGATTGATTGTCTGGCCAGACTTTGAAATGTTTTTGTGTTCTCGTGATATTTCTTAACTACACATAAAACTCGAGATCACTGGTATGGATGACATAACTGTTTTTATTAAAATATTTTCGGCATGAGCCCATTGAGTACAACAAGTACTCAGCCCTGCATGTGTTTTCCCTATGTGCAGGTTGAGCGGGATGTTGCTGTGGATGTCGAGTTGGCATAGGGAATATGGATGCGTTGTGTCTTCATACATAGGCGTCATCCTTGACTCTCTTTGAAACCTTATTTCCGCTGCTATATATATTTTTTTGAACTAAAATACTATTCCTTTAAGCTAATTGAGTCTTTCTTATGAACTGTTATCCTTAAATGCTATTCTTAAATTTTTGTCCCTTGGTCACGATCGCCTCGTTTGTAACACCCCTAGTATGGGCGGTCGTGACAGAGTGGTATCAGAGCTTCGTTCTTTCGCTTTGGTCCGAGAGACTTCTTTTACCTTAAGTCTAGATTAGTGAACCTTAGACTGGAAGTGTCACGAAGGCTCAACATCCAAAGCATCACGCTCAACCAAAGAAAGTGAGGTATGTTTTAAGTTGTTGAAAGAATGTGAGATCGATATATGAAATTGATGATGATATGATGAGGATGTTTTGGCAAGTGTACGCATGTAAATGAATGTTATATGTGAAGATGAATTGTGATGATATGATTATGTGGAATATGAGTACGATTGACATGATAATTTAAGCACGTGTTATATATGTGAACATATGATGATGGAGTGTTTTACATGAAGGACGAAAGTTGGTGAGTTGTTTTGAGAATGTTAAAATTTTTTAGAAAATAAATGAGTAATCTAAGAATGGTGTTTCAAACAAATATGTGAAGTGCATGAGTGTTTTGTTTGGAATACAAATGTGTTATGAGTTTTGAAAGATTTGCATGGTTTGATATGTAGAAAAAAAAATATATCTTTGAACTTTAAATGAAAATATGTTAGTTCTTTCTTTTGGGAAAATTAATTGACCAATGGAAAATGTTGTGTTTATGATTTGTTAAAAAAAAATAAAAAAATTTAATTTACCTTTTCGATTGGAAAATTGAGCCATGGAAGTATGATGTTATATATGTTATGAGGTGCGAAGTATGAAGCGTTATTCTATGGAGTGTTTTATACGAGTGATGAAAGTTGATGTGAAAGTACGTTTTAGTTTGAGTCAAAACTTTTACTTTAAAAATGAGATGTGAAATTTTTTTTTTGGAAGGTGTGAAAGTGTAAAGAAATTTTGTTTCAAAAGTTTTGAATATAATTGTGAAGTTCGAAAGTGTTTTGCTATGGATGTGAAAATGTTGTGTGTTTATCTTGAGGTCTGAATGACGTAAATTGTGGTAGATGATGATGATGATTGAGATGACGAATTGTGTTGTAAACTTAGAGTACCTAAAAAATAAGCCTAGTTGACCGCGCGAATCCTAGTTCTAAGTTGAAAACTTAACTATTGCTTCTCTGAGCAATGAAACGTACGAGAACATGAAAGTTGAGGCAAACTCTTAAGTCAAGATGCGAGACAAGAAGAGCTGAAGCTAAGTGATATTTTCATGCAACGACGAGCGGTCATACTCGCGATTTAAATTAGTATAGTGTAATCTTGCGTAAGTGGCAAAATGATGGAGATGATCTTCATACCATGCTAAGGAGCACGAGGATGACAACAATATCCTACGAGGATAATCTTTATGACATGCAGAGAACTTTATGAAGATATGGACTCCGACTATCATTATTAGAGGCATTGACACGAAGAATCTCAGCGTGGAATCCGCAGTGTCGTAGAACGATGTTACCATGTTCGGCCTCAGAAAAATGAACGTGAGAGCGTGACCCTCGTAGCTAGAATGAATGATTTTAATCAACAGTACTTACTAGGATTATAAGAAATTCTTTTTGGAATCTTTCAATTAACGGTGAGCCCTTGTCTATTTACGACCTTGTTTGACTCACAATTCGCAATTATTGCACGTTATTTCTTTTCCTATATCGAGTCATGACTCACTTTCAGTTCTTGAAAATTGTGTTTGCCTTCGTCATTTTTGGACATCTTGATTAGTAGTCTTCTTTGATTCATCTTTTGTAAGGACAATATTTTGACTTTATGAACTTCTGCCTTTGAACTTCATTTCTAAAGTTGTTTGCAGTTATGACCTTCAGTACGATCCCATTCCCAAACATGTTTCTTCAAAGGAGGGAATATTCTTCTTGGAACTTTTGTACACCTTTTTATTCCGTAACTATGCATGCGGCAAGTTCTTACTTGCAGAAGTGAAATTTTTAGCTCAGTTTCACTACATATATTGTTTCATGCTCAATGATTTTCTTTCTGCAACACCAAGTTAAGGCTATTGTGTATCTTTTTCCTTAACGTGGTTGATCTAGCCGATCTTCCTAAAAAGTTCACTTCACGTTGGTTGCAACCCTGTGAATCCATTGATATGACATCATTATTCAGTAACATGATGTCGTCGAACCATGATCAGTGCTATCTCATGACATTTGTCTATGCTTCTAAATCCTCCCACGATTGATCATCTCATGTCATGACATGTTTGAACCATCATTCATTGATGCCAAAATTTTGCAAATTTGATTTGACAATTGAAGTATCTTATTTGGCAGCCTATCAACCTTTATGAGTTTATTTGAAACCTTAACTTCCAGAATGAACATGATCAAGATCAATGAAACTTAGACCCTGCCTTATTTTTTTCAAACCAATTTCTGCAAGTTGGTAATGAGATCTAAAAGAGTCGAACTAGAAGTGTTGTTCTTGTTTTCTTGATTAATTCTACAATCTTTATGATTAAGACACCTTCAGCAGTGTTGCTACAATTTTGAATTCAGTTCATATCCAAGTAAGACTGCTTGATCAATTTTCGAGTTCTTGATACTAGACTTGGAGAAAAGGGCGGGGTTGAGCTTTTCGAATGCACACGGGGGAATAAGTTTCTATACTAAGACATGCGTAAAAGTGATGCACCAGCTAGAGGCAAATTTCTTTTCAAACCCCTGGCGATGAGCCGACTTTTTTGTATGGGATTTCTTTAAATAGACAAACCTCTATAATCTCCGCATTGCAAGCAACCATGATGATAAGGAAAGGGCGTCCGGCGTATCTTGTGTACTTGAACGGAGAGGAAAAAGAAGGATTTGAGAGTGGAAGACGTGGCAGTAGTACGAGTTTTTCTCGATGTGTTTTCCCGAAGCTTTGCCTGGACCGCCACCCGACAGACAATTAGAATTCACTATTGATTTGGAACCAGGGTCTGCGCCAGTATCGAAGGCGCCATACCGAATGACCCCTAAAGAGTTGGCAGAGTTGAAGATTCAGTTGCAAGAATTGTTAGACTTGGGTTTTATCCGATCTAGTGTGACACCGTGGGGAGCGCCGGTGTTGTCCTTAAAGAAAAAGGATGGAACGATGAGGATGTGCATCGACTACCGTGAGCTCAACAAGATGACCTTGAAGAATAAGTACCCACTGCCGAGGATTGATGATTTGTTTGACCAACTTCGAGGAGCGGACATATTTTCAAAAAATGAACTTGAGGTCGGGATATCATCACCTAAAGGTCCGACGAGAGGATGTACTTAAGACTACTTTTCGCACTCGTTATGGCCATTATGAATTCGTCGTGATGCCATTTGGGCTGACCTACGCCCCGGCCGTCTTCATGGACTTGATGAACCGAGTTTTCCACGAGCATCTCGACAAGTTCGTGATAGTCTTCATCGACGATGTTTTAGTATACTCGAAGAACGAGGAGGAACATGGAGGGCATCTGCAAACTGTGTTGGAAACGTTACGAAGGGAAAAGCTTTATGCCAAGTTTAGTAAGTGTGAATTTTGGTTGCCTCGAGTAAACTTTCTTGGTCATATCGTGACGGAAAATGGGATTCAAGTAGATTCCGCAAGGGTCGAGGCTGTGTAAAATTGGAAATCACCGAAAACGCCGAGTGAAATCTGCAGTTTCTTGGGATTGGCGGGATACTACCGACGCTTCATCGAGGGATTCTCTAAAATCGCGAGACCAATGACACAATTGTTGAAGAAAGGAATCAAAGTGGTTTGGACGCCGGAATGCGAGGCGAGTTTCCAACTGTTGAAAGAAAAGTTGACCACAACACTTGTTCTAGCGGTGCCGGCAGCCGACAAGGACTTCGCCGGCTATACTGATGCATCAAAAGTAGGACTTGGATGCGTGTTAATGCAAGATGGGAAGGTGATAGCATATGCTTCCCGACAGTTGAGACCGAATGAGCTGAAATTTCCGACCCATGATTTGGAACTAGCAGCAGTAGTGCACGCATTGAAAATTAGGAGACACCATCTCTATGGAGTGTGATGTGAGATTTATACGGATCATAAGAGTCTCAAGTACTTCGAGCAGAAGGAGCTAAACATGCGACAACGACGTTGGTTAGAAGTCGTGAAAGACTATGACTGTGGTATTCACTATCATCCGGGCAAGGCGAACGTAGTGGCAGATGCTTTGAGTAGGAAGGACCAGCCTCAATTGGCTTTGTTGCTAACTCAGGAGGAAGCATTGATCCGTGAGTTTGATAAGATGCAGTTGGAAGTAGTAAAAGCACCCGAGACAGTAGGAGGAAGAATAACGACGCTAGTGATCGAGCCAGACTTAAGAACCAAGATCATAGAAGCTCAGCGACGTGATGAGAAATTGGAAGAGACACGCGTGAAGGTGAGAACCGAGAAACATGACCATTTTCGTGAAGAGGCGGACAATGCTTTGACGTTCGATGGACGATTATGTGTGCCGAACGACGAGGCACTGAAAAATGAGATTTTGAGTGAAGCACATGACACACCTTACACTGCTCACCCTGGAAGCACGAAGATGTACCGAGATTTGAAGCAACATTTTTGGTGGAACGCAATGAAAGGATACGTGGTATCGTTCGTGGAACGATGTCTAGCTTGTCAACAAGTGAAAGCCTTACACCAAAGGCCATATGGGAAATTGCAACCGCTCGAGATTCCCGAATGGAAGTGGGAGCATAGAGCCATGGACTTCGTGATGAGTTTGCCAAAGTCACAAAAGGGCAACACTGCGATTTGGGTGATTATCGATCGACTGACTAAAAGCACGCACATCTTACCGATTAAGATTTCCTATGGATCAGACAAATTAGCTAAGATCTACGTGAGTGAGATTGTACGTTTGCATGGAGTGCCAAAGACTATTGTGTCCGACCGCGAAACGAAGTTCACATCAAAGTTTTGGATGAGTTTGCAACGAGATTTGGGCACGCAATTGAACTTCAGCACTGCTTATCACCCGCAATCGGACGGGCAGTCAGAGAGGACGATTCAAATGCTTGAGGATATACTCCGAGCCGTTGTCTTAGATCGAGGGGAAGTTGGGATACTGTTCTGCCGCTGGTTAAATTCACCTACAACAATAGCTACCAAGCGAGGATCGATATGGCTCCGTGTGAAGCTCTATATGGCAGGAAGTGTCAATCCCCACTATATTGGGATGAAGTTGGCGAGAGAAAGATGTTAGGACCCGACGCTATAAAGGAAATGACCGAAATTGTGCATCAAATCCGCGCAAGGATCTAGGAAGCTCAAGATAGGCAGAAGTCGTATGCTGACGTGCGTCGAACGGAAATCAAATTTGACGTTGGTGACAAAGTGTTCTTGAAAGTATCCCCGATGAAAGGAGTTGTGAGGTTTGGAGTGAAGGGCAAGCTGAAACCGCGCTTTGTAGGACCGTACGAGATTATCGATGAAGTAGGTCCTGTAGCGTATCGTTTAGCGTTACCTCCCAGTTTTGGGAATGTGCACAACGTGTTCCATGTGTCGCAGTTGCGCAAGTACGTGTTCAACCCCAAACATGTGAATCATCAAGAGGAAGTGATCCTAACCCTCGACATGAGCTACGAGAAAATGCCAGAGGCAATCCTAGATCGGAAGGTGCAAGAGTTTCGATATAAGTCGATAGCATCCGTGAAAGTGCTGTGGAAACACCATGGTTCCGAGGAAGCCACGTGGGAGTTAGAAGATAGAATGAAAGAAAAGTAGCCCGAGTTGTTTATGTGAGCCGATCAAATTTCGGGATGAAATTTCTGTTAAGAAGGGAAGAATGTAACATCCTAAAAAAAATATTTGTGACCTTTATTTAATGTATGTCTTTTGGAAATTTCATTTATGAGTTTTAAATTTATTTGCTACGTGATTGAGTTTGATTATGTGGAATAAATCGTCATGGTGGAATTGGAATAAAGTGCTATTTATATTTAATGTGGGGAAGATCGACTCTTTAGTGTTGTTTTTCGTATCTAATCTCTTTTACCTCGCGTTGTGATCGAGTGTTATGTTTAAAGTAAGTATCATGTAGTTCTTTTAGCATTGAAGAACAAATAGCTAGTTTGTGAGGTTCTTTTTACACATAAAAGTCCAAAAGCGTTTTTACAAAGAGTTCGATACTAAAATAGAATAAGAACACGATTTCGGACATCACAAGAGTCGTGCCGGGACGGACTCGTGCCGGGCAGCCGTGCCAAGTGCCGGGCAGCCCGGGGCAGCCGTCTTCCGTCCTCCGGGTCTTGCTCGATCACCACTTTTTGCACTTTCGATACCTACATGAAAGAATAGACCACGTATCAAATACACTTTCGACATCAAATCAAGACGAAAAGTGGATAAGAACCGCATCACATCAAGCACGTTTTCCTAACAACGGCCGCATTAATTAGTTGTCGTATCGAAACGAAAAGACGTGAATTTTTGTCTTTTGTGAAAAATAATTTTTATTTCCATTTTTTTTACTATCTCTTTTGTCTATATATATATAACTTCCATCCTCTCCCTCTCTTCATCCTCTCCAAAAAATTTCTTCCATCCTTGTTCTTGCATCCATTGGAGTTGGATTTTCAAGAGTTCCCGACGAATTGCATCAATCCTTGCTTCTACCGTTTGATTTTTTATTCGAGAAGGTATAACTAAAATCTTTTCCTCGTCTTCACCATTGAAAACCTTGTTCTTGATTCCTTCATGCATATAGTGAGTGTAGGAATCTTAGATCGCATAATTAATCGGTGGGAATTTGTGTTTGTATGAGAACAATTGTGAATATGCGATTTTGAATGAATATGTGTGAAGTTTGAATGAATCATTGGTGAATGATGTGTGAATATATGAGAACATGATTGTGAGAACCTTTTAAAGCATGATTGTGTGTTGGAAGCATGAAAAAATTGTGTTTGGATGAATGAGGAAGAAACCCTGATCTCGAAATTGTGAATTCTCAAAACTGTGGTGTTCGGACATTGGATTCCGACATGTATTTGACTGACCAAACGATCTTATTTTGGTGCGAATTTGTGACTGAGTAAACTTCAAGGTGTTTTGTATGTTGTGAGTGAATTTCAGCCCCTTTCGACGAAAGATGAATTTTTAATAAATTTTTGAAGTCGACTGCGCAATTCTGTCGGCCAGAATGTTTCGTATTCTGTTTGACCGACCAAATGACCTCCGTTTGATGTGATTCTTGAACTAGATGAAAATTTGAAGTGTCTTCTGAGTCTTGTAAAAATTTCAGCCTTATTAGACATCGGATGAATGTTTGGAGAATTTTTTAAATGAACTGCGCAGTGCTGCCAGAATTTTTATGTTCCGATCAGAGAGTTGCATAAATGTTTTGACTGACCAAATGATATGATTTCGGTGTGAAATCTTAACTGGCTGAACTTGAATGTGTCTACTGTGTTGTGACCAAATTTTAGCGTCATATGAGGACGGATGGATTTTTTGTGATTTTTACAAACTAACCGCGCAGTTCTGCCATATTCGTTGTTATGTGGAAATATCACTTGTTGCCAAGTTGAGTGAATTATACGATGCATGTATGTTTTAGGAATGTATCCTATGACGTGATGCATGTGTGATTTGAGAAAAGTATTATGACATGTCTTTCTTGTGTTGGTGAAAGTTGGGATGGGTAAGAGAACGATAAAAAAAGGGAACAATAGGATATGCATGATAATATAAGTTTACGAAAGGCTGATTTGTGTTGTCGTTGGCAAGGTTGATTGAGTATACGTGAGTTCGAGGAACGAGGGTTGCCTTAAATGGATATTGAATGGTTTAAGCAAACGAGGTGGGCTTTCTTTTACTAAACTCTTTTACGCTTTCAAAAGTACGATTATGGAGAAATAAGGGTGGTTTAAAGTGTTATGTCATGCCACGATGTTTTGTTTATGAGATTGTTGCCTGATGCCTAGTTCGTCTGAGCTTGCTCCGTTAGGCTATATGGCTGTAATGAATGAATGAAACGAATTCGGGTCTGAGTAGGGCCGCAAACCCTATCAGGCTGTGTACACAAGTGGGATCATGAGCCGTCCTTGCTAGTCGGCCGGGCTCGTGGGCGAATAGTGTGGCCACACTTTCGTCGCACTATGGAAAGAAAATGTGATTGAATGATTGATGAGAAAGTGGGGAGATTGATTGTCTGGCCAGATTTTGAAATATTTTTGTGTTCTCGTGATATTTCTTAACTACACATAAAACTCGAGATCACTGGTATGGATGACATAACTGTTTTTATTAAAATGTTTTCGGCATGAGCCCATTGAGTACAACAAGTACTCAGCCCTGCATGTGTTTTCCCTATGTGCAGGTTGAGCGGGATGTTGCTGTGGATGTTGAGTCGGCATAGGGAATATGGATGCGTTGTCTTCATACATAGGCGTCATCCTTGACTCTCTTTGAAACCTTATTTCCGCTGCTATATATTTTTTTTTGAACTAAAATACTATTTCTTTAAGCTAATTGAGTTTTTCTTATGAACTGTTATCCTTAAATGCTATTCTTAAATGTTTGTCCCTTGGTCACGATCGCCTCGTTTGTAACACCCCTAGTATGGGCGGTCGTGACATAGGGGGGTTGGCTGCTGCCACGTTTTAACTTGGTAGTTTTTAACTGTTGTCTTTATTGTAGGCAGAATTTAACTAGCTAGCTTGATCAATGAAACTTTAACTACTGGGTCAAGTGAATTGCAGTTAACAGCAGAAAAGTAAATGCGAGAATGTAAATGAAAATAACTTTGATTAAACTAAAAACTGAGTACAGCGTGAAATTTAAACTAAGCTAACACTTCGGAAGCTAAGAAAGCGGTAAGAGCTGAGAAGAATCTCAGCGGGAAACTTAAGATAACTCTAACAGAAATGAGTATTCTGCAGCGCTCCCTTCGGTCGCCCTTTTAACTAAGCTATCTAAGCTAAGCTAGAGGGCTGAACTAAACTAAGCTAGAGAGCTGAACTAAACTAAGCTAGAGAGCTGAACTACGCTAGATAACTAAGCTAAGCTAAACTAGACGGAAAGTAAAGTGTCGGATCCCCCTTCTTGTGGTGGCACATAATCTATTTATAAGCTCGATTCGACTCCCAGCTGGATAACGATCTTGACAGGGAATATTCGCTCATTCTGAGAGTGAGCGACTCATTGATTGCTACGTGCTGTTCTTTTAGAATGACGATGCTTTTTGGTAACAGATTCGTATAACAGCTTCGTTCTTGCGTTCTCATATTACGGCACGTGTCCCCTTCTAGAACGTCGTCCTTGATAACAGAATGGTGCGCCACATCCAGCTCATTTCCTCACGTGTTCTTCTTCTAGAAGCCATCAGTCCCCACCTAACTGCTTGATCGCTCCCCCTTGATCAACTCCCCCGATTCTTTGCCCTTTTTTGCCTTTTGTACTTGCTTGATCAGTTCGGCCTTGCTGCCTTGGTCAATTAGCATTTCTGCACATTTTAACACTTGTTTTGCGCGATAAACCGATCAAGTAGTATACATTTTACCCTTACACCGATGCATGAAATGAATCTTATCAAACTGCTCACACTTAAAACATACTTGTCCTCAAGTATAAAGAAAAAGAAAAGAAAAAGATAAGACAAATTTCAGGCATGATTTACTTATTTCACAAGTAAAAGAAAAAAAAACGAAAAGAAAAAACAAGACCTCAAGATAAAAACACGTATTCACATATATATGCATTAGACCGAATAATTTTCCAACAATCATACCCGAGGTCGAGGTCAATCCATTTGTCAGTAGCTTGTGTTCCTTCTCTTTCGCCTTTGCTTGATCAAGGTGTCAGCTTGTCAAGATTGCTTAATTTAAAAACCACTGTTGGATTCACTCGGTCACTCATTTCTCACAGAGATGTTAGGACTGTTCACTCGGTGTTGCCATAAATTTAATACCTTGAATCGGACTGCACAAGATAGTTCCTTAAGGTCTTTGTTTTGGGTTGTAACGGGGCTCAAGGGTAGTAACGTATTAGGGTAGGGTCCTAGGGGTTTTAAGTTCAAATATAAAATTTTAAAGAAAAATCACATGAGTCGAAAAGCCAAATATTACACTAAACTCGCTGGATCAGAATTGGGATATTTATTTCTTCCTTTTCTTGATGCTCCTTCTCGATCAAATTTCGACCTTTAGCCTTATAACTTTCGGCTTATTTGTTTACTTTTGATTTTCTGGGTCAGGTTACAACTATTTTTGCCTTTTCTTTTTCTCAAACCTTTTCATCATTTTTTATATGATCAACCCGATTGTCTAACTTGATCAACCCGGCTACCCTTTATTTCGATCATTCTATTGTTATCCCTTTTTGTTTCCCTTGACAAACTTCATCTCTTCGACCCTCTTTTCTCATGTGATATGAAACTTGTATTTGGTCTTAAGGTTTCAAAGAATGGGTAAGGGTGTTTGGGCTCAAAGTGGTTAACCAAGGGGTGCCTTGATTAACCGCGGTTGTGGAATCGAAGGAAGAAAACGGCTCAAAAGGCTAAGTCCTAATGCCTTTAGTCCTTACTACTTGTGCAATTTTCATCTCAATATTAAAAGTCAGCCTCTCGTAAATTTTTTCTTTTGTAAAAATAGTAGAAAGTGTTCTACTTTTGGCTTATAACTCACATATGAGAGGCTTCAAAGTTGATTTAGAAATTGAGGGTTTCCATCATACTTGCGTCGTTCAAATTGATCAAGTTTTTCATGTGACCATACTGAATCCTTTTTCTAACTCTCCCAAAAAGTAATCAAGTCCTCCATTTATCCAATTTCATGCATATTGCCTATCTTATTACTATCTGGAATTTGTTATTTTTGAAAAATTTTAGCATGTATGATTCTACTGTAACTAACCCGTCCCCCTCCCCACTGCATATGAAATCGTCCCCGAGGGACTAGATGCAGTGGAAAGAAGGGTTAGGCACAAACGACGGCACAACAACAAATAATGAAAACTTCTCACACTTAGACTAGACACTGGGCTAAGCGTGACATAGTGCCACAATCACAACATGCTAACAAAATCCAAAAAGATACAGGCAGGCAAAAACAAGCAATATGGCATGCATACTTCTCACACTTAGACCCAACGCAGGTCTAAGTGTGATGCGGAATAGAATGACAGTTTTACATACCAAAAACAAATTAAAACTAAAACAGTTTTGAAATTAACGTGAGCTGAGATGGGGTGAGGGGTACTTCAACTGTTTTTTCCAGTCCCTCATGGACCTGACTTCATTGGTAACGCCTTCGGGCGCTTGGAAGGTGGAAGTGGGGGATCATCAGACATGGTCGTCTGTGCAGTTTTGGTAGGGGAGTGCTGCATGCTGCTGCTTGGAGAGGCCGCTGGGGAAGGAAAAACTGACCGAGTTCCTTGGGCAGTTGCTCCGGGGATCTCTGTAGGAGTGCTCAACTGGGTTTGAAACGTTTGTTGCTGGACGAACTTTACCACTTTCATCATCAGCAGCAGAGCCTCAGCCATCCTTTCGTCATTGATTCCTAGCGGTTCCTTAAAGCTGTGAATTGCAGAATGTAGGGACGCGATACCTGTTTGAATCTCCTGGATGTTGCTCCTTATAGCGGCCATTTCCTCTACAATGTCTCCTCTTATGGTCGCCAGTGCCTTCGTCACATTGGTCCCCATGGTCGCCGTCTTCTCTGTTATGGTGCTCCTTATGGCTGTCATTTCGTCCTTCAAGGCGCTCCCTAGTGCTGCCATGTCTTCTTTCAATTCTGGCGTTGCCGTTTCCGTCGGAACTCTCCCATCCGTGTCCAAGTGGGCCTCAGCCTTGCTATCTCCATCAGTTTCTGCTGTCGCTTCTGGGCTGCCCTGTTCTGCAGCTTATGTACTTGCGTCGGCCCTGCTTCTTCTCTCAGTTTTAACGGTTACCTCAGGCCTTTCATCCTCTACATCGTAGAAGTGGACGTCATCGTCCTTCATGTACAAGAGTCCCTTGTTGAAAAATAAAATCAAGTTGAATAGCTCTGGGGGATTGCACCTTAGAAGGATAGGGGCGGGCTTAGGTATTTTCATGATTATATTCCTCTGTAGATAGGCACCCAGCAGATGGTAGAGATAGAGATGGCGGGATGTATGGGTAGTCAGCGAATGGCAGGCTTGGGCCAGCCAGTACCCCAAGTGGACCTTCACCCCCTTAAACATGCACCAGCCGAAATAGAGTTCAGCTGTGGTGAGAGTGGCAGTTACCTGCCCCAGTAAGTTGGAGGCAATGAAGGTTTGGGCAAAACGAAGGAGTCGGTCGGCAATGTGGACTCCCTTTGAGACGCTGGGTTTGAAACGTCCACCATTCCCCTCAGTAAGCAAGCCGCTTGCGGGGTGAATCCCGACATGTCCCCGGGAGGCCCAATCTGTCTTTTATCCTAAAGGCCGTGGATATCCTCATCCATTGTGATTAGCCCCATCCTCATAGACCATTCTCGAATGCACATTGATACCTCTTCGTTGAATAACTGGAAAGAGATAGACTCAACAGATGCGTCTGTCGTTTGTTCGAACGTGAAAGAAATGAAGAACTCTTTCGCCAGGGCACACCGACACCTCTGCTGTGCTGTGATTGAGCAACCAGTTGAACCCGATTGTGCATATGTAGGACAGGAAATCGTCCTCTGATTCTATCTCCTGAAGAGATTCCGGGTGGTAGCGCTTTCCTGACTTAGTCTGTTTCCCTTTTTCCCCGCGTTCTGCATAAATCTTTGTCTTCTGCGGGTCGGGAAAATGGGCCATTTCTCTCAAGAGTTTTTCCGTGACCAACACCTCCATCCTCTCGTAGGTAGGTTCTCCTGACTTGTCAACCTCTGCTTCTTCTCCACCGTTTTCTCCAGCTATCTCTTCTCCTTCGGTGAACGGTACCCTAATAGGTTCCCTGATCTCCGCAGTAGGGGACGCTGTCCTTGGTTTTTTTGTAGGAGTTTTGGCCACCTGCTTTCCCTTTCGTCTGCGCTCAGAATGATAGCGCAAGTACTGCACCTCTTCTGATTCGCTACCTTCCACTGGTGTGTATACCGAAATACTACGACGGGCCGTTCTCCTAAGCGTTCTCTCGTCTTGTCCGGTTGAAGGAGAGTCCATTTGAAAGACATTTAAGGTAGTTGGTAGGTGATTTCCGTGGAGTGAATGGTGATTTGAGAAAGGTTTTGACAAATAAGCGGGAGCAAACAAAGGAGTATTGTAGGTAGTTGGGCAAAAGTAAGGTACGGATCATAAAGCGTCCTTTTATACTGATGCTACGATTGTTGGGATCTCTGACTGTCGAGATCTCTGCGACTGCTCACGTACTAGTGCGCCTTTTTAGAGTGCCAGCTGGCTTAGCTTCTCTGATACACTTTCTCCTTCTCCCTAGTACGTCTCTTCGTGGCGACAGTTGGCGCAGCCTGATACATCTCCAATGACTGCATGTGTCCTATCACCACCTGTCCCTGATCAATTCACTCACTGCGACCATTGGTTAACTCACATTGTACTGGTCAATCGGACAATTAAACTCAGATGTAAACATAACCCAACTTGACCAGTTTCTTGCCTTCATCCCGTCTTTTTAATTATCTAAAAAGAAAACTAAAATATTTACACTACACTATGTAGGGAGTGACTGGTGTCCTTAGGATGTCACTTGATCAGACTGAAGATTAGATTTATGTTACTTGATCAAGCAGACTACCCAAGAATACGCAGTAGCTCCCTATACCTGTTTACTGGATAAGATTGGGCAGGGTCAGTGGAATTTCTTCCACTATACCTGCTTCGGCCTTGTCTCTATAGGGATCGACCCTATTACCTTTTATCACAAAAGAGAACGAATTGGAAGGATCTCCCTTGTGCATGTTTGCCTCCAGTGTGTGTGTTGCCATTGTGATATGGGGGCCTGCCCATTCAGAATCCCACTCCCTGGATATCAGTTTGATTTGACTTTGGAATGATAGCTCTTTCTGTTCACCGATGGGTTCTTCCTTTCTCGAGGAGAAGTTGGTCACTCTTTTTTTTTGTGGCTGGGTGCATGCACAGATTTGGATTTATTTCCATCGGGTTTACTGTTTTCCACTTGACGCCTTCTTCACCCAGCCTCAGTTTTTTTCCTGATTGTCTCTCCTGTCCATGCAGACTTGGTTCAACTAGATTGTGATACGCCTGGTCAGGCATGTCCTTGAGGGTACTTGGCGATTCAGGTAGTTGCCTTGTTGGCGTGGGATTCTCCTCCCGCACCCTTCTCAGTAAGGCATCTTGGTCAGGTGGTTTTTCATTCCGATCCGGTTGAGTGATCTCTCTTGACTTGGCTGGTTGTGATGGCTGGCAGAATTCCATAATTACCTTTTCAGTGGCTTCATCATCCATTTCCCTAGTTATTGTTGCCTTGAACCAGTCAGCTGCTTCCCTTTTAAGCTTCTCATCATTAGTGAGGTCAGAGAGTGGTTTAACGAAGAGTTCCTTTTCCAGATACTTTTGCTCCAGAGGTCTGACATCATCTACCGATTGAATGTTTTCGCTGTCCTGTGGCTTCCTTGCAGCTTCATTAATGTCGACTGTAAATCGCTCTCCATTAAATTCCAGATTTATTGTCCCATGGCGGACATCAATGATTGTGCTGGTGGTGGATAGGAAAGGTCTTCCCAAGAGGATTCCAATGGACTCTTCTCCTTCTGGCTCCGTCATCTTTATAACAAAGAAATCGGCGAGGTACGTAAATTTGTTCACCCTGACGATTTCATTCTCCAGAATTCCCTCGGGGTAAATGGAAGACCCATTTGCCAGTTGTATCACCATATCGGTTTCGACTAGTTCTGCTTCCCCCAACTTTTTATACATAGAATATGGCATAACATTGATGGACGCCCCTAGGTCGCACATTGCTTGCTCCGTTAGAACGCCCCTGATGGAAATTGGGAGTGTAAATACCCCTGGGTCAGTCTTCTTTGGTGGGAGATCACTAGGTTGGATTACACTGGTCTCTTCGACCATCCTCCCCCTCTCAGTAACCTGTTCACTCGTCTCTTCTTTTTTTTCGACTTGATTGAAGGTGATGGACTCAAAGCTTCAGTTATGATCGAGTTTAGGTGCTGGAAAACTCACAGATGAACTTTGACAAACTGTTTCCGATTTCAGAGAGACTGTATTGACAATCTCTCGTCCTGTAGTTTGTTGCACTGTGGCTGGAAGCTTCCCTTCATTCCCTCTCAGTTCGCCCAAAGACATGGCTACCTGAGATAACTGCTTTGTAAGCATCTCGAGTGCAACCCTCTGTTCTTTCTGAGTCTCTTGTATTTCTCGCATTGCATCTTGTGGTTGATGCGGGATCATCGCATCTCCTGGGCCCTCATTTTGCTGCCTGTTATACCTCTGATTAAATCGGCCTCCTCCATGGCCTTGCTGGTAGTAGCCGGAAGATCCATACTGTTCTGGTTGGTCTTGGGAAAGATGATTTTGTTGGTTTCCTTGGAAATACTGTGGGTTCCCTTGATTTTGCTGGTTTCCTCTGTGGTACTGCGGAACATAACTCACCATTTGATTACTTGGTTGCCTTCCCTGGTTGCTATACTGAGGGGCTTGGTGTTGGTACCCCCATTCTCCTTCCTGTTGTCGGCTTAACCAGCTAGGTTGTCCTTCACTTGACCAGTTCCCTTGAGGTCTACTTGACCAACCTGCTTGACCTCCCTGCATTCTATTCCATCCAGTGTTTGGTCTATCCAGGATTCGAGCTGGCCAGTTGGACTGCCCGTCAGAGGGCTGTACCTGTTGTGTCGCGGTTGGCTTTGATTTTGATCAGTCCATCTGAAGTTGGGGTGGTCCCTCCACGGTGCATCTCTCTGCTTCCCCTGGATTTTGTGTTCCAGTGGCCTGCGGCGTTTACTTGCTCTACCTCAGGGGGAAACTCGCAGTAGTAGTAGTGATGTTCTTCTGGTGGGGACGGTTGCGGCACATACTGTGTTTCCTTTGGTACAGGTGGTGGAGGCGGCTTCGTTTTTTCTACTGCTTCCAGCAGTTTCTTCTCCATCTGCTCGAATCGAGCCTCCAGCTTTTCATCGTTGCGCGCCTCTGCTGCGTGCACTGCACCTCTCCTGAACTGCCCTCGAGATGTTTCATACGACCGCTTAGCCTCAATCAGCCTCTCCAAAATATTCTAAGCTTGTCTAAATGCGGTTTTTGAGAAGTCCCCTTGTGCTGCGAGGTTGAGGTCGTTCTTGCTGTCCACCTTGAGTCCGCAATAGAAGATCGAGTAGATCTCCTTCTCTCCCATGCTTGAAGCAGCCCTTGGAACCTATCCCAGTACTGGCCGAGGGGCTCGTCATACTCCTGTCTGGCTTCTGTAATTTCCCTTTTCAGGGTACTTGTTTTCGACGCTGGAAAGAAACGATCGAGGAATATCATGCAGAATTTGGCCCAAGTCCTGATGGATCCTTCTGGCAGCCTAGACAGCCAGACACCCGTGTCCCCCTTCAAAACGAAGGGAATAGCCTTAAGCCTGTAATCTTCGGATGTGGATCCAGCTGGCACGGGCTGAATATCACAGTATCGGTAGAATTCCTCCGGAAAAGCATATGGACACTCCTTCGAAAGGCCGTAAAAGTGGGACAAAACGGCCAGTACTCCTGATTTGATTGCGATGGTCCGCATCCCAGGAGTAGCGGCGATGGCATGTGTGGGCTCTCACTCATCATGAGCGTGTAGAGAGCCGATTCCCGAGTCGTCAGGTACAAGGGACATTTTACTTCTGCTTGTTCAGGTGATGGTGGGTTTGTGTTCTGCTTGGTGGCTTCTGCTGTTTGTGCGGCTCTGTAACTAGTGGTAACTACGCCAGCTTCTTGGATTCTCCACTGAGTGTTAGTTCTTCTGTATATAAAGGGATGATTCCAGTAATCGCCTTGGTGGTACCTTCTCATCAACAGCAGGAAAACAAATGAGAAAAGAAAGAAATAAAACTATTTACTCCTACGCACTACACACAAACATAAAATAACACCATGCTTCCCCGGCAACGGCGCCATTTTGGTGAGACTTGGAAAGAGGCGAAAACGCGATTAGAATGTGGATCAAGTTATATGGAATGATAACCGAACCGGTCGGATCAGTTAGCAAATTGTCGTTGCCACTTAATCACTGCAGTCTTGCTCTCGCTCTTTCTTCCTTGCCAAAGTAATTTATAAACTCCCAATTTTGCACAACTTTAACAGTAAAGCGGCAAGTTCGGGGTTGGCTGCTGCCACGCTTTAACTTGAGAGTTTTTAACTATTGTCTTTACTCTAGGCAAAATTTAACTAGCTAGCTTGATCAATGGAACTTTAACTACTAGGTCAAGTTAATTGCAGTTAACAGTAGAAAAGTAAATGCGAGAATGTAAACAAAAATAACTTTGATTAAACTAAAAACTGAGTACAGCGTGAAATTTAAACTAAGCTAACACTTCGGAAGCTAAGAAAGAGGTAAGAACTGAGAAGAATCTCAGCGGGAAACTTAAGATAACGCTAACAGAAATTAGTATTCTGCAGCGCTCCCTTCGGTCGCCCTTTTAACTAAGCTATCTAAGCTAAGCTAGAGAGTTGAACTAAACTAAGCTAGAGAGCTGAACTAAACTAAGCTAGAGAGCTGAACTACGCTAGATAACTAAGCTAAGCTAAACTAGATGGAAAGTAAAGTGTCGGATCCCCCTTCTTGTGGTGGCACATAATCTATTTATAAGCTCGATTCGACTCCCAGCTGGATAACGACCTTGACAGGAAATATTCGCTCATTCTGAGAGTGAGCGACTCATTGATTGCTACGTGCTGTTCTTCTAGAATGACGATGCTTTTTGGTAACAGATTCATATAACAGCTTCGTAAGGGCGTTCTCATATTCCGGCGCGTGTCCCCTTCTAGAACGTCGTCCTTGATAACAGAATGGCGCACCATATCCAGCTCATTTACTCACGTGTTCTTCTTCTAGAAATCAGCGGTCCCCACCTAACTACTTGATCGCTCCCCCTTGATCAACTCCCCCGATTCTTGGCCCTTTTTCGCCTTTTGTACTTGCTTGATCAGTTCTACCTTGGTCAAGTAGCATTTCTGCACATTTTAACACTTGTTTTGCGCGATAAACTGATCAAGTAGTATACATTTTACCCTTAAACGATGCATGAAATGAGCCATATCAATGAGAAGTGGTTCTACATCACTCAAGGTTCCCAACATGTATATTTGGCACCATGAGAAAGTGAGCCACATCGAACATGTAAAAACAAAAAATACATCTCCAAGATCATGTTTATGTGTGCAGTTACAAGGACAATATTTGGGGACAATGGGCAAGTTTTGTTTGATGGAAAATTTGGAATTTTCCCCTTCACAAAACCGGTCCTAGCTCAAAGAAACAACAAAAATAGACCGGCAGGTGTTAGGGTTTGTATACTAGAAATCACCTTTTTGAGTGATTGAATACTGTAAAACTCTAATTATTATTTTTCCAATGAATGCAACAGATTATTTTTGTCATGATGTTGTTATGATTTACATTTAATGGATGTTTATTGCATATTTAAATGTATTAGCGAACATAACAAAGTCTAAGTCTTTGTTTAGTAGACCGGTTGTGGGTTGCGCTCAATTTAAGGTACGCGGTCAGTCCTGAACAAAGAAAAATAATGAATTCACAACCTAGATATGCCTAGACTACCTATCGTGAAAGGTTGCAATGTCAGTCCGATTATTTCCAAGCCTTATTGAAATAAGATGACGTTGGTTTGGTATAGCACTGAATGGATCTAACAGCAAGACGAGTCTTTATGCTATCTACTGAAAGACAAGGTCTTGATAATTAATTTATTAATCAATGTACGCTAGCATTGAGTATACGATATTGAGTATCTACTACTTTGACTTACCAAAGGTGCGGGTTTTTCATCACCCAACGATCCAGGTATATTGGGTAGTGGTGATCATTATCTGGCGGTGCTAGGATTGCTATTATGTTGATAACATCCACAAGAGGAGCTCGAAATAAGGTTTAATTATTCGGAACCTAGCTAAGTCCACTCTTGGAGATTAAAATATGTTAATTAGTTAAGTCCATAGCAGACATTGATTAATTAATGGATGTTTCTATCTTAAGCACGGGAAATGAATTACACACACAAAAGGAAACCCGAAATACTTGTAATTTCGGATTTGGAAAGACAGTAGAATATTACTTCTGTAGTGGCTGTTTGTAATATTCCAATATAACTTTGTATTAAATTGTGGGTTCAATTTAATTAGTAAAAAGCTAATTAGGTGAGGCCATGTCCAAATTCTTCCTTAGATCCCTGACTGAGTCCAGTATGTGACTTAATATAAATAGGATAATAAAGGAGACAGAAAACACTTTCCACATCATAATTTTCGTCCCCCTCATAATTGAGAAAGGATTGAAAATTGCTCTATTTCCGTGAGCAGGTTTATGTCTTCGTTATTTAAGTCCTAGTACACTGGTGAGATTTGTCCACGCAAATATGGCATGCATACTTCTCACCACGCGCCGATCGGGATTAGGGTTGTCGATTGAGTGGGAGCCAAGGGTTCACGATCACGGGGCGACGCGCAAACGAGCAATGGCTCGTACTCGCCGCCGGCCGAGACCGAACCCTAGGGGGCGCCCGCACCAAGGTCGACACCGAGGCTGGCGCGACGTGGTGGTTCGTCCGAGAACCACCGAGGCATCACGAGACACCACCCCGAACCCTAGGCGGAAGGACAGCCGAGACGAGGCTCCAGGCGGTGGCTGAGAGCGACGCGCCTTCGTGCGCGCAGTTGGCCGAGACAGTGGGAGCTTCGGGTCTCGGTATGCCGAGACGGCGACGATCATCGGTCGAGAGCAGCGGAACCGACGTGCAAGCCGCTGGCCGAGGAACCGCGTCACCCGACGTCCCGAGACGACGAGGCGGAGGCGACGAGCTGGCCGAATATACACGCCACCCGTCGCGACTGCGTGGACGAGAGCAGCAACGCCGTGTGCGCGTGCGGCTGGCCGAGACGAGGTCATGGTCAACGCGTCGTGATCCGGCGACGTAATCGTCAGATTTTCGTCGTTCATCGTTCGTGCGAACCTTGTGCAATGAGATAACGATGAAAGATTATTTTAATGATTATTTAATTATTTTATTAAAAGATATCATTAAAATATTATTATTTAATGGAAATAAAATCTTTTTGGAAGATTTATCTAGATTTTAGGAATATTTTTATTATTATCTATATCTATGGAAATAAATAATATTATTTTATTCCTAGATGATATGGATGAGAATAATTTAATAGTTTCCTAATATTTATATATCTAGAATCCTAATAAGGATAGATATGTATGAATACATTAAATAATAAATCTTCTCTTCCTAATCTTGAACATGGAAATAATTTGAATTTAATTTTTCATGTCTTGTTAAGAATTAAATAACTTAATTATTTTAGATATATCTTTTAGTAGACATGAATAAGAATTAAATTCTAGAAAAATAATTTCCTAATGGAAGATACCAATAAAATAAAAGATTTAATTATCCACCATATTAAATACCAATAAAATTAAATTAAGCCTTAAACTGCCTCAAGGCTAAGGATAATTAAAGAAAAACCTTAACCCAAATATCTAAGCTATAATTACGAACTCAATGTTTGTATATGGTGTCCATCAATTGGTCTGCAATTCATGAAGTTTTTTTTCTAATATTATCGCCACCTGCTCTGTGGGGACAATAATCCTAAGAAATAGCGAGTTCATGAGGGCGGACTTCTCAAAAAATAAATAGTATGAACTAGAATGTGGTTTTCAATATTATCGCCACCTGCTCTGTGGGGACAATAATCCTAAGAAACTGCGAGATTCAGAAGTTCGCACAGGATTTATGAGATAGCTTGATCTTGTTAGCAGCACATGAGCATTAAAATTGTAAGATTTTAATGCGTATTGACTTACTCTCGAGGGTACAAAATTTTAATTTTACAGTTGTAAGATTTTGAAAAGTTTTTTTGTTAATCTAATCAAACATCTTACATAAGTTTATGACAAATAGTAAATACTCTGTTTGACAGTGCAAATCAAATCGTCAAGATGTCGTTCAATCCTCTTTCTGCAATTCTTAAAGAAAACAAACTCGAGGGCCAAAATTACATAGAATGGAAACAAAACTTGGACATCGTTCTTACAGCAGATGAGTACATCTTTGTACTCACAACCCCGTGACCTCCAGTGCCGGCGGCTAATGCTGCGGCAGGAGTCAGAGATGCACACAGACGGTGGCATAAGGCAAATGAGATGGCTAAGTGCTACATGTTGGCTTCTATGTCTTCAGTACTCAAGCATCAGCATTCTGCCATGGAAACGGCCGCCGAGATCACGCAGAATCTCAAGAATCTTTTTGGTACTTAGAATCAAACGGCTAAGTCTCAAGCCTTTCGGAGTATCACGTCGAAGACAATGAAGGAAGGCACGTCAGTGAGGAACCATGTCCTCGAGATGATGAGCAACCTCAACCAGATTGAGGTCTTGGGAGGGATGATCGATCCCGAGTCCCAGGTGACTATTATCCTTCAAAGTCTTCCCCATAGCTTCCAACAGTTCAAGCTCAATTTTGAGATGAACAAAAGGAACTACACCTTGGCAGAGCTGTTGACTGAACTGCAGTCGGCAGAGGACCTTATGGTCCAAGCTAAGGCGGCCATGATGACTTCGGCGCCTCGTTCCTCTGGCTTCAAGCCTAGCAAAGGAAAAAAGGTAGGCACCGAACTCAGAATCGGGCAAAGTGGCTAAGGGAAAGAAGAAAAAGAGGGCAAACAAGAAGCCCAAGAGGGAAGTGTTTCAAGTGTGGAGAAAAGGGGCATTGGAAGCCAAACTGTCCTAAAAAGAGCAAGGCTACAGGTATGCACCAAGCTTTAGTAGTCGAGTCATGTTTGGCATCAACGTCTACTTGCACTTGGGTTATTGACACAGGAGCCACTGATCATATTTGTTTTGATCCTGACTTAATGCAGGTGACAAGACGGCTACATGATCGTGAGATCGAAGTCCAGCTAGGCGACGCTACAAAAGTGGCGGCCGTTGCAGTGGGAGACGTTTATTTGCGCTTTAGTAGTGATAGATTTTTTATTTTGAAGAATGTTTTATTGATACCTTATTTTAGAAGAAATTTAATTTCAGTTTCTAAATTAGTTTTTGATGGATATTCGATTTCTTTTAATGACAAATGCGTTATTAAGAAAGATGGTTCTTATGTCTATCGTGGTATCATGGAAAATAATCTGTACACAATCACATCTACACAGTTTAATAATCGCAAATCAGAACTCAATACAACATCGAAAATTTCAAAGAAACGAAAAGAACCTTCAAGTTCAATGAACGAAACGTACTTATGGCACCTTAGACTTGGTCATGCCAATGAAAGGATGATTCATTCTCTTCTTAAACAAGATCTTATTAAAGGTCTAGAGGAGGAACCTTTTCATAAGTGTGAGTCACGCTTAGAAGGCAAGATGACCAACAGGCCTTTTCAGGCTAAGGGCAATAGGGCCAAGGAAGTACTTGAGCTCGTTCATTCCGATGTATGTGGACCAATGTCTACTGAAGCAAGAGGTGGTTTTCGATACTTCATCACGTTCATTGATGACTTCTCAAAAATTGGATATGTCTATTTGATGACCACAAGTCAGAGTCTTTTGACAAGTTCACGAACTTTAAGGTTCAAGTGGAGAAGCATCATGGTAAGAGTATCAAATGCCTGCGATCTGATCGTGGAGGCGAATACCTCAGTGCCGAGTTTTTGGACTACTTATCGGAGTCGGGAATTGAATCCCAACTGACTGCGCCGGGCACGCCCCAGCAGAACGGCGTGGCTGAAAGAAGGAACAGGACCTTATTAAACATGGTCCGATCGATGATGAGTTATGCACGGCTACCTATTTCATTTTGGGGACATGCCTTGCTTTCTGCAAGCCATATATTAGACAATTTACCGTCGAAATCCGTACCTACTAGTCCTTATGAGTTGTGGACTGGGCGCAAGCCCAATCTAGCACATCTTAAGATTTGGGGTTTCCCGGCTCATGTATTGGAAAAGGATCCAACATAGCTAGGATCAAGGACGGAGGTATGTTTGTTTATAGGGTACCCCAGAGGGACGAATGGTTATGAATTCTTTAGTCTCCAAGATAAGAAAGTTATTGTGAGCACTCACGCCACATTCTTAGAGGAAGACTATGTAATGAATCATAAACCCAGCAGTGAAGTGGCTCTTGAAGAGCTAACTTCTGTCACAAGTTCCATTAACCAAGAACAAGTACCAAGTGTACAAACAATTCCCGAAATTTCAACCTCTACTCCAAGTATTGTAGTGCCGCGCCGCAGTGGGAGGGTCTCTCATGAGCCCGATAGATACATTGATTTGGGGGAATCTATGGATCACTCCCCGGACAGCAATGTATTAAATCCCTGGAACTTTGCGGAGGCGCTGACAGATGTCGATCATTGTGAATGGGTGAAAGCAATGGATTCGAAACTATAATCTATGATAGACAAAGACGTCTACGATTTGTCCGTCCTACCCGAAGGCTGTACTGCCATTTGGAGTAAGTGGATATATAAACGTAAACGTGGACCCAATGGACGAGTTAAAGTCTTCAAGGCAAGACTAGTGGCCAAGGGGTATACCCAAAAGGAAGGTGTCGATTACTACGAGACCTTCTCCCCGGTGGCCATGCTCAAATCGATCCGGATACTATTGTCTATTGCAGCTTATATGGATTGGGATGTATGGCAGATGGACGTTAAGACTGCATTTCTAAATGGCGGTCTTGAGGAGACCATCTACATGGAACAACCCGAAGGATATGCCATAAACGACAAAGAACACATGGTTTGGAAGCTTAAGAAGGCTGTTTATGGTCTAAGCAGTAATCTAGATCATGGAACCAGTGTTTCGATCAAACTGTTCGAAAGTTTGTATTCGAAAAGTGCCCAAATGAATGTTGCGTGTATAAGAAGGTTGAAAAGGGGAATGTAGTGTTCTTAGTTTTATATGTAGATGACATTCTTCTAATTGGAAATAATAAAAAGATGTTGTCATCAGTACGAACATGGTTGTCAAACCAGTTCTAGACGAAGGATATGGGAGACGCGGGACACATCCTCGGAATCAAGGTTTTTCAGAATCGAGACAAGAAGATGTTGTGTTTATCTCAAGAACCTTACATCAACACAGTACTTAGTCGTTTTAGCATGCAGGACGCCAAGAAAGGTTTCTCACCTTTTAGACATGGCATCCATCTATCTCAAGAGATGTGCCCCAAAACGCCATCTGAGATACAAGCAATGAGAAGGATTCCATATGCTTCGACAGTTGGAAGTCTCATGTATGTTATGCTTTGTATGAGACCTGATATTTGCTTTGCTGTTGGTATGGTGGCAAGATATCAGTCTAATCCACACCTAAATCCATTAGTTGAGCTCTGTCCTTTGGGATATACCGACTCAGACTTTCAAACTAATCAGGACTCGAGAAAATCTACTTCAGGATATGTGTTCACCTTAGGAGGTGGAGCCGTAATTTGGAAGAGTATGAAGCAGAAATGCATCGCGGACTCGACCATGGAAGCCGAGTATGTGGCCGCTTCGGAGGCTGCAAAAGAGGCAGTATGGTTCAAGAACTTCCTTATGGATTTAGGTGTGATTACGAATCTGCCCAAGAGCATCACCGTTTATTGTGACAATTCTAGTGCTGTGGCGAATTCGAAGGAACCAAGAGCTCACAAAGCGAGCAAACACATAGAGCGGAAGTATCATATCATCAGGGATATAGTGCAGAGATGAGACATACAAGTGGTCAAGATTGCGTCAGAGAACAACCTGGCAGATCCTTTTACAAAGGCATTGGCGGTGAAACCGTTCGAGGGCCACGTTGAAGGGGTGGGAGTTCGACTCATTCAAGACCTCAACTCGCTTTCAGTATAAGTTGGAGAAATTTAGACGTGTACATTACTGTCTTGTATACTCGAAAGCTGTTTTAACTATAAGTGGGAGATTGTTAGGGTTTGTATACTAGAAATCACCTTTTCGAGTGATTGAATACTGTAAAACTCTAATTATTATTTTCCAATGAATGCAACAGATTATTTTTATCATGATGTTGTTATGATTTACATTTAATGGATGTTTATTGCATATTTAAATGTATTAGCGAACATAACAAAGTCTAAGTCTTTGTTTAGTAGACCGGTTGTGGGTTGCGCTCAATTTAAGGTACGCGGTCAGTCCTGAACAAAGAAAAAAAATAATTTCACAACCTAGATAGGCCTAAACTACCTATCGTGAAAGGTTGCAATGCCAGTCCGATTATTTCTAAGCCTTATTGAAATAAGATGACGTTGGTGTGGTATAGCACTGAATGGATCTAACAGCAAGACGAGTCTTTATGCTATCTACTGAAAGACGAGGTCTTGATAATTAATTTCTTAATCAATGTAGGTTAGCATTGAGCATACGATATCGAGTATCTACTACTTTGACTTACCAAAGGTGCGGGTTTTTCGTCACCCAACGATCTAGGTATATTGGGTAGTGGTGATCATTATCTGGCGGTGCTAGGATTGCTATTATGTTGAATCGTACGCGAGGAGAGTCTCGTTTGATAACATCTACAAGAGGAGCTCGAAACAAGGTTTTATTATTCGGAACCTAGCTAGTTGGAGTTTGATTACTCTATGAATAACAAATAAGAGTTTCTTGCTAAGTCCACTCTTGGAGATTAAAATATGTTAATTAATTAAGTCTATAGCAGACATTGATTAATTAATGGATGTTTCTATCTTAAGCACGGGAAATGAATTACACACACAAAAGGAAACCCGTAATACTTGTAATTTCGGATTTGGAAAGGCAGTGCAATATTGCTTCTGTAGTGGCGGCTTGTAATATTCCAATATAATCTTGTATTAAATTGTGGCTTCAATTTAATTAGTAAAAAGCTAATTGGATGAGGCCATGTCCAAATTCTTCCTTAGATCCCTGACTGGGCCCAATATGTGACTTAATATAAATAGGAGAATAAAGGAGACAGAAAACACTTTCCACATCATAATTTGCATCCCTCATAATTGAGAAAGGATCGAAAATTGTTCTCCTTCCGTGAGCAGGTTTCTATCTTCGTTATTTAAGTCGTAGTACACTGGTGAGATTTGCCCACACAAATATCAATCTACAGTCCGGGACACCAGTCAGAAGATCCTAGGTCGAGTTCTCAAGATCTTCACGTGGAGAAGATGCAAGCCATCTTCGATTCCTAAGTGAATCAACAAAGGTAAATTGGCTAACTCCGTAGTAAGCATGTTTTAGGAATTGTTTGTGCTAAAGCATGTTTAAATTCAAGTTATGAGCATGATACATGTGATAATTACGCGAATAGAATTTATCTAAATAATCTGCTAAATAGATCAGTGTTATGTGATCCGTTAGAAACGCACGCTTCCGCTGCCAACCCCTTCAGCAGGTACAATGGAGACGAAGCCTATTGAAAGCATTACCAAAGAGGTGACTAACGAGTGCTTAATCAATAAGGTAATGTATGCATTCAATAACTGCATTATGTGTATGCACAATCTATATGCTTTCAATTATTCAATAATTTGATGAATCACTAAAAAGGTTTGCATATTTGTGCAATAAATTCTTGAATGTATGCAGTATACATGCATTTTATATATGCACAAACCTGTATGCATTTCAATATTCCAACATTTTATGAAACATTGAAAACACATGCATATTAGTACAAGTATTGTTTTAATGCATATTTTTGTATGTTTTCAGATCATTCCTGCCATAATGGAAAAATGGCCTGAGGGGGCAAGTAAGTTTATCAACATTCAACAAGATAATGCAAAGCCTCACTTAGCAAATCGTGACGCGGATTTTAGGGCCGCTGCTACTCGAAATGGTTTCAATATTAAATTAGTGCAGCAACGAGCAAACTCGCCTGATACTAATGTGAACGATTTGGGTTGGTTCAGAGCAATACAATCATTGCAGTTTCAGACTCCATGCAAAACCTTAGATTAGTTAGTTAAGGCAGTGGAGAAGCCTTTCAATAACTTAAGTCCTGTTACTTTGGACAATGTATTCCACACATTACAAGGATGTATGGTAGAGATAATGAAGGTGAAGGGACATAATCGCTATAAAATTCCCCACATAGGGAAAGCAGCATTAAGAAGAAGTGCACAACTTGCAGATAGTTTAGAAGTCCCACAAGAGCTGGTCAATGAATGCATTTCTTATCTGGTGGAAGAAGGTTGTAGTGAAGGAATGGATAGGATTGTCCGTGGTATATGTATGTGAAGACAGGAGTTGATGCATGCATTGTGTTTTTGTAAATGGTTTTTGTAAAGCATAAGTTAGCTGCAATATTAGTTTTTGTACTGCATAAGTAGATGCAAAAGCAGCATATGCAAATGGTTTTTGTAATGCATATGTAAATGCTATAACAACTTTTGTACTAATGCATAAGTAGATGCAATCGACCTTTTGTAATGCATAAATATATGCAATATCAGCCTTTTTAATGCATAAGTAGATGCAAAACCATTTTTTGTTAATGGTTTTTGTAATGCACAAAATTAGTCTAAACAATAAACAAAATTAGCAACAAACATTGAACAAAATCAGCCATAAACATAGGCTAGATCCACACAACAAATCAAGTCATCCATATATGCAAAATCATTTTTTTAAAAGGTTTTTGTAACTCACAATCTCAGTCACAAATAATGCACAAAACCAGCAACAAACATCGCACAAAATCAGACATAAACATATGCTAGATCCACACAACAGATAAAGTCACTCACATATGCAAAATCATTTTTTGTAATGCACAAAATCAGCCTCAAACAATGCACAAATTCAACCAACAGCATCTGCTAGGTCCACACAACAATAGATCAAGTCACACATGCATTATCCACACAACCCATCTGTCAGACGACTTGTCGCCTTCCTCTCCAAGCTTTACAGCATGGATGCCTCCAATCGACCCACCGCTCCTCTTTGTCATCGCGTGGGGGTGAAATCGCCGGAAGTGTGAGATCGGGGTGGGGGTGGTGTTGCGGTAAGCTCCAGGTTGGGTTGGCGTAGCGGTATTTTTAGCGACATCTGATGGGTCAGATCGCGGTGGGGGCGGCGAGGCTCAACCCGACTTTCCTCATTAAGGTCGGTCTCGAGCCAATTTAAAACAGAGCGTTGCGTTGTGAAAATCAATACATAAGATGAATCAAAGTGGAATGAGAGAAGGGGTAAACGTTGGGGGGCAGAGGAGAAGGAGAGGCGGCGGAAGATTGAAAGTGAGAACTAGGGTTTTTCAATTCTCCTTCAATGCCGAGAAAAGGGATAGAGAGAGATGGCAAAGATGAGAGAGAAAGACGTTTAGTTGAAATGATTTGTTTTTGGATGGGGTAGGTGGCCGGCTGACTCATTTAATTAAAATGGGATTAATTAGATTTAAATGGTAATAAGGGGATCATTATTTAAGTAGTTAAAATCCCTAATTTTTACCCTAAATGGAAATGACTCAGCTACAGTGGGACAATCAAAAAAAGAATACGACAGTTACAGAGGGACGGAGGGAGTATTAATTTTATAATTAAATGTGAGTGGAATGAGTAAGAGGAATGTGGGATTCATTACCATAAAAAGTAAATGCGTTAATTAATTGGGGACGGTGAAAAAGGAAATTGGTATGATTTAATCGGTGATGAGGGAGTATTTCAAAATTTGTGAAAAGGGAAATTGGTATCATTTAATCACCCGTAGTATTTCAAAATTTTATGTAAAAAATGATGTTTAAGTTTTGTAAAAGTATTGGAACATTTAAAATGTTACAAGCATAACTGTTTTTAATGATTGAGAGACTAATGAAGAGTCCCACTTTTTTCACAATATGATTGAGAGACTATCGGTTTGTTTGATTCTATCCTTTTTGTAATTCCAGAAGTAGGCCAACGCGCCGAGAACATATTTCTATAATCATATTTTTACTTCGAAAAAAGTTAACAAAATTTGATTTGCTTTTCTCTCTATCCAACTTACACGCTCAATTTGTATGACCAAAATCCAGACTTTGCATTTCTTATATATTGGGTATAATAACCATTTAAATCCATATTCTTTTTGTTTGACCACAGGTGTACCGGATCTACCTTTGGAGGAATCCGACCAATCCTGTTCGACGAGATTTGCGAATTAAGGCTGAAAGTCTCCCAGCGGGTGGCGGGATTTGAATCCGTGACCTCAAGGTCACCACGGCTCCGCGATGTCAACTGCGCTGCGGCCCGTTGGTATTTAAATCCACACTTTGATTTGATCCTGTCACGACCGCATTTTCTAAGGATAGAAACCCGGTTGATCGAGACTAAGGGAGGATGAAAGAAGCGAGGAAGAAAGGGGAAAACTGTGGCACAACTAAACATGAACTGAAATAACTAGAATTTATCTATATCAGAGTGCATGATACAAAGATTGTAAACTCGACTTTTACTTTGCAGCGGAAGAGTCAAGAGTAGATGACATCCAAGTACTATTCTATCGAAGGATCTTCATCGTCTATGGTCAACACCGCCCGCCATAATCACTGCTCAACCTGCACATTTTTAAAACATATGCAGGGCTGAGTACTTGGTGTACTCAGTGGACACGTGCCGAAATATATTTTCATAAAAACTAGTTTTGTCAAGCCATTCTTTGAGTGAACTCGGGGTTTTAGGAAGAGGTCCGAGAACACTAAAACATTTTCCTTTTCTTTTTCTTTTTTCAAAAGCAATTTGTCATTTGTCTTAGAACATATGTCGTATCTGACTAACTCCTGGGGAACACAAGCCCACTAACCTCCTAGTGAACAGAATTCACGAAACTCCTGGTGAACCGGAATGTATGGGCTTATCCCACTTATAAACCCGAATTCACTAACTCCTAGTGAACCGGAATGTATGGGCTCATCCCACTTACAAACCCGAATTCACAAAACTGAAATTCCTGGTCTAGTAAGGACTTCGCCCTTGCTAGTCAGTCAGATAGGCAAAGTTCAAAACAAAACATGGCTTGACATAACCTTTGCAACCATATTTTTCTCATAAAACATTTTTGAAACACGAATTCATTTTTCTTCCATTAAAAGCCGAACACATAACTTTCAAAACTTTTTTTCTCGTAAGCATATTTGGAACAAACTCCTTTCTATCGGTCAAAGCCAAACTCAAAACTTTCAAAACTTCATTTTCCGCGTAAACATATTTGGAACAAACTCATTTCTATCGGTCAAAGCCGAACACAAATATCAACAAAAGCTACACTTCACAAGCACTCATAAGGCAACACATAACATCATATAAATCACATCACTTTCACTTTAGGTAAATAACACTTTTCATAATAATTCACATTAAATAGCAAGCTCGCACTTAACATCGAATCTTAAATAGGAGCACACGAAAATACTTTTCATAAAAACTGTAAACATACTTTAAACAGAAAGCCTTAAAATATCTTAGTTCGAAAGGCCACCTCGTTCGCTTAAAACTCTTTAACTTGAATTCTCCTGACTCCACCCTTAACTCGCGGAGATAACCTTTTTTAAAAACAACACCACTTACTAACAAGACTTAAGAAAATTCTTAAACTTTAATTAGAATTAGAATGCATGCCCCTAATTAATCATGGCCCAAGAACTTAATTAAAATTATTGGACATGACCAAATTTATTTCAGCCAACCCTCCCTTAGAAATTAATTCCATCCGACCCAACTGCTCTTCTTTCTCTTTGATTTATCTTGGCCCACACAAATTATATGGAAGCAGCCAAATACTGAATACGAATCACAGCCCATTTTCTCTTGCTCTAATATGCCCACTCAATTCCTTTATTCCATGCAACGGCCCAAGTAGTTAAATGAGGCAGCCCAATCTTCTATTTTAACTCCTGTCCCAAAATTCCAATTAAACAACTACTCCAATTCACTTCTCTTATACTCCATCGGCGAAAACTGTACGGCAGCTTCTTCTTCTCCTTCCCTTCCTCGGCGAAAATCGACGATTCCTCTGCGTCGCCGGCGGTTTCCCGATTGCTGCTTACGGTTCCCTCTCAACTTCCCTATTCACCGAGTTCTCTCCCTCCGTCGAGCTCTCTCAAATTTTCTAGCTCATCGCCCAATTCGAATCCAAAATCAGAATCTGAATCTCTAGAATAGGAGACTCCAATCACTCCCTATTCTCTCCTCATCTCTCAAACTCTCTGTCAATCTCTTATTTTGAATTTCCTAGATCAATTTCCGATTCAAACTTTTTGTATGCCCCGGCCACCGCCGCTTTCAAGCTCCAGCAGATGTCGGCTGCACCGTTGATTGGCCTCGGAGAATGTCGCCGCCTTGCGGTCAGCACCATCCTGCCCTTGCCGCTGCCTGCATCGTTCAGGATCCCGGTCTAGGTTCGTTGCTGCCACGCCGCTGCCACTCGGCAGTCCTGACCGACTCGGTGGCTGCTCGCAGGCAGGGCTGCTGTCCGCCCCTTTCTCTATCTTCACTCGACGGCGCCGACACAGCCGCCGCTGCCTCGGGCTGCTGCTCCAGTAGCGCCGCCGCTCCGGTCGGCTATTCGGAGCTCCGTCGTTGCTCGACCACCACTGGACAGCCTCTCTCTCTAAAGCTAAGTTCTTTTAACCCCCTTTCATTACTTAGCATTTTTTTGAGACTTGGGCAGTGGCTATGTGATTTTTAAAGCATCTATTTGTCGTTCACACCTATGTTTACTTCAAGCATGATTTCAAATTGCGCGATGTGGAAATCCTAAAGCTCTAAGTTGTTGAGCATGAGGTTCTAATATGATGCAGAGGGGAGTATTTTGGTTACCTTACTTATGGAATTCCTCTTGTTTGTTGAATTGCTCTCTTGCCATTCCTCCCAGCCCTTGCTGCTCCTATTATGAATTGTGAATTTTGAGTGTCAGAAAGGTGTGTGAAGGAAAGTCTTGGAATTTTGTGGATAATTTGGGATAAAGATGCCCTCATCTTTTGGATTTGAGATAAAAGCTTTACTACCCTTTTGGTGTTAGGATGCTCTTGTATTTCTAGCTATGGGTTCCTTCCCCTTTTAGCATGACAAAAAGACATCTTGCCTCCTTGGTGCAAGTCTTGGGATAGGGGAGATCTTGCTTATCTCTCACCCTGTTATTTGAGGAATTGTTAGTACTCTTGGTCTTTATTGGCCATTTCTCTTATTCCATTTTTGTGTAACCTTGTTGTAGGTAAAGTGAGTCTTGAGATGCAAGGCTTGGAGTGTAGTGGCTGTCTAACCGAGAAGAGGAAAGGGGAAAAGATCATGCTCCAAGCAGTGTTGTTAATTTGGCGTTCGGGTCGCTCGGGTCGCCCTGGTCGAGACCTGCACCGCCCCAACATGGGTGGGTTGATCGAGATGCATGGGTCGCCCTGGGTCGCGCTGGGTCGGCGGGGTCGAGCATTTCGGGTGGGTCGCGCTGGGTCGGCTGATACATGCTTCACAGTTAACATTTTAAGGTAATTCCCAATCTTTTCTCACGTAAATCTTTTCCTTTTTGCTGCTGAATTTTTTTTCTAAATTAAACATTAATATAAAAGTAAATTTACCTAAAAATCTGCAAATCTTTGATATCTTTGATATCTCACACGGATCATTCTCAATCTCAATTCAATAATCTCTCTATATATGCACGCACACATCAAAATTTTCAAACTCAAACCCTACTTTCTACACTTCATAATTCAGCCTCCTCTGCATTCCTAAACACATAAACAATTCAACGATCGTGTTTGCTGCCACTCTTTATATATTCCTTTGTTTAATCAAGGTATTGTTCTAACTTTCATCTTCTTTTTGAATTTTGTGTGCAGGAGTTAATTTTAAATTTAGGTCGGACCCTACAAATGATTGCAACTTGTACCACTTTATCTACCTATAGGTTATATGTATTGAAACTTGAGTCTAGATGAGGAGTTAATTTTAATTTTTTTATGTAACTTTATTTTTCCTACTTTTTGTATAGAACTATAGATCATGTAATATTTTATTGAATTGTAGATCCATGTATATTGTATAATTAAATTGAATTGTAGATCCATGTATATTGTATAATTAATAACAACCGAAAATTATTTGAACATCATTGATCATGTAATATTTTATTGAATTATGGAATATAGATTCATCAAGACTATCGTCTGTTGTACTTGTAGAATTTCTTAAAGCCTGAATCGTATGTTGTACAATGCAGTTTCTAGTTGTTTTTCTTTGGTCAAAATGAGAGTTTTAGTTTCTAAGACATAGTAACATATGTTTGTGACGGTGAATATCTGCATTCTTCAACACCATTGATCATGTCCCATCCACTCCCAAATATTTTTTTAGTAGTAAATGCATGCTTTCTTATCCATACATCATAACATGTATATTTTTTTTTTATCACAGTCAATATAAGATGGCTCAAGATCCTTGAAAGCGTATGAGAGTAACAGAGAAAGGCTCTTTCGTACGTATGCACAGAAATTGATCAATGCAAGCGCTCGGTCAAGACACCATGCTTCTTAAGTCCACTGGAGCACAGGGTCCAGGAACTCAAGAGAACATACAGTGCTTCAGTCGTTGGGCACTCTCAACTCCCCTTTCAAAAAATAATATAAATCTCTCAACCCGAATACTATGAATTAGTATAGGGAAGTGGGGTCGATCCCACAGAGATGGACTCGCAAAGTAGTGCTCAGAGGCTTTGGACAAACAAATGGCTGCTGCCACGCAAAAGGGTTGAGAATTTTAAACTAACTCTAGACCTAGGCAGGTAATGTAAATGCTAGACCTAGGACATATTAAACTTGTAAATTCAGACTTCAACAGCAAGAAACATAACCACTTCCTAGACAGTGTAAACAACTACCTAATCTAGCTAAACAGAAGATAACTGAAAGTGGGGACCATAATTCCAAAAGTGGCAAGTACGGAAAAAAACTGCAGATAACAAACTCTGACGCTAGCTCGCAGCGAAATGTATCCTCTCAACCGAATTAAACTTGCAGATGAACAAAACAGAGCACAAAGCGAGATTCGAACAGAATATAGAAATTTGGTCGTCGGAAACTTGCCACAAAACGGAAACACATCAGATCTGCGTACACTAGACGGAATGAAAGAAAAACTCGTAAACTAAGCATGAAAATCAGATCGAAACTACTCAGATTCACGTCAGAATACTTGATCCACTCCGGATCCAAGACATCCGAACCCAACAACCAACAAATCCAGCAAATCCAACCAAAGTTCTTCCACAATCCAACTCCAACTTCCCAGATCTGACCATTAACCTATAATAACTCAGAAAACAGCTGCGAAACGCATCCAACTCAGACAATTTAAAACACCAAAATCTCAATAAACGAAGCAATCAAACTAGAAATCAACACAATCACCATAACGGAAAATCAAACTTGCATTTAAACCAGAAACTATTTGGTGAAAACAGAGAACCGAGCTTCGAACAACGAAGCTCGGCAGAGTAAGTAAAATACGAAAAGCGGAAAATAAATTGTTTCTTCGCTCCTAACAAGAGCGGTGTTACACCATATCGGAAGCTAAGATGAAACCCGAACGTGTGAACTGAGATCTCCTCAAACTAGTACCAAGTGTGTGTATGGAAAAATGAACTAAGCAACAGGCTGTGGTGAGGTCTCCACCGAGAAGATCCCTCCAGCTTGCATGCTTCTGCCTTTTATAGATGCGGACATAGCCCTTGAGTCTTCGTAGAAATCCCTATTCTACCCTTCAACTCTAGAGCTTCCTCCGTCGAGCAATTCTCTTCATAATCGTTCACTAAATCGCCAGTTCCTCGACCTTGTGATTTTTTGGTCTTCTTTCTTGGACCTGGCGAATTCCTTTACACACCTGGCTTAAAACGTGCGTTAGCCCCAGTAAAATCACGAATTAAATCCCTAGACCCATGCATGAAATTAGCCTTATCAAACTGCTCACACTTAAACCATGCTTGTCCTCAAGTATGAAAGACAAGAAAAAGAAATAAGGCGAATTTCAATGCACGGTCCCCCAAGTACTATTCCACAAACAAAACAGGCTCCTAGACCTAGACAACTACAACACGAAACACATAAAAATCACAAAAGAAAAGAAAACACATAAGCGCATAAACTGGTATTTTCCTAGCAGCCATCCCCACAAGTTTAAGGTCAATCCAAGCGTTTACAGCCTCAGATTCCTCCCCCTCCCTTCTTCTGTCTAGTCAAGTTGTCAGTTCGTCAAGATAGCCTTTTGACTTCCCAATTGTTAGAATCACTCGATCACTCATTCCTCACCAGGGATGTTAGGATCGAATCGCTCTTAAGTTAAAGTTACACCACTGATGCGTCGGGTTATGAGAGTTTCTCCTTCCTACAATCCTCCTTGTACTTTTATTTCCTGGGTCAGGTTACTACTGCTTCCTGCCCCTTAAATTTTTTTTTTCTTTTTTTTTTCTTTTTTTTTTTCTCTGGACTTCGTCCAGCTTATACCTCCTTTTCCTGGACTTCGTCCAGCTTATACCTCCTTTTCCTGGACTTCGTCCAGCTTATACCTCCAGAACCCTATTCCTAATTTTTTTCTCCTTCGGACTCTTCTCCCTAAACATCCAGTGGCGGCCCCCTTTTTATACATGTTAGCTCAAAGTGTTTTGGCTTATAACTCACTTTTATAGTAGGGCTGCACAACTAGGTTATCTAAGGCATCCTCTATCGTTCTTACTTCATCCAACTGACTTTGATTTATTAAGAGAAAAGGATTCACAAATTAGCATGTATTTTCTCTTCAATTACTCTCCCTAAGGGGCTTTTGCTATTTATTATACCAGTTATGCAAACACAGAACCTAAAAAAAAAAAAACTGCAAACTCCTAGGCCTAACAGAATATGTACAAGACACTAACTACACTAACTGTTTCCCCCCCTCCCACTTCATCCATGCTTGACCCCAAGCAATCCCAATGAAGTGGAAAACAGGACAGTTAGTGGCGACATGAAACGAACACAACAAAACACAAACTTCTCACACTCAGACCAAGCATTGGGCTGAGTGGGAGAAGGGACAACATACAACACGAAACATGTTATGACATACAACCCCTTCTCACACTTAGACCAAAGATTGGGCTAAGTGTGGAAGGGTTCAACACGTATATACAGAAACTAGCATGCTGGCAGGTATAAACAGAAATAAAAACGAAAGCACTTTGAAAGAAAAGAAAAGAAAAAGTTACTTGGGTTTGAGGGGAAATTTAATTCGGTGTCTGGCCCCCGCGGGAGCCAAACTTTGGTGGCACCGTCGGCTGGGTCACCTTTGCTTTCTTACTGGCCGGCATCTCCGGCTTCTCTGGTCTGTCATCAGTGGGTCGGGGTATGGCTGTTCTCAGGATCACGGGTCTAGCAGAAGAGGGGGTGGTGTGAGGCCTCGGGCCTTGCGATGGCTTCTGCGCGGATACACTTCCTGGACTCGGCGTTGTAATGTTGCCGCTAGACCCAGGAATAATTTCTGATGTATCCGGGAACTTTTTGTGCAGCCATTTCAGCATTGTCGTCATTAAAGCAACACCCTCCGCCATCTTGTTGGTTTGCTTAGTTGACGAAGCCACCCAATCGGTGATACGTCCCCTCAGGACTGCGGCCTCTTCCCTGCTTCTTCCGAATTCCCTTCGGATCTCGGTCATTTCCTTGCGTACCCCGTCGATTCCTTTCCTTACCTCCTCAACTTCTTTCTGCACTCCCTGAACCATTAGCCTGACTTCGTCCTCAGCGGCTTGATCCTTTACCTCCACACCATCGGGTTCCTGCTTAATTTGTGCCTCTGACTTACCGACCTCATAAAAACACACCTCCTTCCCTCGGGCGATCAGCAACCCCTTGTTGAAAAAGAAGTCGAAATTGAAGACTTCCGGAGCTGAGCACATTTTTACTTCACGGCAGGCCTTGCTGATTTTGATTACAACGTTGCGCTGCAAATAAGCCCCGAGAAGATGGCACGTGTACAGATGCCTGGACGGGTTGGAGGTGACTTGATGGCAGGCCTGGGCTAACCAATAACCCAGATGAACTCGTACTCCTGTAGCCATGCACCACGTAAAATATAGGTCGGCGGTCGTCAGGGCGTTGTTGGCAGTGCCCATCAAGTTGTAGCTGACAAAAGTTTGGGCGAATCGCAGGACCCGATTCTCTATATGGTGTGCCTTCGAAAAACTTGTTTTAAATTGACCCACTCTTGAGTGAGTCAAGGACTCCCACGCGCCTTGTGCCTGAAATCCTGGCGTCAACTTCGGCGGACCAACTATTCTGTCGTTCCACAGGCACTCATCATCTTCTGTTCTCGTTAGCATGCCCATCCGCAAGGTCCACTCCCGGATACTCATCCTATGTTCTTCATTAAAAAGCCTGAAAGTTATGGATTCCGTATCCAAGTCGGCAGTGGATTTGAACCGGAATGTGGAAAAGAATTCACGGGCCGCGTCGACTGGAACTTCGAAAGTGTTGTGCTTTAGTAACCAATCAAAACCGATTGCATCTATAAACCCCCTGAACTCATCGTTAGAGCTAATATGTTTGAGCTCCGCCGGGTGGTACATCTTACCGGACTTCGCAACCTTTCCCTCAGCACTCTTTTCCTTGTATACGGCCACACGTTTTGGATCGTCAAATTTTCTCATATCGTCTAGCAGCTCCCTTGTAACCCAAATTTCCGTCGGCTCAAAGTTCAGAACATCTTCTTCTTGCTCCTCCTCTGAATCACTGGACCTGGCAGGACTCTCGGGCTCTGTGGCGTATGGTACCTTGGCGGGTGGAGGAAGTGGAGATTCAGTAGATTTCCCCCTCGCCTTCTTGGTCGAGGAGGAAGCAATGTGTTTCCCTTTCCTCTTCTTAGCCGTCGCGCGGCGCCCTTCCTCTTCACTCTCCCTACCACTCGGTCTGGGAGAGTCTTCCTGCTCAGACACGGCTGTCGCTAGGTCCAGCGTTTCCTTATCCTTTTGTTGTGCGGATTCGTCAATGTCATCAAGTATACTTCGACGTGTCCGTCTCCTTGTTCCCCTTAGATTTAGCTGCGAATCGGCCTCCTCAGGGACCTCAGTTAGATCCACTATCATGTTGAGTCCTGCATCAACAGTTTCTTGAGCATCCTCAAAATCGAGTGCTCCACCTTCCTCTGCTAATAATGGGGTTGCCCCCGCGATATAAACAGGGGTTTCCAACCCCTTAAGATTTCCTTCAGGTTGGGCATCAGTGCCCACAGACTTGTCGGGAGTCCTTCCCGCAACAACATCTTCCTCAGCAATTTGGGCTTCATCGCCCTCAACTATTTCTAGGGTTTCCCCTTCCACATCCTTCTCAGAAATTAGGGCGGCTTCGCCCACTTGAACATCATCACCATCAACAACGGCATCCTTCTCAACAAACGCCTCCAGAACAGGGGTTCCCCCCTCAACATCCTTACTAACAGTGATAGCGGTGTCATCAACTACCGCCACAAGAACATTTACCCCCTCAACAACACTCTCCACTAAGCCCACAGCAGAAATATCATCACCTCCATCCTTTAAAACGGGGATTTCCCTCTGAGAAGCAGAAACTAACCTGGGTTCACTTACGGCCAATAAATTCAGTCCCGCGGCCAGATCTGTCTCTACTTCGCGAATTTCCGCAATGGAAGGTTCTGGAATGGCGGGTACTGTAATGTCCTCCGGCCTGGTGGTGGTTTCTGGGACTGTGTCCTGTGCAGAGGTGGTTTCTTCTGGAATAATGGTAGCAGCCTCCGGTGCGGTTTCTTGTACAGCAGTGGGCGGTGTCTCGACAGCTTCCGGTTGTGTCACGGTGGTTGTTGGACCGGCTGGCATGGTTTGTCCCATTGCGAACATCGCGAACGCCTGCATCGCTTTATCGGCCCCTCCGAACTTCTGAAATAGTTCATTCATAAACTCCGCCGCACTCTTCTCGGCGGATCCAGAGGCGCTGCTAGCTTCTTGTTTGTTATCCATGGTATTCTGCAGAAATTTTTGAAAAGAAATTTGTGCGAAATTTGCAGATTAGGGTTAGAAAGAGAGAGAGCGAAATTTGGGGTTTTTTGATTTGAGAGAGAGAATATTTGGAGAGAGAATGAGTAAAGAGAAGATAAGAATGCCAAAACCGATTATAGTGTAGGCATGGGAGAGGACATCTTTCTTTTGCAGGCAGTGGCAGGTGGTGACGCTAGCGACCGTACGCCTCCCCATAAAGTGCCATGTGAAATCCGAACCGGTGCCAATTCCCTCCAAAACTCCTTTACCCCACAATTCCTTGCTCAAGTAAATCCCTACTGCCAAAACACACTAAAAGAAAACATCAAACTAAAAAGAATGAAACGCCAAACTCCCCGGGCCTAGGATATGACAGCATCAAAATCATTCCCGATGGGTCTGGTGTTTCGAAAATATTTTTTTTATTTTTTTTATTTTTTTTATTTTTATTTTTTTTAAAAGAAAGCAATTAAATATTTACAAAATTTGTTTTTAAGTGTTCTCAAAATTTCCTGGATCAGGGTATGGTCAAACTTTTAAGTGCTAGACCCAGGAGATATTCTAAGAACACTTCCTTCCTAGACTGGTTAGGTGATATCAAAGAGTGCGCGTAGTGGCACTTCGTCCACTACACACAACTCCGAGCTATCCCTAAAGACCTTTATCCTATGTCCATTGACAAGAAAGGGTATGGAATTTGGTGCACTTCCCTGGATTTCAACTGCTCCGTTTGCTCGAAGTCCCACGATGATGTAAGGCCCAATCCATTTAGACTTTAACTTTCCAGGCATCAACTTGAGCTTGGATTGAAACAAAAGGACTTTCTGTCCTACCCTGAGTTCCTTGCCCCGGAGATTTTTATCATGACAAAGCTTAGTTTTTTCCTTATACCACATGGCAGATTCATAAGACTCAAGCCGTAACTCTTCCAGTTCCTGGAGCTGCATCTTCCTCTCTTCTTCACAAGCCTGCGGGTTCATGTTGATCTCTTTGACCGCCCAGTATGCTCTGTGTTCGATTCCCACGGGCAAGTGGCACATTTTTCCGAATACCAACCTATATGGTGACATACCAATAGGTGTCTTATAAGCTGTCCTATAAGCCCATAATGCATCATCCAGTCTCTTACTCCAATCCTTCCTAGACGGGTTCACCGTTTTTTCGAGAATGGCCTTTATCTCCCTATTTGATATTTCTGCCTGGCCGTTGGACTGAGGATGATAAGGTGTAGATAACCTATGGTGGACTCCGTATTTCTTCATGAGAGCCTCTATTGTACGGTTCTTAAAATGGGTTCCTTGGTCTGAGATGACAGCCCTAGGGATTCCGTACCTGTTGAAAATGTTAGATCGCAGAAATTTGGCTACTTCTACAGCTTCGCAGGAGGTCGTAGCTTTTGCCTCTATCCATTTCGAAACGTAGTCCACCGCCACAAGTATGTATGTATTCTCATATGAAGATGGAAATGGACCCATAAAGTCCATACCCCAAACATCGAAAATCTCACAAACAATCACCGGGACTTGTGGCATTTCGTCCCTTCTAGAAATTCCTCCGGTCTGCTGACACCTTTCACAATTCTGGCAGAATTCGAATGCATCCTTGTGTAATGTCGGCCAGTAGAAACCACTGTCTAAAACCTTCCTTGCAGTCTTCCTAGGTCCAAAGTGACCCCCACAAGCTAGAGCATGGCAATGATTCAGCACATCCCTTTGCTCCCACTCCGGAATGCATCTCCTAATTACCTGGTCAGCTCCCATTTTCCACAAATACGGATCGTCCCAAAAGTAGTATTTGGCTTCACTTTTTAATTTCATCTTCTGGGCCCGGGAAATTTCGTCGGAGCTGGGCACTTCTTTAGTGACCAAGTAATTTGCTAGGTCAGCGAACCATGGTTCTGCATTCGTCTGGCATTTCCCTTTTTCAGCACCTCCTGGACCTGTCGCTGCCATTACTTCTTCAAAATCGATAGGTCTAGGAGAATCGTTAAGATAATAAAGATGTTCTTCCGGGAACGCATCAGGTATTGCTTCATCCGTCTCACCTTGGTGAATGCGACTCAAGTGATCAGCCACCTTGTTCTCCGTTCCCTTCTTGTCTCTGACTTCCCAGTTAAACTCCTATAACAGTAACACCCAACGGATCAACCTTGGCTTAGACTCCTTCTTTGCCAGTAAGTACTTTATCGCAGCGTGATCTGTGAAGACTATCACCCTTGACCCGAGCAGATATGGTCGGAATTTTTCAAAAGAGTACACGACTGCCAACATTTCCTTCTCCGTGGTGTCGTAATTTTTCTGGGCTTGATTTAGCGTTTTTGACGCATAGAAAATCACGTAACTTTTTCCGTCAACTCTTTGACCTAGCACCGCCCCTACTGCATAGTCACTCGCATCGCACATGATTTCAAACGGCAAACCCCAATCAGGTGCTCTGATGATGGGGGCAGATACTAATCTGTCCTTCAGCAGCTGAAAAGCCTTAATGCACTCCTCATTAAAAACAAACTCAACATCGTTGTGCAACAGATGAGTGAGTGGCTGAGCAATTTTGGCAAAATCCTTTATGAATCTCCTGTAGAATCCTGCGTGACCTAGGAATCCCCTTACCTCCTTTTGATTTGTCGGGTGGGGCAGTTTTGATATCACGTCCACTTTTGCTTGGTCCACCTGTATGCCCTTTTCCGATACTACATGCCCTAGGACAATTCCTTCAGGGACCATGAAGTGGCATTTCTCGAAATTCAAGACCAAGTGCTTCTCTTGACATCTTTTCAGTACTACATCCAAGCTCGCCAGACATGAATCAAATGAATCCCCGTATACAGTGAAGTCATCCATAAAGATTTCAATGCAATCTTCCAGCAGGTCTGAGAAAATACTCATCATACACCGTTGAAAAGTGCCTGGTGAATTGCAAAGGCCAAACGGCATTCTCCGATATGCATACGTTCCGAACGGACACGTGAAAGTTGTCTTCTCCTGGTCCTCGGGGTCCACGTAAATTTGGAAATACCCACTGTATCCGTCCAAGAAACAGAAATATTGCTTGCCTGCTAATCTCTCCAGCATCTGGTCAATGAACGGAAGGGGAAAATGGTCTTTCTTGGTTGCCTCGTTCAATTTTCTGTAGTCAATGCACATCCTCCAACCGGTGACTAGCCTGGTCGGTACCAACTCATTCTTGTCGTTCCTAACAACCTGGATTCCCGACTTTTTGGGTACCATATGTACTGGGCTAACCCATTCACTGTCTGGTATGGCATAAATGATTCCTAGGGATAGCAGCTTCAATACTTCCTTCAATACCTCTTCCCTCATATTGGGATTCAATTTGCGTTGAGGGTCTCTGCAGGGTTTCGCTCCTTCATTTAGTCGAATGTGATGCATGCACAGATCAGGGCTAATCCCCACCAAGTCAGAAAGTGTCCAACCAATAGCGTTCTTGTTCCTTCGGATGACTTTCAGCAGCTCCTCTTCCTGTTCCTTGATCAAGTTGCTGTTGATAATCACCGGAAAAGTCTCATTCGCCTCAAGGTAAGCATACTTTAGGCCTGGCGGAAGTGTTTTCAACTCCTTCTTGGGAACATCTTTTTCCTGAGGCAAGGGGTTCTTTTCTGCTGCTCCAGTCGTCGTCCCCTTAGTCGACCCAGGAAGATCTTCCTTGCTTGCCCCATAAAGTGTCTCCCTCGATCTGGTTAGCTCGGGCTTGGTGCAAAACTCCAGAATTGCTTCTGCTAGCTCTTCATCCGACAACTTGCTCGTATTCATTGCTTGGCACCAACTGGCCACTTCCCTATCAACAGCATGACTCATCTCTGAGTTCTCAATCTGTCCCTGCATTAATTCAGTCTCGAGGTATTCCTGGACCAAGGGGTTAATGACATCTACGGAATGCAAATTTTCAACATCAAGTGGCTTCTTCATTGCCTCATCTATGCTGAATGTATATTTATCCCCATTGTAATCGAGACAGATAGTACCATCAAAGACATCAATGATAGTCTTAGCGGTTCGCAAGAAAGGTCTCCCCAATAATACTCCGCCAGACTCTTCAGACTCATTATCGCTCATCTTAATCACATGGAAGTCAGCCGGGTACAGGAAGTCGTGTACCTTGACTATTACGTTCTCGAGCACTCCTTCAGGGCAGATGCATGACCTGTCCGCCAATTGGATCACAACCTTCGTATCCACCATACCTACTCCCACTAACCTCTTGTATATGGACAGGGGTAACACATTTATGGATGCTCCCAAGTCACACATAGCATGCTCAATTTTTACATCGCCGATAGAAATGGGCAAAGTGAACATACCCGGGTCATTGCATTTTGAGGGCATCCTCCGCTTCTGAATCACCGCGGACACATTCTCGCCTATCAAGATTTTTCCACTAGGTCGAGCCTTCCCAGCTATAAACTCCTTGATGAATTTGCTGAAAACTGGCATTTTCAAAGCCTGTAAGAAGGGTAGATTTATCTCCAGTTTCCCGAAAATATTCATAAGATCCACTAGCTCATCCCTCTTTTTCTTTGCCTCTCCTCGGTTCGGGAAAGGTTTTGGTAGTTTCCCGGTTCCGGAACATTCACCTGCTGAAGATTTATCAACTCCTCTGTTCTCTACCAATTCCGGCTCTGGATCTAGGAAAAAGGGTTCGATTGTCCTGGGCAACTGTTTCTCTAAATCTCCTGCCCGAAGTTCATTTCTAACCGCAGGGTTGCTCTCAACCGAGTCCCTTGATTCAGTGGTTGTATCCTCTATTCCCTTATCCTTAATGGGGGTCGTGACCTCTCTGTACCTCATGACCGACCCTTCGTACTTCTTCCCAGATCTTAGTGTGATCTGGCTAATATTGGCTCTGTCAGGTGGTCTTACCGATGCAGGAATCTTGCCCTCGTTTCCCCGCATATCACTCAAGGAAGTAGCTATTTGAGACAACTGTTTGGCCAACATATCCATTGCTGCCTTCTGTTCTTGCTGCGCATCCTGAAGCTTGTGGACCACATCATTGTTCGACTGTAAATTGTTCTGAATGTGCTGCTGGGAACTGACGAGGTCGTGAACCATCTCATCAAGGTTCCTTGGTCTAGAGCTTGGCTGACTGGGACCTGGCCCTATATTCTGGATTGTTCCACTTCCTTGGCCTGGGCGAATGTGCCCTTGACCTCCTGGATTGTTGTTGAAATTACTTCCTTGACCTGGGTAAGGTGCTTTGGCATTCCTTTGATGTGGTGGTACATAAGAGTTCCCTTGATAATTCTGATTCTTGTCTCCCCAGGTCGAGTGATCTCCTTGGTTACGGTTATTCCAATTTCCTTGCCCCTCATGATTTCTCCAGTTACCCTGCCTCTCGGGCTGCGGTGCGGACTGTATACTCAATTGGGGTGCTGGCTGGCTTTGCTCATTTTCAGACCATCTAAAGTTCGGGTGATTTCTCCAGGGTGCATCTCTTTGTCTTCCTTGGTTCCAACTTCCATCAGGATTCCAACTTCCCATCGCGTTCGCCTGGGCCTGGTAATCACCTTCCTGAGGTCCGTAATATTGCTGGAGTTGATTATCTCCTGGACCTAACATCTTAGCCGTTTCCTTTAGTGCGGCTGTATTAGTCCTTTCGATAGCATTCAGCAAGGCTTTCTCCAGCCTATCAATCCTTGCTTCAACTTTGTCATCCTCCAGCTCCCTCAATGCATTCGCAGAGCCTCTTCTCACAGCATTCCTCGTGCTGTCATACGCCTTCTTGGCGTCGATTAATCTTCCCAAAATCTCTCTTGCCTCGCTTCCTCTCTTCCTTGTAAAATTCCCCCCGCTCGACCTCTATCATCCGATGATTCGGGCACGCGTCCAACAATCCCTTGAACCTTGACCAGTATTGGCTCAATGACTCATCGTAATCCTGCTTGCATTCCACTATCTCCTTCTTCAGAGCGTTCGTCTTGTTGGATGGAAAGAAGTAATCTAGGAATTCCAATTTAAAGTCCCTCCAGGTGCGGATAGAATCAGGGGGTAATCTCAACAACCATGTATTTGCCTCCCCCTTTAGAGTGAAAGGAATCGCGCGCAAACGATAGTCCTCCTCTGTCGCATCATTAGGCCTCTTTTGAATGCCACACAACTTGCTAAACTCGTTCAAAAACTCGTACGGGCATTCACTCCTTCGCCCAGAAAATGTTGGCAAGACGCCTAACACATTCGTTTTGATCTCAATAGATTTCTGACGTGGGTTCATCACTATTGCATGCGCTGGCTCTCCATCGAGATGAGCCGTTAGTGACCCTATTTCTGGATCTGGGTCTGCTACGTGCGCCATCTCAACTTCCTCTTCCTCCCCTGTTTCCGACTCTGTTTCTGATTCTGGTGGGGACTCCGGATCCTTTCGTCCTGAAGATTCCCAGGATTCGTCACTCAAAAACTCAGTCGGGAACGGATCTCCCGTCGTGAACCCTGATCTGGTAGTTACGGTGGAGGCTGTATCCTTGATCTTCCAAATGGACTGACCATGTTTCCAACCAGACGAGTTACTCTGGTAGAAGCTCCTGCTCATGCACTACAAAGAAAACGAAAAAAAACAGTAAATTAAAATTATTCGTACCAACTACTCTAAGCACTAACACAAAGTACGCCATCCATCCCCGGCAACGGCGCCATTTGAAAGCGTATGAGAGTAACAGAGAAAGGCTCTTTCGTACGTATGCACAGAAATTGATCAATGCAAGCGCTCGGTCAAGACACCATGCTTCTTAAGTCCACTGGAGCACAGGGTCCAGGAACTCAAGAGAACATACAGTGCTTCAGTCGTTGGGCACTCTCAACTCCCCTTTCAAAAAATAATATAAATCCCTCAACCCGAATACTATGAATTAGTATAGGGAAGTGGGGTCGATCCCACAGAGATGGACTCGCAAAGTAGTGCTCAGAGGCTTTGGACAAACAAATGGCTGCTGCCACGCAAAAGGGTTGAGAATTTTAAACTAACTCTAGACCTAGGCAGGTAATGTAAATGCTAGACCTAGGACATATTAAACTTGTAAATTCAGACTTCAACAGCAAGAAACATAACCACTTCCTAGACAGTGTAAACAACTATCTAATCTAGCTAAACAGAAGATAACTGAAAGTGGGGACCATAATTCCAAAAGTGGCAAGTACGGAAAAAAACTGTAGATAACAAACTCTGACGCTAGCTCGCAGCGAAATGTATCCTCTCAACCGAATTAAACTTGCAGATGAACAAAACAGAGCACAAAGCGAGATTCGAACAGAATATAGAAATTTGGTCGTCGGAAACTTGCCACAAAACGGAAACACATCAGATCTGCGTACACTAGACGGAATGAAAGAAAAACTCGTAAACTAAGCATGAAAATCAGATCGAAACTACTCAGATTCACGTCAGAATACTTGATCCACTCCGGATCCAAGACATCCGAATCCAACAACCAACAAATCCAGCAAATCCAACTAAAGTTCTTCCACAATCCAACTCCAACTTCCCAGATCTGACCATTAACCTATAATAACTCAGAAAACAGCTGCGAAACGCATCCAACTCAGACAATTTAAAACACCAAAATCTCAATAAACGAAGCAATCAAACTAGAAATCAACACAATCACCATAACGGAAAATCAAACTTGCATTTAAACCAGAAACTATTTGGTGAAAACAGAGAACCGAGCTTCGAACAACGAAGCTCGGCAGAGTAAGTAAAATACGGAAAGCGGAAAATAAATTGTTTCTTCGCTCCTAACAAGAGCGGTGTTACACCATATCGGAAGCTAAGATGAAACCCGAACGTGTGAACTGAGATCTCCTCAAACTAGTACCAAGTGTGTGTATGGAAAAATGAACTAAGCAACAGGCTGTGGTGAGGTCTCCACCGAGAAGATCCCTCCAGCTTGCATGCTTCTGCCTTTTATAGATGCGGACATAGCCCTTGAGTCTTCGTAGAAATCCCTATTCTACCCTTCAACTCTAGAGCTTCCTCCGTCGAGCAATTCTCTTCATAATCGTTCACTAAATCGCCAGTTCCTCGACCTTGTGATTTTTTGGTCTTCTTTCTTGGACCTGGCGAATTCCTTTACACACCTGGCTTAAAACGTGCGTTAGCCCCAGTAAAATCACGAATTAAATCCCTAGACCCATGCATGAAATTAGCCTTATCAATCCTGCAAGAAAATACGCAACTCCAAATCCAAAGACTAGATATTTATTTACGTGTAATTTTTGCTCAAAGAATATAACATCAGGGGTTCGAAGGGTCAAGGAACACTTGGTCGGTGGTTTTAAAAATGTCACGGCATGCCCTAAATGTCCATCACATGTGAGAGATGAGATTATAGAGTTCATGAAGAAAAAAGAGGATGCTAAACTGGATCAAGATCTTCCGTCAGCATCACAAGGTAGGCAGGATTTTGAAGATTTAACCTTTGGAGATGACGAAGAGGATGATGTTGGTAATACAACAATTAAATCGAAGAAGCCGAGGACGAAAGGTGCTTTGGATGTATATTACGACCGCGTTCCAGCAAAAGGAGTCCAAGTACAAAAATTGAGCAAGGGAAAACAACAGACGATAAATGATGTTCAGGGAAAAGAGTTACGTGACAGGGCTTGCACTAAATTGGCTAAATGGTTTTATGAAGCCGGAATACCATTTAATGTTGCTAAGCACGAAAGCTTTAAGATTGCCATTGAATCTGTTGGACAATATGGTCCCGGTATGAAGCCACCGAGTTATCATGAACTGAGAGTGCCTTTGCTGAAGAAAGAAGTTGAGAGTGTGAGTGCTCTCGTAAAAGAGCATAGAGATGATTGGACAACTTATGGATGTTCAATTATATCTGATGGGTGGCGTGATTCTGTTTCTCATAAAGAAATTATCAACTTCTTAGTGAATTCGCCAAAAGGTTCAATTTTCATCAAGTCTGTCGATGTGTCTGACATTGTAAAAGATGCAAACGCTCTGGTAGCAATGTTCGAAGAGATGATTGATTATGTTGGAGAGAAGAATGTGATCCAAATCGTGATGGATAATGCCTCCAATTACAAGAAAGCTGGAATGACGCTGCAAGTAAGGATACCCTCACTGTTTTGGTCTCCATGTGCAGCACATTGCATCGATTTGATGCTTGAAGATATTGGTAAAATACCGCTTATCAATGGTGTGATCAAAAAGTCAATAGCTTTGACCGGTTATATTTACAGTAAGATGGGCGTGTTGAACATGATGAGAAGATATACGAATAAGAGAGAGTTACTTAGGCCGGCAGTCACTAGATTTGCTACTTCCTTCATCACTTTGAGGTCCATCCATAACCAGCGGCAGAATCTCAGAAAAATGTTCACCAGTGATGAATGGACTACTAGTCAGTGGTACAAAGAGGCATCCGGAAAACAGGCAACTACTACTGTGTTGAATGATGCTTATTGGAGACATATTGTCCATGCACTCAAATTGGGTTCTCCTCAAGTGTTGAGAATGGTTGATGCTGAGCGCAAGCCACAATTGTTACCTTTTTCTATCCTCGCCCTTATCTTTCAAGGGGCTTACTCCACTCTATCTTTAATATCAGTGGTTCGAATCCACTTCTAAGCGGGCGAAGGGTCTAAACCGCGATGGGTTATAATTATGAGGCTATGGATCGTTGTAAAGAGACCATTTCCAAGTCATTCAAAGGAAACGAAGACAAGTATAAGAGAGCATTTGATGTAATTGACTCTAGATGGAATGATCAATTGCACAAACCATTGCATGTTGTAGGTCATTACTTGAATCCGACAGTCTTTTATAAAGATATGAAAGGTATTTTGGCTTGTTCAGAGGTTATCGAAGGCTTGCACGAGTGTATTCTAAAACTGGTTCCCGACATAAATATGCAAGATCAGATCATGAAAAAGGAAACGGCTTTGTATCGGGACGTTGTTTCCTGTTTCGGAAATCCTTTAGCTATTCGACATAGAAATCAAATGGCACCAGGTAAATATTATCATATTTTCCATTAAACTATTTATTTGATTGATAAATGATATACTAAATATTTCTCTATCTTGTTTTCTTCAGCTGAATGGTGGAAACATTATGGATCTAAGGCACCAAATTTGCAAAACTTTGCAATTCGAGTCTTGAGCCTAACTTGTAGTGCTACTGGCTGTAAGAGGAATTGGAGTACTTTTCAACATGTAAGACTTGAAATTTGTGTTTATATTTGTGAGAAGATGACTATCATCTAAGTGAAGATGATATATAACTTTCTTTTGACATTTTCAGACAATGGTTTCAATTATTTATTTTGTGTTATACTTATGACTTATGAATTGTTTTGATATTTTGATCATTTCTATTTTCCACTTTATCTCTATTCACATGAATTACGTCTACATTTATATTATTTGATATATTATAAACATTAGAGTAATATATTTATTTGATTTAATATTAAAAGGCAAAAAAATTAGCCTAGATTAGTGGGTCTCTCGACCCAGTCGACTCGTCGACCCGCGACCCAAATTTTCACCTTATCGACCCGGTGCGACCCTCGACCCTAATAACACTGGCTCCAAGGCATTCCTTGATCTTATTACCATTTCTAGCTAGAGTCAAATCCTAGATTATGTACTTCTTAGATTTGCCCGGCTGTAACATATCTCCTTTGTAGATCATGAACAAAAAGCACTCTATTGGAATTTCTATTTTCCAACAATTGTAGTACTTAAATTTGAAATTCCTCGCACTTTAATTCCAATAGTCTTTTCGTCCAATTTTTTTTTTTGCACGAAAACTCGGGTTTTATAGATCCATTTTCCAAATTCGTAGCAATCTAATTAGAAGATGGGCAAAAAGTTCACAAATGGCCTGTGTTTAAAAAAGGGCCAGGTCTGTAAATTATTTGGGCTCAGCCAAGTTTCTGTTACCCTGTAGTGGGCTTCTTGGCCCATAGAAGTGGATAGAACTAGGCTGAATTTGGTGGGCTTCATGTAGGTGTTGTATTGTCTTATATATCTTAAGATTTTTCATTTTTCAGAAGAACTTTAAGGATAATTTATTTTGAGTACATATAAAGTCATGATTTTGATGATACAACTTTAATAGTCATTGGTCCAATGTAATGATCTCATGTTATTTTTGCAGATATAAACTCTTAAGAAATGAAGTAAATTTTGACCACTCCTCCGCAATTACTAACCTATGAATTAGTCTTCCGATTGCATGTCTCATTCCAATACAATATGCCTAAACAAAACAAATGAAAACACTTAAATTAAGACCTCAACACCTTTCAACCATCAAACTCTTCACAATGCTTCCCAGCTTTGTCCTCATTTCCATACTCTCCTCCATTTTGACTCATTCCCATAGCTAATGCATTGACTATCAAAAGAACTTGTTGCTTCAACTGAAGAACGAGTTGATCTTCAACTCTTCTCTCTCATCCAAACTATCACAATGGAATCAAACCGATGACTGCTGCAAATGGCAAGGCGTGGGTTGCGACGTTTCAGGCAACGTCGTAACCCTCCAGCTCAACAATGAGTCCATTTCCGGTGGAGTCAATGATTCATCGAGCCTCTTCAAACTCGAGCATCTCCATAAGCTCAACCTCGCTTACAATGACTTCATCCGCGCTCCCATCCCAAAAGGTATCCTCAATCTAACCAATTTGACACACTTGAATCTGTCATATTCTGACTTCGGCTCTATCGTTGAAAAGATTGGTTATTCATCGTATATGCCTAACATCATAAGGCTGAGCTTGTGCCGGTGTTCTCTGTTTGGCCCCCTGTTTAAGTCCTTCTGGCAACTCCGTTTCCTGTCTGTTCTTCGACTAGATCTGAATGATTTGTCAAGAGCAGTTCCGGACATGTTCGCCAGTTTTCTGAGTTTGAACACTTTGAGCCTTGTTGGTTGTGGTTTGGAAGGTTTCTTTCCTGAAGTGATATTTGGTATTCCAAGTTTGGAAAATCTTGATTTGTGCCATAATAAACTGCTTTGTGGAAGCATACCAACATTTAATAAGACAGGGTCTATTAAGTCTATGAGGCTGAGTTTCACTAATTTTTCGGGTATCATACCAAGTTCGATTAGCAATCTCAGGTCGTTGTCGGAGATAGACCTGTCCGATTGCCTTCTCACCGGTTCGCTTCCATCCAGCTTTGCTTCATTAACTGAGCTAACTTATGTAGACTTGTCTTACAACTTCTTCACAGGCTCACTATCTTCAACCCTTTTTCGAGGTTTTTCCAATCTTGTTTATTTGAACTTGGGTTTCAATTCATTCTTTGGTGGCATTCCTCCCTCTGTGTTTCGCCTTCCTTCATTGTTGGAACTTCGTCTTAGCAACAACCGGTTCACTGGACTAGTTGAGGAATTTCCCGTTGTAAACTTGTCTAACGTTGTTACTATAGATTTGAGTAGTAATCGATTGGAAGGGCGAATTCCAGACTCTTTCTTCCAACTTCAGAGCCTCGAGTATCTGGATCTTTCGAAAAACTTGTTCACTGATGTCAGAAGCCATAATTCAAGCAGCTATGGACTTTCCAAGCTTAAAGAGATGCACCTTGCCTCATGTGAATTGCATGATTTCCCTGAGTTTATAAAGTATTCGGATGTACTAGAATATTTGGATACCTGGTTGGATTTGGAGACCAGAACTCCGGTTCTTGAACCGTTCTGGTAATCTTCTGAAAGATTTGCAAAAGCCATACCATATGTCTGCTTCTCTTCAGTTCCTGGACTTGCACTCTAACAAGCTTCGAGGCGAGTTGCATTTCCCAATCCCACACGCATCCGAACTCTCCTCCTTGTCTCTTTCCAACAACAGTTTGATTGGATTAATTCCATCTTCCCTCTGCAATGCTACAAACCTCCAACTTCTTGACTTGTTTGTGAATCAGGTATACCCTCTTGCCTACTTGAAAACATTAGATTGTTGGATTTGGGGTGAAACAACATAACCGGTCGCATCCCTGATAACTTTTCTCGTGGTTGCAACCTTCAATATTTTGATGTTAGCAACAACACTCTGCATGGGGAAATCCCGAGGTCACTCGAAAGTTGCGAGTCGTTGCAGTTCTTAAATATCGGAAACAACATCATGAATGGTAGTTTCCCTTGCATGCAGCCGTTGAGCTTGCGTGTTCTTGTGTTGCATTCCAACAGATTCCATGGTGAAGTGACATGCCACGCGAGCTGGCCGGTCCTCCAAATTGTGGGCATATCCTGGAATATCTTCGATGGAAGTCTGGAATCGATAAACTTTTCTAGTTGGAGGGCGATGGTGGTCGGGAGTGAGCCACAACCCAAGTACGAAAATTCAGGCTATTACTCGTTCGGGAGCTTCAGCGTGACTCTAACCATGAAAGGGCTAAATGTGGAGTTTGTTTAAGATTTGGAAGGACTTCACTACCATTGATTTCTCTGGAAATAACTTCAAAGGAGAGATTCCAAATGCAATTGGTGATCTTATCTCGCATCGTCATCTCAACTTCTCCCACAGTGCTTTCAGTGGAAGCATCCCGAAGTCATTTGGGAAGTTCAGGAAGCTTGAATCACTCGACCTCTCTGAAAAGCAACTAACGGGGGTGATCCCGGTGGAACTTGCGGAACTCACGTTCTTTTCAGTCTTGAATCTGTCCTACTCCTACAATAAATTAGTTAGGGAGATCCCAAAAGGGCGTCAGTTACTGTTGGAAAATATGAGATACAAACTTGGCGGGGGAAAAATTACACGGAAAATAAAGGAAAATTACACGGAAAATAACTTGTGGAAAGTGGTAAGCCGAGTCGAATAGTCCTCTTTCCGCAAGAAGAGATAGGTCCCGGTAGTGCTCTCGGTTTGGCGTATCGTCCCTAAAGATAAAACGGCTTCGTCTCTGAAGTAGCAGCACTGCTAGCAGCAGAGCTCCGGCGAAAGGGAGTAATGCGGGGCTAGAGCTTCGACGGGAAGACTATTCAAAGAGGGAGAGAGCGTGTATGCAAGAATGCTTGTGTATGTTCTGTGTAGAATGCAATGGATGCATGCCTATTTATAGGCCAAGTCCACCCGCATGGGCATTGATGGAGTCAACAGCCATTATGTGTGCCATGATGGCTTGATTGTAACCGTCGGGGGTTACTGACTGGTGCACTAGCCATTGGAGGCTGAAAAGACACGACGCACCTGGACACACTACACGACGGGATACACCATGGACCGTCGGGGTCCATCGGGGACCTTTTGTCTCCCGTTATGCGTCAGGGCACGGTGCGCGGGTCGCGGGCAGGCGGCGCGCGTGCGCGCCCGTGTGGGCTCTGTCACCCGTCTTGTTCCACGATAATTATTACACATAATAATTCATCTTATTAAATACTTCATCAAAGAAGTTTATCATCCCCGATGTGAGATAATTAACACTTAGTTAATTAATCCCTTAGTTTTTCCCATATCTCATTTTTTGACTTTATTGTGACCAACTTTAATATATTATTTCACACTCACTGGGAATCAGATTTGATAAAATTAATATACTACGGTCATCTACTCGTAACGTAGATCGTCGCTATTGCATTTAATTTCATAAAATTAAATGTCTAGTAACATTTATTATTAGTCAAAGTCGTTTGACCAACCACGATTCCGAAAATCCCCCACATGAGTGGAAATTGCCAAATGCATATATATGCAGACACAAGCTCAACCCTCAAGAGGTATGTAAGCATAAGGATAGGTAGTTTTTGGCTTTGAACCATCCATAGTCAACACCATCGGATACACAGGCGGACTAGTTCCGCGATGCTTTGAACTATTCCTCGACGGCGTGCACCGAGACAATGATGTTAACACTTCAACACCTCAACCTCATCCGTTCTCACGTTTTGTGTCCATTTCAGGCCTTGGACACCACTTTGGATTCATAAGTGTATTGTTTGAAGCGGCCTCACTTCACACTTGCATAGGTGATTCCTCGTTAAGTATCTTGCCATACTCGGTCTCCTTGAGAACTTCATCTCAACGAGATCCTTTAGGGATCATTAAAATTTATAGACTTAACCTCACCACTAGGCAAGTTTTTCAACATTCTATTACTCTCTAGGGAATAGATGTAGATGAGTTTTCACTCGAATTCTCACAGCTTAGTTTTCCCATTGAACCAAGTTCTTGGGATCTCCAGTCATCATGGTTGGGTTACCACTATGACAATTCTTTAGTTTGTGGATTTTAAACCCATTCCCTCTAGCAATTTATTCATTTGATCACGATTTAACCATTTGGTTAGCAGATCCGCTAGATTATCCAATGACTTCACGTAGTCAATTGTAATCACCCATGTTGTGATCAAATGTCTCACGGTATTATGTCGTCGACGGATGTGTCGAGACTTACCATTGTACAGGACACTGTTTTCCCTCCCAATAGTGTCTTGGCTATCACATTGAATTAACACTGGAGGCACAGGCTTTGACCAACATGGAATGTCTTCAAGGAAGTTTTTAAGTCATTCAGCTTCTTCCGCAACTTTATCTAAAGCTATGAATTCAGATTCCATGGTGGATCGGGCTATACATGTCTGTTTCATGGATTTCCACGAGACAGCACCACCCCCAATAGTAAAGACATATCCACTTGTCGAAAGTGAGTCTTTGTTATCGGATATCCAGTTTGCATCGCAGTACCCTTCAAGTACCGGGGGTATCTCGAAAAGTGTAGCCCATGATTTTGAGTATACTTGAGATACCTCAAAACTCTTACAATAGCTTTCCAATGCTCTTTGCTTGGATTGCTCGTATAACGGCTCAACTTGTTCACGGCGCAAGCAATATCAGGTCGAGTGCAATTATTAAGATACATAATACATCCAATGACCCGTTCATAATCTTCTTGTGCAACGGGCTCACCCCTGTTCTTGCTCAAGTGAACATTGAGCTCTATAGGCGTTTTAGCCGGGATGCCATCATAAGCGTTGAACCTCTTTAATACTTTCTCAACATAATGGGATTGTGTTAAGGTGATTCCTTCAGATGTTCTTAGAATTTTCATTCCAAGAATTACATCAGCTAGACCCATATCCTTCATGTCGAAGTTTCTCTTTAACATGGCTTTCGTGTCGTTAATCACTTGGGTGTTACTACCCATGATTAACATATCATTAACATAGAGACACACTATAACGTATCCATTATCAATGTTCTTAATGTAGACACATTTGTCACATTCGTTGATTTTAAATCCATTTGATAACATCACGTTATCAAATTTCAAGTGTCGCTGCAATGGCGCTTGTTTCAATCCATAGAGGGATTTAACCAGTTTGCATACCTTTTTCTCTTGTCCAGGTACTACAAAACCTTCCGGTTGTTCCATATAGATTTCATCTTCAAGGTCACCATTTAGAAACGCAGACTTAACATCCATTTGATGAATCTCAAGATTGTGTACAGCAGCAATCGCGAGAAGCACTCAAATTGATGTAATGCTCGTTACAAGTGAGTAGGTATCGAAGAAATCGTACCCTTCCTTTTGTTTAAAGCCTTTTTGACTACCAGTCGAGTTTTATACTTGTCCACTGTTCCATCGGCCTTAACTTTCTTTTAAGGACACATTTGCATCCTAAAGGTTTAGCACCTTCAGGTAGATCAACCAATACCCACTTGTGGTTTAGCAAAATTGAATCAATTTCGCTTTGAATAGCTTCTTTCCAATGCAACCCGTCTGGGCCTGCAAAGGTTACTTTTATCGATGTTGGTTCTTCATCCAACATAAATGCAATATAGTCAGGTACAAATGTCTTTGGTGTTCTGACCCTGCTACCACGTCTTAGTATCGTATCGTTTGGATCAGGCCTTGTTCGTTTGTGCGATTCTGGCTCTTCATCCACTGATTTAGAACTAGTGGTTTCATCCTCAATTCTCGTCTCAGAATTGGGTACAATATTTTCCTTGTCTTTACGAGGAAATATATTTTCAAGAAATACAACATTTCTTGACTCGATTGTTGTTCCCACGGTCACAGTCGGTATTTCAGACTTGTGGATAACAAATCGATATGCACTACTATTGAAGATGCAGTCAACCGTTTTAGGACCAATTGTAACTTCTTTGGGCGGAGGAACCATCACCTTTGCCAAACACCCCCACACTTTGAGGTATTTGTAGGATGACTTCATTCCCTTCCACAACTCATAAGGAGTAATGTCCTTACCTTTGCGTGGGATTTTGTTAGGATGTAGTTGGTTGTCAAAATAGCTTCCCCCCACATGTTCTGGGGCGTCCCCGAACTGATCAGTAACGCATTCATCATCTCTTTGAGAGTTCGATTCTTGCGTTCTGCAACACCATTAGATTGTAGTGAATATGGTACAGTCGTTTGATGAATTATACCACTTGCATTGAATAATTCCTCAAATGGGGCTACGTATTCACCTCCTCTATCACCTCAAATCATTTTGATTTTACATCCAAATTGATTCTCGACTTCGTTCTTATAATTTTTGAACGCCTCTATTGCTTCGTCTTTACTTCTTAAAAGACAGACATAACAATATCTTGTGCAATCATCTATGAATGTGATAAAGTATTTTTTACCACCTCTCGTTTGCACCAATTATAAGTTGCATACGTCCGTGTGAATTAATTCAAGGGGTTTTGTATTCCGTTCAACCGAATGAAACGGTAACTTAGTCGTTTTCGCCTCAAGACAAGTTTCACATTTGTTTTACTTCATTTGCCTTTAGTAAATCTAAACTTACTAATCTTTTAATGACATTTGGATTTACATGTCCCAATCTATTGTGCCACAAGTTAGAACACTCAGCCAAGTAAGAAGAAGTAGATGCATTCTTATTATTAGCCAACGGCTTAGGGACATGGCGTGTAGCTACACTAAGCTTGAAAAGTCTGTCGGTTACAAAACCTTTTCCGAGTGATTTTTCAAACTTGTACAGAGAAGACCTATCAGATTCGAATACAAGTTTAAACCCCTTATTCACTAGTATTGATCCTGACACTAGGTTCTTGCGGATGTCCGGGACGTGCAACACATCCTTCAAAGTAATGGTGACGCCGGACGTCATCATGAGAATCACGTCCCCAATGCCGAGGACTTGAGACGAGGCTTGATTCCCCTTATTGATTTTCCTCCCTTCAATAGCGGTGTAGGAGACGAACTTGCTCTTATCGGCACAGACGTGGGCAGTAGCTCCAATGTCGATGTACAAGCTACCTTTGTTATCAACGAGGTTGACTTCTTCCGTGACCACAGCAACAAGGTCACTTTCATCCCAGTCCTTGAACTCTTTTTCAACAACGTGTGCAGTCGGCTTCTTCTTCGGCTTGCGGCAGTCCTTGGAAAAGTGGCCAGGTTTGCCACAGTTGTAGCAATTGCCTTCAACCTTCCTCGCAGGCTGCTTCCTCTTGCCTTTGTCCTTTGCAATTGGACGCGAGCGTTTGTGAAGGGATCGCCCTACTCCAACAGATTGGCCTTTGCAACAGGTGGGCCATGGCCGTTAGCCAAAGCATCGCGTTTGCGCACGTCTGACTCGATGCGCAGCTTCACGATCAAGTCTTCAAGATTCATCTTCTTTCGCTTGTGCTTAAGGTAGATCTTGAAGTCCTTCCAGCCGGGTGGAAGTTTTTCAATGACCGTGCCCGCCGTGAAAGCTTCAGGCAGAGACATTCCCTCGGCGGCGAGGTCATGGATGATTTAGCTGGAACTCTTGCACTTTGTCCATGATTGGTCGGGAATCAACCATTTTGTAGTCCAAGTACTTGGCTATTACAAATTTCTTAGTGCCCGCATCATCAGTACGATACTTCTTATCTAACATTTACTACACTTGTTTTGATGTGGGAATAGTACAGTACACGTTGTAGAGACTATCATCTAAAGCACTTAAAATAAAGTTTTTACAAAGATAGTCTCCTTTGCGCCAAGCGTCATACTCGACGTACATTTCGACACGTGCCTCGTCCTCGCTTGGCGGGGTTGACTCGTTCTTCTTGAGGAAGTTCACGACGCCCAACGTTGTTAGGTAGAACAACATTTTATGTTGCCATCTCTTGAAATCTGTTCTCGTGAACTTCGATGGCTTCTCGGCGGGTGGCATCATCCTTGGTGCCATTGGTGTCGAGTTTGTCCCATGAAAGGGACCAAGTCCGTTGCCCCCGTAGGAGCTAACAATTGGGTGGGACACAGTACCCCCCATTGTTGCGTGAAGCATGGAGGCCCCCGCATTTGTGCCGGCGCCAAAGGATCCAACACCCGTGCCGACCCTGATGGATCCAGCACCCGTGCTGCCCCCGAATGAGCTAGCATCCGTGCCGACCCCGGAGGGTCCAGCACTCGTGCTGCCCCCGAAGGAGCTAGCACTCGTGCTGACCCCGGAGGGTCCATCACTCGTGCTGCCCCCGAAGGAGCTAGCACCCGTGCCGACCCCGGAGGGTCCAGCACCCGTGCCGTGCCCGAAGGCGCCGGCACTCGACCCAATGAAGGATCTAATGGAACCACTGAAAGTGGAACCGACCGATCCACTCGAGGTGAATCCGGTAACCGTCCCAAAGGGGTTGTCAAACACCCAAGGGGTTGTTAAGGAAGAAGTTGAGAATCTTGGAGTCGGAATCATCGTTATGTCCGACGACGTGTTGACGGGTACAACGGGGGACACAGTGGATAGAACGGTGGCAGTCGACATCTCCAAGCAAAAGTGTTGATTAAGTTCAGTTGGTGTGTGTAAACTCCTTTAGTGGCAAGAATATCTTGTCTTGCAATTGTAGGAAAATATGAGATACAAACTTGCCGGGTGAAAAATTACATGGAAAATAAAGGAAAATTACACCAAAAATAACTTGTGGAAGTAGTAAGCCGAGTCGAGCAGTCATCTTTCAGCAAGACGAGATAGGCCCCGGTAGTGCTCTCGGTTTGGCGTGTCGTCCCCAAAGATAAAGGACTTTATCTCTGAAGTAGCAGCAGAGCTCCGGCGAACAGGAGTAAGGCGGGGGCAGAGCTTCGACAGGAAGACTATGCAAAGAGGGAGAGAGCGTGTATGCAAGAATGCTTGTGTATGTTCTGTGTAGAATGCAATTGATGCATGCCTATTTATAGGCCAAGTCCGCCCGCAGGGGCATTGATGGAGTCAACAGTCATTATGTGTGCCATGATGGATTGACTGTAACTGTCTGGGGTTACTGACTGGTGCACTAGCCATTGGGAGCTGAAGAGACACGACGCACCTGGACACATTACACGACGGGGATACACCATGGATCGTCGGGGTCCATCGAGGACCTTTTGTCTCCCGTTATGCGTCGGGGTCCAGCGGGGACCTTTTGTCTCCCGTTATGCGTCGGGGCACTTCTGTATAGTCGAAGATTTAGAATGAAATATTTTGACAAGATGAAGTTGTCGATGAGATATTGTTTCGATGGAAATAATAAGTGAGAGTTGATGTGTCAAGCTAAGAGACAATGGTCGTGTAGGTTAGGTGTGTAATTCACAAGTCATGTGTTTGTGTTACTAGTGTTAACACCCGTGCTATGCACGAGACAAAAGATTTTTAGATAATAAAAATATATTTACGGTTAAATAAATTATAATAATGAACATAGAAAAAATAATATAAAAATATATATTTCTTTTAAGAATATGAAATAATTAAAAATAGTATTAATAAGATTATAAAGAATTAAAAATAATATAAATAACAAAAAAGGACATGCGTGAATTAAATAGAATAAGAATAAAGGAACAAAAGAAAAAGAAAATTATTTGAACGAATAAATAGTTCATGATTCATTCGACCAACAAATATTATGTATTCATAAGTGCAAAAAAAATACTTAGAAAAACAACAACAAACTTGTAGTTCACAAATTTTGAAAAATTTCTTTGTAAACTACATTAACATAAGAATCACTTCTACTACCATCATCATCATCTACACATACTAAAATATTCAGACTTTCACAACTTGTGACTCTAGATATAACAACGTACAGTTGTCCATGACTGAAGATTGATTTTTTCAAAAATAATCCAACATAAGAGAGAGAGAGAGAGATTGACCTTGACTGTTGTTAATGGTCCTTGCATACGATGCCGCCAATGGAAACTGTCGTCGTTGGAGTCTGAATAGCAACCTTGATCAGAAGATATTAAAGACATTTGAGAAATCCAGACTTTATGACCGATATTATGGTCACCTAATACTCGAGCCTCCAAAACATAATCACCTAACCGTGCAATTATCAATCTGGTGTCATTACACAAACCATTAGAGTGACTATGTTCCCTAACAAGTCTAGAGCCTTTGTCTTAGCGGCAATGAGCTTAGACATTATTGTAAGAGGTCCCGAGTTCGAGCCCTCTTGACATCAATTGTAATTTCCTCCTTTCTATAGGAGTTTATTTGTAATTTTCTCCTTCTTAATATAGGAGTTTCTTTTGAAAATAAAGACTATGTTCCCTAACAACATCACAAGAGTACCTACTTTCAACAACAATTCATGATTAGGTGTACCTGAAGACTTTAGATTATTCAGAAGAGCAGAACCATTCGACGTCGAATCAGAATTTGAAATGCTATCAGAGCTCAAATAAATTCGACCATGAGACTGATCCAATGAAATCATGAACTGGTTAACCCCATCAACAACGTCAAGCATGGAAGCAAATATAGCACGATCATGCAAACAATTCTTCAACTCTTGAGGATCCGTAAATAGAGCATTTATTAATATTTTTATTTTGGTAGTGCTTTCATCAATCTTCTTAATATATATCATATCATTTATTATTTTATAAATGTTATTGTTATTACTTTTTTACTTTAAATATAATAAATTTAAATAAATTCATGGCAACAAACTATACTAATCAATAATTTTACAAATATTTTATCAATTGTAAGAAATAAATAATTAAACATACCCAAACTAAAAATATGAATAAGTTAGATCATAGAAATTTAAAATTTCTTTGAGATTCAAGATAGAAAATTTGGATCATCCAATAATTACATCTTAGTTCACTACTTATTTCTTATGTTTAATTTCAGACCATATCATAACTTGATATGCATGCATGGCCAAAGACTAAATGTATTTTTAGTATTGGAAAAAGATAAATTTCTTATTTCCCACCATACATTCGTATAAAAAGTAAATTATCACTGCAAATAAGTAATAACATTTTATCACTTAAAATTCATACTACTATTTATATTATAAGAAGTCATACAAACTTTGTAAGTTAGATTTAATTTTAAATATTTATAGTTTCATCTAATTCCGTAATTTATCTATAAACTTAGTAACATTGTTTAATTAATTGAAAACATTATTTTGGTTTCGAGATTCATCATCATTATTATTTCCGGTGAAAACATTATTTTGGTTTCTAGATTCATCATTATTATTTTGGGTAAATAATACAAACTGTATACAAAATTTAATGCATTTGTAATTTGTGAGAGGAAACAAAAATTAATCGAATGAAAAGATGGAATACAAAGGTAATAATTTGGGAAGTGAAAATTTATTTTTATTTTTTTTCCAAATTTATTTGATTTTTTTAATCAAAAAAATTAAGCAAAATGATAACAAACACAATATCCAACGGCAATCCAATCTAAGGTAAGACTGACACCTCCCAAAAGCATAGAGAGAGATGAACATATACATGAAGTTGTATTCATCAAGCTATTTTCCCGCACTCATACGAAAAGAAAGCGAAGCAGGAAATAATCTTTTCTTTGATTTGGTAGATTTATTCTTAAATTCTTACTATGATACTTGGGGCAATTAGTTACATTGTTGTTTAAGGAATTAACAAAATTTCATAAATGAAAATCTAAATTCACAATTTCATTTAAGTGATGCTAAATAGAGATATTAATAACATTCTCTGTCACGACCGCATTTTGCTAAGGATAGCGAAAGTGGGTAAACCGTGACTAATGAGAGGGATTAAAGAAGCAGGGAAGAAAAGGGGGTTGAACTTGAGAATTTGCATAAAGGCCAAGTCGATTGATATCATAAAATAGAAGTCAAGTATTCAATTACATGGTCTTGAAAATAGAATAAACTTCTCATCAAATAAATCAGAGTTCGATGGTGAGATTCTACAATTCTCACTTCACAAAAGCACAGTGGAATAAGTCCTTACTAAACGACTTCGTGCATAAAGACACGAATCAATGGAAGATCCACTTGATTATTTAATAACATCGACTCCGATCAATACTCCTTCCTCTTGACATTCAACTTGCACATTTATAAATACATGCAAGGCTGAGTACAGGAGTACTCAGTGGACACGTGCCAAAAAGAAAAACATACATTATATAGTTGTCATCCATCTATAGTATCACTCGGGGGTTTTCTTAAAAGGCCCGAGCATACTAAATTCTTTTGTGATCTTAAAAGTCCGATTACAGTCTAAGTTCTTGCATCATTCATAATTCGCCATATCTAAACATTCAAGCGCCGGGGAGATGGCCACCTCCCGCGGTCACCCATCATTCCATTCCATCGTGCCGGGAAGGTGGCCACCTTCCACGGACACAGAACCGGCCAACCCTCCGGATGGCTCACGGCTCTTGTGGTGTGCACAAGTCTGTGTTGGGCGTCGCCAACGCTCAGACCCGAATTCGATTTAATGTTTTGGGGTTACCAAAACAAATAGGCATATAGCCCGCAGATAGGCATCATCAAAACATATATTTATGGCATGACAACAACTTGAAAAGAATCATAGCTCCATTTGAGAAAAATATGACATTTCATAATTTTGCAAGTATTTGATTTATATCCCTACTAATGTGATGGATATTAAAAGAAAGCCCACCTGATGTGCTCATCTTCTGTTAACAATTCTCGTGTTGGCCTCACTTTGCCCTCGAGCAAGATTGCCTTTAACATTAAATAGCGTAGCACGCTAATTAGTATTTGAATTAAATTGTTTTGAGAAAAAGAATGCATGCATCTTATTGGATAGCACCTATATCTTAGTCTCGTCTCATAGGATCTCAAATCCTCTCTCGGGTTTTACTAAGTTGTAGGATTTAATTATTTACTTAAATTAAATCCGGAGAAATTCCATTTTCTCTAATACCATTACTTGAGCATTTATTTAATAAGATATGGATTCTTGGAAAATCCCTTCTAATTCTCTTCTTCTAATTTTTGTAGAGCTGCCCGAGGCGTCGCGGGGCGTCTTCAACTTTAGTATTATTATTGTTTTTCACCTTCGGAAATTAAATAAATCATCCGGAAATTAATTCATCAAGCTTCAACTCGATTCTTAAATTAATTCCTAACGAAACATAATTAAACTCTAAGCCTAACAATTAAATAGCACTATCCCATTATTCAAAATAATTTATCTAAGCCCAAACCAATTTAAGTTGTAGTCCATCTTAGCAATTACACAGGACATCCATTATTTTTCTAAAACAGTCGGCCCACTTCCATAATGTGGCCCAAAAGGTGTAGCGACCCATTTATAATCTTCTCCTCCATCGTGACTTTCCCCCAAACTCCACTTTTATTTCCAACTTGCAGATTCATAATTTGGAATCAAGAAGCAGCGGTGCTCACACCCCACTTCTCTCTCTCTCGGCGAAATCACCGTCTCTCCCCTGTGTCGCCGGAGCACCCCGACGGTTACTCCCCTGTGCCAGCTTTCTCTCTCCGTCGAGTTTCCCCGGAATGCAGCAGCTTCGGTCCACTCTCGGCCTTCCCTCGACGGCGCCGCCTCGCGCTGCTGCTCTGGAAACGCCGCCTCCTCAATCGACTCTCCGGGCTCCGTCGTCACCCGATCCCCGCCGGACCGTCCACGCACAAGCTAAGCCATCTTTTTTAGTTCATTTTAATTAGACCCCTTAAGTCAGTGGCTTTAGAGAATTTCTACTTTATTGTTGGGAGTGTAATTGAAATCGGTGGAGGGGCTCGTTCCTTGCGTTCAAGCCAAATTTCAATACCTTGCATCCTATGTTCTCAATCATAGCAGTAGCTATATTTAAAGTTCTATGGGCAGCCCTCAGTTCCTATGATTGTAATTTTAATTTCTTGTTAACATGGGATCTAACATGATGCAAGGTATGGTGTTGTTGCGTTACCTAAGTTTGGTGATTCCTTTTGGTGGTGGACCAATGTCCTGCCCCTCTCATCCTCCATAGTGGGGAGGAGAAGGGAGAAGGGGCTGCTTGTATAGGCTCAGTGTTGAGAAAACTGGGTAATTTCTCTCAAATAGTGAAATGAACCAATTCAGTAATTTGAGAGTTAACCCAATGGGGTCTACTCGATAAAACTACTTCTCCAAATAAATTCTTTAGAAAGACAGGCGGGGACACTATCCCTCTTAAATACCAGATTCATAATAGAATTTATCAGTCGGTGTATTTATCACAATATAAAAACACCCAAAAGAACCGTACAAAACACTACTACAAAATCCGCAAATAATATTGAATACAATATCCCAACAGAAAATAAATGCGGAACAAAATAAATAATAAAGAAAGAACACACCCGAAACTTTGATAACGGAGTTCGGCCAAATTGCCTACGTCTCAGAGCACCCTCTGCAGAGCCCGCATATATTTAGACGAAGAAGAGAATACAATATTTGAGGTACGTTACAAATGAGGGGGGAGTGCCCCTTTTATAGGCAGCCACTCCCCCCAACTTCCTAATGCCCATCGATGTGGGACAAATTTTTTGTCAAATTTCAACAAATCTCCACCTTGACAAAATTTCAAATCCCATCGAACACAAATTTTTTCCATCCAAACAAACGAGTCGCGGTGCTTTCATATTGGCGCAGTCAAGCGCTAGCTCCAAATCGCAAAATATTAACCAAGTTCAAACAATCTTCAAACTTGGCTCTCGTCACCACCTTGGTCAACATATCTGCAGGATTCTCCAAAGTTGGAACCTTTCCGATGACAATTTCCTCTTCTTCGAGAATTTCCCGCACAAAATGATAGCGAACATCAATGTGCTTCGTCCTTGCATGAAAGATCTGATTCTTTGCTAAATGAATAGCACTCTGGCTGTCAGAATATACTTCAAGTTGTTTCTAACCAACACCTAATTCTTTCAGCAACCCATGAAGCCAAATTGCCTCCTTCACAGCTTCAGTAATGGCCATGTACTCTGCCTCTTTCGTAGACAAAGCTACCGTTGACTGCAAGGTAGACTTCCAAATAACTGGCGCACTCGCTAAAGTGAACAAATACCCAGTAGTAGATCTTCGCTTATCCAAATCACCAGCATAGTCGGAATCACAATATCCAACTGCAAAATGACCAAGTGATTTATCCTGCTCAAACAAAAAACCAATATCTACAGTATCTTTGATATACCGCAGAATACATTTCACAGCTTGCCAATGACCTTTTCCTGGATCATGCATGTATCTGCTCACAATACCAACGGCCTGTGAAATGTCTGGTCTTGTACACACCATTGCATACATCAAGCTTCCAACTGCATTAGCATAGGGAACTTTCGCCATATATTCTCGCTCGTCTTCCGTTTTTGGAGATAACTGAGAACTAAGTTTCAAATGGGGAGCAAGTGGGGTACTTACAGATTTGAAATCATCATTCACACCAAAACGCTGTAGTACTTTGGTCAAATACTGCTTCTGTGCCAGCCAAAGCTTGCCTCCCTCTCTATCCCTTGTAATCTCCATACCGAGAATCATCCTGGCTTCCCCCAAATCCTTCATCTTGAGCTCTTTACTCAACTGAGCCTTCAATCTGTCAATTTCAACTTGGCTCTTTGATGCTATCAGCATATCATCAACGTATAAGAGTAGGTAGATGTAGGAACCATCTTGAAGTCTGCGTAAATACACACAGTGGTCGTATTTGCTTCTTGTGTACATCTGATCCTTCATAAACTTGTCAAATCGTTTGTACCACTGTCTTGAAGACTGCTTCAGTCTGTACAACGATTTGTTCAACTTGCAAACCCAATTTTCTTTACCAGCAACCTTGAATCCCTCCGGTTGGGTCATGTAGATTTCCTCCTTCAGATCACCGTGTAAAAACGCGGTGTTCACATCAAGTTGAGCTAGCTCCAAATTCAACTGCGCTACCAAAGCCAACAAAATTCTAATCGAGGAATGTTTAACAACAGGAGAAAATACCTCATTGTAATCAATTCCCTCATTCTGGGCGTAGCCTTTAGCTACCAATCTTGTTTTGTAGCGAACATCATCTTTGTTAGGAAATCCTTCTTTCTTTGTAAAAACCCATTTACATCCAATTGCCTTCTTGCCTTTCGGCAATGGCATCAGCTTCCACGTCTTGTTCTTCTGAAGAGATTGCATCTCTTCTTCCAAAGCACCTTTCCAACCATCGCTTTCTGAACTTTCAATAGCTTTCGAAAAGATACATGGAACATTATCAACAACTGGAAGCGCATATGCTACCATATCCGCAAATCGAGCAGGTTTCTTATTTTCCCGCCTCGTTCGCCTGACTGCAATTGGCTCTGATTGTTGCGAAGGTTCTTGGGGTGGAACCTCTTCATCTTCTGACTCTTCTTCTTCCGTAGGAGAGTCATTTGTGGTGTTCGTAGTTGGGATCACAACTTTTCTTCGAACTCCACCTGCTTCAGTGTATACTCCACCTGCTGCGAAGTATCACTACTATTTGGATTTACCTTATTCAACATGGAAGATTCATCAAAGGTAACATCCCTACTTACAATCGTCTTCTTAGACTCCAAACACCATAACCGATATCCTTTAACACCAGCACTGAAACCCATAAACAAAGCCTTCTTTGCACGTGGATCCAATTTTGACTCAGTCACATGATAATATGCAATAGAACCAAAAATACGCAAAGAATCATAATCAGTTGCAGGTTTACCGGACCATACCTCTAAAGGAGTCTTGCCATCAATGGCAGAACATGGCAAACGATTGACAATGTGTTGAGCGTATGTGATGGCCTCAGCCCAAAATTTCCTGTCTAGCCCGGCATTGACAGCATACAACGAACTTTCTCCACTAGTGTTCGATTCATACGCTCTGACACTCCATTCTGCTGTGGTGTATTTCTCACTGTGAAGTGCCGAACTATGCCACACTCCTGGCATACATCTTGGAAAGGATCACTCTTGTATTCTCCACCGTTGTCAGATCGGAGAACCTTGATCTTCCTCCCCATCTGATTTTCAACTTGAGCTTTCCATTTCAGAAAAATCCCAAGGACTTCATTTTTGCTCTTCATAGTGTACACCAAAACTCTCCTGGAAAAATCATCAACAAAAGTGACAAAATAGTGTCTACCTCCAAGTGACGGAGTCTTGGCAGGTCCCCATACATCTGAGTGCACGTAATCCAGAATTCCCTTCGTATTATGGATTGCAGTGCTAAATTTCACTCTTCGCTGTTTTCCCAGAACACAATGCTCGCAAAACTCTAATTTGCAAGACTTCGTACCTTTCAATAATCCTTGCTTGGCGAGAATTTGCAATGATCTCTCACCAGCATATCACAATCGCAAATGCCAAAGCTTCGTCGCCTCTGCATCCTTCTTGTTACTCGAAGTTGCAGTTGCTACTGTCCCAACTACCTTGATAGTAATACAAATTGTTCTTCCTCACGCCTTTCAACATCACCAATGCTCTTGAAGTTGCTTTAAGAATTCTATCTCGCATCATCACAACTATGCCTTTAGATTCTAAGGCCCCCAATGAGATGAGATTCTTCTTCAACTGGGGCACGTACCGCACATCCTTCAAAATTCTGGTGGATTCATCCTGATTCCGTAGCTTGATTGAGCCTATCCCGGCTGTCTTACATGGACTGTCATTCCCCATGTAAACAAGTCCGCCATTGAGTTCTTCGAAATCAAAGAACCACTCCCTGATGGGACACATATGATAGGTGCAACCTGAATCCAATATCCACTCGTCTGGATGCGATGTTGAAGGTGAAACCGTCAAAGAACAATCTGACTCAACATCATTTTTGCATTCAGCAACATTTGCATCTTGCGAAGCCTTTTCTTTCTTCTTCAACTTTGGGCAGTCTTTCTTCCAATGTCCTTTCTCATAACAGAAAGCACACTCATCTTTGGCAGCTCGCTTTTTCGATTTGGACCTTCCTCTTCTCTCCTTTGATCGGCCTTGTTGACGACCTCTTGCCACTAATGCTTCATCTGTAACTGCTTTGCCTTTCATTTTATCTGTCTTTCGCAGTTCATGACTATACAAAGCAGAACATACAGTATCTAAAGACACATTCTCTTTACTGTGGAGTAATGTGGTCTCCAGATGTTCAAATTCATCAGGTAGAGACAACAACAACATCAATGCCAGATCCTCATCCTCAAATTTCACATCTAAATTTAGCAGGTCTGCTACTAATTGGTTAAACAAAGTAATGTGTTCATTCATAGTGGTACCTGATCGGTATTCAAATCGGAACAACCTTTTCTTCATAAGGAGCTTATTCTGACAACTCTTCTTTAGAAATTTGTCCTCTAGTGTCTTCCACAATCTATGTGCAGAAGTCTCATTCTTGACAGCATACTTCTGCCCCCTGGACAGACACGACCGAGTTGTTCCACAAGCTAACCGATTTATGGTACTCTAATCTATATCATCTATATCTTCTGGTTTCTTTTCTTCAATGGCAATGTCTAGACCCTGTTGGAAAAGAGAGTCTAGAACCTCCCCCTGCCACATACCAAAATGGTCAGTACCGTCAAATATCTCCACCGTCAATTTCATGTTTGACAATGGAAACCTCGACCACGATGATGAAGAACTAGCCTTGTTTACTTGATCATTACCCGCCATTATAGACTCAAAATAAAGTATTCAATATTACAAACAAACAGAACCAAGAACGAACCTTTGGCTCTGATACCACTTGTTGAGAAAACCGGGTAATTTTCTCTCAAATAGTGAAATGAACCAATTCAGTAATTTCAGAGTTAATCCAATGGGGTCTACTCGATAAAACTACTTCTCCAAATAAATTCTTTAGAAAGACTGGCGGGGACACTATCCCTCTTAAATACCAGATTCCTAATAGAATTTATCAGTCGGTGTATTATCACAATATAAAAAACACAAAAGAACCCTACAAAACACTACTACAAAACCCGCAAATAATATTGAATACAATATCCCAACAGAAAATAAACCCAGAAATAAATGCGGAACAAAATAAATAATAAAGAAAGAACACACCCGAAACTTTGATAACGGAGTTCGGCCAAATTACCTACGTCTCCGAGCACCCTTTGCAGAGCCCGCTTATATTTAGACGGAGAAGAGAATACAATATTTGAGATACATTACAAATGAGGGAGGAGTGCCCCTTTTATAGGCAGCCACTCCCTCCAACTTCCTAATGCCCACCGATGTGGGACAAAATTTTTGTCAAATTTCAACACTCAGCCTTGGCATTTTGTGAAATGAACCAATTCAGTAATTTCAACACTCAGCCTTGGGAATCCCACTTTTGGCTGATTTTGGTTCTGTAATATATTTCTTCTTTTGGGCTCTGACATGAGCTCACTCTTGATCACCAATTGTCTTCACTTCCTTCTTTGGAGATTTGGGTATCTTGACCCTTGTCCATACGTGGACTTAGTGATGGCATTTTGCAGAGGCTCCTGCAGGAGCTTGCACATCCCTCCATTTTCTTGTTAGAGTCTAAGAGCACCCACAACGTATCTCGCGGGTGTCTCTTATCTCGTCCCTCCGAGACGAGATGGACGCGGGACGCGTTGCAGCGTCCCGTCTCGTCACCATCCCACCGAGACGTCCGTCCCACAGAGACGGATGGCGAGACGGCGCCCGCGCGACGTGGCGCACGCTGGCGCTACGCGTGACGCCCACTCGCCGGCCTGCGAGTGAGCTTCGTCACCCTGACGCAATAAATCATTTTTTTTAAAAAATTTGAATTTAAAAAAAATAAAAATAAAAAATCAAACGGTAATATTACCGTTTTCGACCGTTTTTCTTTTTTATTTTTATTTTTTTACTCTATAAATACTCCTATTTAATCCCCATTACACACACAAACACACATCTATTCTTCCCAAATCATCTCCATTTCCTCTCCAATTTTCATCTAAACTCTCCAATTTTCATTACAAAATGTCCGGCGACGGAAACTCTGGCGGTGGCGGCTCCGGCGAGTTTGACATCAACGCATTTGGCGACTGGGGGGCATGTACAATGTATTGGCTGGTTCGGGTTCCGGTTCGTCGACGCCGGCGGGGTACCAACCACCCCATTTTGATGTGGATGCATATGCTCGTCCCTCCGCTCCGAGGTATTCACAGGGATTATCCCAAATTAGGGAGGATTATCCGGATGAACCCACTCCGGGGGATGATTCGTCGGCGGAGTAGTTTTTATAATTTCTATAAAATTGTATTTTAAATTATGTTTTTTTAATTTATTTTGCCACGAATTTAATTATGTTTTTTTTTAGGATTTTAAGTTGTAATTTTTATTTTATTTAATAAAGTGTATTTTTATTAATTGAATTTGTTGGAAATAAAAATAAAAAATAAAATTAAATGAATAGTTAAGGGATGAGATGGTTAAGAGACGGATAAGAGATGAAGGGTTGCAGGTTCTGTCTCTTAGTTAAGAGATGGAGTGAAAAGTACAGTGGAACCCATGAATAGTTAAGATATGAGACTTTTAAGAGACGGATAATAGACAGCGTTGCGGATAGCCTAAAGTTTGAGGTTTGATAAGTCTTCTAACCCCTTTTGGTGTTAATATGGCAGGTTCCTAGCTGTCATTCTGGAGCATTGTGGCTGTCCAAGATCGAGAATGAGGGAGAGGGAGATTTTGCTCATGTCATCTATATTGGCTATTTTCCCGAAGTAATTAAAAGCAAGCCAAAACCTTGTATCTTTGTAAAAGAGTAGCTTGTGTGTATATTTCTTTTTCTAAGATTGTGCTTGTAGAGAATCTCTCCTTATGTAAGCATGTACTATTGCATCTTCATTTCTTGAAATAATACTCCTTGATTTCCATTTTCTCCAAGCAAGCCATTCTCCAAATTTTCTTTTGCATCCAATATTCTTACTCTGCATTCTCCAAATCAAGTACTTATAATTTCAAAAGTCGGGATGATAACGAGAATTCTATGATTGCACGGCTCCTAAAGAAAACCAATTATACTAATTAAACTTGATTAATCTCGAAAGAAGGGAACGAAAATCCGGGGCGTCACATTCTCTAAGAAAATTATAAATGAAAATTGTAAAAGATTTTGATTATATTTTTTATTTGTATTTTGTATAAAAGTTTAACTATTAATAAATTATTAAAATATCAAGTAACTTGGCCTTTGTCTCTAAATAATTTTGATGGAATAATGAGTAAAAATAAATCAATAGCAATAATTTCTATTTATAATTTATGGGAGAAGATAAGTATGTATAAATATTTGAATATTAATTAAAATTATTAATTTATTATTACTATTGTTGTGGATATTTATTAAAATAACCTTCTTAGTTTCAGTACCATTTAGCCACTCCAACCAAAATCCACTTCAAATAAGTTGAGTCGACACAATTAATTTAAAATAACCTTGTTACTACTGGTCCAACTGCTTCTAGAATCTCAGACGGTCCTATGTTTCGGGGTCAAATTTTTCCCTTGACTCCAAATATTGTTATCCCTTCCGAAGGCGATACCTGCAAGAAAACCTTTCGAAGGCGATACCTGCACGAATAGAATCCTGCTTGTATACGAAAAACTCTACAATCCACTTTTAATCTGATTCAGTATTATTCGAGCAGTTTCTTACGAATAGAATCACCACTATTATTACATTGTGTTTGCTTGTGCATTTATAAGATGTTTTACAAACATTTAAATGCATAAGAAGCAAACAAAGCCTAAGTCTTTGTTTTAGTAGACCGGTTGTGGGCGTCGTCCACTTTAAGGTAACACGGTCAGTTCTAAACAAAGAAAAATAAGAATTTCACAAACCAGATATGCTTAGACTACCTATTGTGAAAGGTTGCAATGTCAGCTCGCATATTTCTATGACATTGGTATTGTATAGCACTGAATGGATCTAACAACAAGACATGTCTTCATGCTATCTACCGGAAGACTATGTCTTGATAAACAACTATTTCTTAATCAACAAACGTTAGCACTGAGCATACGTTATTGATTATGCATTACTTTGACTTATCAAATGGTGCGGGTTTTTCGCAACCCAATAATCGTGATATATTAGGTAGTGGTAATTAATATCTAGCGGTACTAGGATTGCTATTATGTTGAATTGCGCGCCTGGTGAGTTTGGTTTGATAATGTCCTCAAGAGGAGCTCGAACAATGTTTTATTATTCGGAAACTGGCTAGTTGGAATTTAATTATTCCATGAATAAAAAATAAGTGTTTCTTGCTAAGTCCTCTCTTGGAATGAATAAGATGTTAACTAATTAAGTCCATAGCAGACTTCAATTAATTAATGGACATTTATATCTTAAGAGCGAGAAATAATCATTTAAACGAGGAAACCTGGATTACTTGTAATTTCGGATTTGGATTGGCAGTGCAATATTATTTCTGTAGTGGCTGCTAATAATATTCCAATATAAGCTTGTATTAAATCGTGGGCTCAATTTAATTAGTAATAAACTAATTTGGAGAGGCCATATCCAAAACCTTCCATAGATAGGAGAATAAAGGAGAATAAAAGAGAAAGAATTTAGATTTAATTCCTTTGAAAATCACACCTACTCCTAAATAGAGTTAGGGACGATTTTTTCTTATAATTCTCCTCCGTGAGTTTTTCAGCTCTCATCCGTGAGAAAGTTCTGTCTATTCGAGTCCTAGTATTTTGATAAGATCAGTCCACCCTGATATCGAGACACAGTTTGGGAACTAGTCAGAAGATCCGTGGTCTAGTATTGAAGATTATCACGTGGAGAAGGTGCAAGCAATCGACGATTCTTTGGGGAATCAATTCGGTAACTCTAAACCGTAGGATTCATGTTTTAGGATTTACTTTCTTTAAGCATGAATTATTTACGTTTTAGCATGCAATTATCTGTTTAACATGTGAATTGATTAATCACATAATCGGTCAAATAGATCCTTATTTGATTTATTTGTTTGTACATGTCTTCCGCTATGCAAGTGGCACCAAACCCCGACAGAAATATTATAAAATAAAATGGAAGCCAAGTTTTTCGTAATTTGGTGATTTAGATGGGAGGGGAATATTATTTTTTAGTGGAACAAAAAAATATTCCATTGCATAATATATTAAATCATGAGTTAATCGATTTAATTAGATATCTATCCTAATCTAAAGTGCAAGTTTGATGAAAAGTCCTTAATGCCCTTTTTGGAGGGAAAATGGAAAGATGAGTGTCTTCTATTTAAAAATAATTTTTTAAGGCAAAAACAATTGGACAAATAATAGCCCAATAAAATGCTAACTTCTTGAAGAAGTTTTAAAACACATTTAAATAGTGCACTACCATTAATTTTTTTTATAATTAAGTTATTAAATTTATATATTAATTAGACTTATATTTGAGTTAAATTGGAATTGTGTTAGAGAGTTTAGTTAGTCTTCCATTTATTTAGGTTAAAATTGAGATTTAATCATTTATTGCAATACTTTTTCTCCGAATTAATTCACAAGCTAAACGACAACATATATATGTAATGCTTACAATTTCCATCCTATATTTACTCAATTAAAGTTTTTAGTTCTTATATTTTAATTCGCCTCTAATTAAACAATACTACTAAGTTTATAGATTAAACTAAGGAATAAGATGACATTATATATATTTAAAATTAAACCTAACTTATAAAGTTTGTATAACTTCTTAATATAAAGAGTAGTGTAAATTCTCACATTATTCAAAATAAACAAGATGCATAAAATATTATCGTTATTTTAAGTGATAGTAGTAATTTACTTTTTATACGTATATGTTGCGGGAAGTAAGAAATTTATTCTTTCCAATATAAAAAATTCATTTAGTATTTGGCAATGTATATCAAGTTATGCTATGGTCTGAAATTAAAAGAAAGAAATAAACATTCAACTAAAATGTGATTATTGGATAATAAAAATTTTCTAACTTGACTTCTCAAAGAAGTTTTAAAATTATATGATTTAAATTATTCATATATTTAATGTGGATATGTTTAATATTCCATATATTTTTTTCAAATTATTTTTTTATAAATTAAGCTATTAAATTAATATATTAATTTGCCTTTTATTTGGATTAATGACTTTCATAGCACTTTCAATAAACATCTATACTCACACATATTTTCTTTATTTGTATATCTTATTCTAGTTAATTCATACTCTTAGATCATTAGTCACACATCTTATTTTTGTCATTAATTTTATTATTTTTACTTCACTTAGATTATAAATTAAAATTGCATAAATGTTTCATTCAATGGGGAGTAGTAAATTCTTCATTTTGAGTGAGACAAGATAAGTACATTTTTGTTTTTTTTAAATCTCCATATTGCTTTCAATTCTTATTTTCCATATATTTATTATATTTTATATTCATTATTTGAAACTCTTATGTCCCGTGCATAGCTCGGGTGTTAATACTAGTTCATCTAATGGGTGAGTCCAACATCTAATTCACTCCATGGATCCCCACTCTAGCCCAAACCTAGTCCAAGCTTATAAATAGTGATGAGATGTGGAAACCCTAGTACACAAGACACAACACACTCCTCCCACCTAACCCTAGCCGCCGTCAACAACGTTTTCTTTCTCCATCTTGCATTGGTTTTCGTGCCCTTGTCCTAGGGAGATTATGGTTCTTGGTTTTTGTTCTTGTTCTATCCTAATTCATAGGATTAGATCAAGACAATCTCGTGTTTTGTATTGGCTCTTCCTATATCTCATCAAACTATTATTGATTCTTCAAGATCTGCCTGCACTGATGAATAATCAAGGACGTGAGAATAGAGTGGAAGATTCGTGGTCAATAAATCAAGGATTACCGGGAGGTGCTGATAGCAACATCAATCCTTCAATGGATAAAGGGTAACAATCAAATCCACATCAAATTGCATGTTGTATGTGTTTTGATGTGTTTTATCTATAGATCTAGAATATTTGCATGAAATTGGAATCGAATACGTAATCACCTATATAGATTCGTAAGGAACTGTTTGTTTTCCGTGTCTTCCGCTGCGGTAATTAAAATGTCAAAACATAATGTCAACACAGTATATTGAAATATCAACAAAATTATGTATGCTCGGGTTATCAACTTAAGAAAGTTAGCAATTGACCAAATAGAATAGCGTCCAACGTGTCGACGTTGGAACCGAAGATTTACCGTCTTCGAATGACGGAACTGATTGTGTATGCTCGGTTCCGGTGGACGTGGCATTCCCAATTGTTTGACGCGTCCAACTCCTGAATTCGGGCGAGTCAAGAGATCCAATGAAAGCACAAAATTGATAAGGAAATTGCCCTTATCGGAGTTTTGATGACGAAATTTCGACGTGAATGGGGTGAAGTTGCATCGCGGGCTCAATGTTCCTCGATCGCTCGTGAGTTTTGAGCAGTTTCAACGAGAGATTGAAAGCAAAGATAAATAAAGTAGAACTTGATATTTCTTTAAATGAATAAGCTATGGCAAGTCTCTATTTATATTAGAGTTCCTAATGTTAGATTCGGCTCTCTTTTGTAATCCCATAAAGAATCAATAAAGAAAATTCGGAAAGAAGCTTATAGTCTATCATATTATAGTGAAAATAAATCAGAATAACATAGCTAGAAATATGGTTAAAACGTAATCCTGATAGCTTTCGAGTGCTCGACGAGGTCTCTGATTCTTCCTGCTGTACTTGGTCTCGGTTGCCTCCGATGTGGGCTGTGTATCCTGAATAGTGCACTCGTATGAGACGCCTACGAAGAATGAAATTCCTTAAATTATATAACTAGAGAAAAATGCAATACTTTCAACTCCACATGTAAATGAAATGATAGTATTAATTAATAGAAAGACGGCTCCAAACTCCGCAGTCGCACCGCCGCTGTGGAATATGACCTCTAATTTCACAATAATTGACTCCTGCAATAAATAAACACTTATTCCAAGTATACAGAAAATAAATGATTTTAATATTTCCAGTCCCTCCCTCCCTCCTTCCTTCCCAACATAATTTAATATCAGAGCTTACTCAGATATTTCCATTTCCATTTCCATTTCCATTTCCTACCAGAATTCTTCGATATGGCCATGGCTGCTTCCCTCTGCTACCCCGCCCCTCTCCCCATCAACACCTCCTCAAAGCAACCCGCTCTCCAATCACCCGCACCGCCACCTTGCTTGCCCCGAAAATTGCCTCTTCCCTCCTTGAAATTCACCGCCAGGCCGACTGTAGCTTCCGCCGCCACCACGGTTGGAGTAGAGCCTCAATCCGGAGCTGCTACTCCGCCCAAGCTTCTTCCTTTCCGCGTCGGCCACGGATTTGACCTTCATCGCCTCGAACCGGGGTATCCCCTCATTATCGGCGGCATCGATATTCCTCACGATCGAGGCTGCGAAGCTCACTCCGACGGTACAAACACGCACCAACTAATACATCTAATTATATGGAGTATATATATATAAACCCCAATTTTATGACTGAACCCCAAATTTCAATTGCTTTGAATTCAATTCAATTGTTAGGTTTAGGTTTTTTTAATTCAACCCTTAACTTCACCCTATCTTCTTTAAATCGAGATTGAATCAAATTGATATAAGTATCCTGCATTTTTGTGTTGTGACAGAGATTATTTTTGTTAATTTTAGGTGATGTATTGCTGCACTGTGTTGTTGATGCAATATTGGGGGCGCTTGGCCTCCCGGATATAGGTCAAATATTTCCAGACACAGATCCCAAGTGGAAAGGCGCAGCATCTTGTGTTTTTGTGGAGGAGGCTGTGAGTTCACTCTCTCTCTCTTTTTTTTTTCTTCCAAAATATGATTATCCTTCATCTTTGTATATATGCTAATTGTGATTTCACTCATTTAGTTAGTAATATTTCATTAATTAGATAATGGTTTCTTTCTATCACATTCACCAACTTTGCTCTGATTTTGTTTTGCACATTCACTTTTAACTTTTCTTCACAAATATACATTGTTTACAAATTTCTCTTAATTTTACTACTTTTTGGTGATATTGAAGATGACTTGGAAAATAATTGTATTGTTTATTTGTTTGCTGGGAAATTTTGGCTGCCAAGTCAACTTCAATTTCGTCAGAAAAAGTAAAATTTTGGGGAAAATTATAAACTAAGCAAAATTTGTGTATTATATGACAATTTAAGCTCGTTGTAAAACCAAACTTGGGGCAAAGTTCACGTATTTTAAACTGATTAATCCTTATATCTTGTTGGAAGGATTTTAGTGAGAAAATGGTGACTCATCCTTATTAGCCTGGTAGAACATTGTTTTTTTCGGGGAGAGAGAAAAATGCTTGTTAACAATATGGTTTTTATCATGTTTTTAGAGTGTGCATTTGTGCTTAATAACAACTTCAAAATGCTTGTTGTAGAATAAAGGAATAAAAGAAAGAAAGCATCCAAAGTCTATTTTTCTAGCTTTTACTTTAGCTCTTCGTTTGTTTATTTTATGCTGTCATTTTGACATTACCATAAGGGAGCATTTAGTTTTTATTATTGTTAATATACATGATTAATAAGTCCTCTAATTCTACCTTTTAAATGGGATATGAATCCAACAAAATGTGCTGAAATAGTATAAATTGTCAATGCCCTTGAGATATATCTCAAGATATCTCAAAGTCTCAATCCACTTAGAGAAGACCTTAAGATTAGTTATAGCGCATTGCATTTATGACTTATTAACACTATATTATTCTACTGCATGTTAGGTTCGGCTAATGCACGAGGCAGGCTACGAACTAGGTAACTTAGACGCCACATTGATTCTCCAAAGACCAAAACTGAGCCCTCATAAGGAGGCTATACGGGAGAATTTATGCAAGCTACTTGGTGCGGACCCTTCGGCTGTGAACCTCAAGGCAAAAACTCATGAAAAGGTAGACAGTCTTGGGGAGAACCGGAGTATAGCTGCACATACAGTTGTCCTCCTTTTTAGGAAGTGATGATACATATATGTTTGGCTTATAATTTAAACACATAAAATGTATTGATTGTGTTTACATCTGTAGCTTCTCAGAATAAAGTCTGTAGTTTTTGCAACTGATGGACATAGGCAATCAAATTGTTTAAAAAGTATTAAAGATTATAAGATTGTGTTAGTTTCTTTTTTATACTTGTGGACTATTTCTTTTACAGGTAGTTTTTATCGAAATTATTCTAACATCAGATTAAATACCCAGAATCTGAAATTGAAAATAGCTTTGGATTTTGGTCCCATTCTATGGAAACTAGCAGCCGGCATGCTCATACAATGGAATAAATGAACACCGAAAATGAAAAACAGCAACTGTTGAATTTAATATTAGTACTACTATATTTTAAAGGTACAATAATTTTGAATCATTATTTATGGATTCATGGTTCAATCAAGTGACTAAATAGTGTTTTGATTTTCGTTTATTGAAACAAGACCTTGATTTGGAGAAGAATAAATACGGATGCGTGATTAATTTGACAAAATACTCGAGTTTTCTTGAAATATTATACACCATCCGTCCCAACTAAGTAAAGACAAACTTTTAAGCACGAGATTAATAAATTATGTTGAAAAGTAGAAAAGATAAGGAGATAGTAAGGTAGGTGATGTAATAAAGTAAGATTGATTAGATATTTTATTTTTATCAAAAAGGGAAATGATTGAACTTAATTGGGACATTCCAAAAAAGAATACGACTCAACTTAGTTGGGACGTTGGGAGTACTTGACATTCATATTATATACTCCCTCCGTTCCACAGTAATAGAGACATTTCATTTTGAGCACTCGTTTTGGAAAAATGATAATAAATAGTTAAAGTAGAGAAATAGTAAAGTAAGTAAGATAGAGAATACGGTAGATAATACTCTTCTCTACACTATTCTCTATCTTACTTTACTCTTTCTCTACTTTAACCATTTATTATCATTTTTCAATACGAGTGCTCAAAATGAAATGCTTTTATTATTGTGGAATGGAGAGAGTACTATGTTATGTTTATGTGTATCATGAATTAGTATATAGTATATGGTTTGTGTTAAAATGACAACACCTCTTAAAGTGACGCCATACCATCATTCCTAGCCAATCATTTGTACACGTGGACGAATAATCAGCTGCCAAGTGGCAATCATAGAAAACGCTCAAGGGAAATTTTCTCGGGCTTCAATATCCAATATGCTAGACTGCAATTTTGCCTGTCTGCAATATCCAATACGCTAGAATGCAATCTATTGATTGCAGTGTAGCATTTATAATATTGCAGGATACTTGATGTTACAGTGTCACTTTAAAAGGTGTTGTCATTTTAACGCACCCTGTTAGTATGTACTATAAATTTCTTCAATTTTTTAGATAACTTTCTAAAATTCAATGAGTAGATTTTAGTTTCTTAAATGAAATAAAACTTTTAGAACTTTTCCATTTTAATTTTGTAAATATTGTAAATGAATTATGTACCCATAAATTAATTTTTGAAGTATATGATACTATTATAGTTTTGCCAAATAATATTATATATATAGTTGAAGGAAGTGTGGTTCGGTTGGAAACTACTTCCCCCCGTCCCAGCTAAGATGACACATTTTTAGTCGATACATGATTTTAGGAGTTGTTGGTTGATGTGGTTAATTGGAGATGAAAGAGTACGTGTAAGTATTAAATGGAGACAGAAAGAAAGTTGAATATTCAATTGTTGGAAGAAGCGAAAATGGTTGAGTGTACTAATTGGAGAGAAAAAAAAAACAAAAATAAAAATGCGTCATCTTGACTGTGACAAAATAAAGAGAGCATCTTAATTGGGACAGACATAATAGAATTCTAAAATGGGAATTTCAGTTGAAAACACAAATCATCAATTAGTGGCACACACTATCAATTGCCAACCGATATATTTGTGCTGTGGATAATTCTGAAATGATCCATCTTCTTCCATGATAATAAAGGATGACTAATGAACGAGTGTAACTGTTGAGCTGAATCTACAGACGCTCAAATGTCGCTCAGCATATCATTTCCCTGTATAGAAGAAAATGTTTTGCTGAGCGCTCAATTTGAGCGCCAGTGTGAGCGACAAAACACATTCTCTCTCTCTTTTCTCCTTCTGCATGCAGATCTAATTCGACATAACATTTGTTGCAGTTCCCTCTCCATAAATTTTTTCTCTATTAGCAAGTTCAGAAATGTGATGCTGCTTCTAGATATAGAGGTAACCTCTTTTGTTCACTTCCAATGTGCAACACTTCCTTTTTATCACACACCTTTTTCTAATCTTGAACGATGAGTTGCAAAACCATTAGAGGAAATCAACAGCTTCTCAGCACGTGAAAAGGACTTGATTTGGAGAATGTGCAAGCGGGTGAGAGATAGGTAAATAAGTACCTCCGTTCACATTAAAGATGACTCACTTTCCTTTTTAGTTTGTCCCAACTAAGATGGTTCATTACTAAAAATGAACACATATAATCTCTACTTCATTCTCTCTCTTACTTAATTCTTTCCATTTAACATACGAAATAAAGTTGCGTCCGCGAATAGGAGTCACGAGTTTAAGAAATGTTAAGAAAAATGGATAGAGGAAAGTAGAATAAAGGTCCACTTGTATAGATTAACTTTAAATGATATGCGAGTAGAATAAGTTAGTAGACGATGAAACCTCTTTATAATTTATAGTAATTATGAAACGAAATTTTTATTCGCGGACGGACCAAAATGAAAATGAGACTCCTATTTACAGACAGAGGGAATATGACCCAAGGAAATGAGTTATTTTTCTTGGGATGGAGTAATTTTTGCTGCCATTTATTATGTCTCCAATTTTTAATTATCTTGAAATAATCATGTTTAATTAATAATATGCCATCAGATGGTCGATAATGGCTAGAAGAATTCGAAGACGAAATCCAGAAGAAGAGTCAAACTCATTCTCAGCCCGCAAATAGTAATGCAATTTGCCAGTAAAACTACCATATACGTACAATCCAATGTTCTCTGAAAATATAACTTTTGTGATAATTCAAATCTATGTATATGATGTCATATAAAAATGAAATCTTGAAATGCAATATTATTCACCAATATTATTCAACTAAAACTCGTGCCCGAGAGAAATGAGACTCCTATTCTCGGACACCTTTATTCGCGGACGACCTCTACCTATCATTATACTCGCAATGTTTGATTGTGTGAATATCATAAAAAAATAAAATAACAAAATATTAAATATCATTAATTTCAAAATATTTTTTATAAAAAAAATAACATATTAAAATTCAAGTAGCCCTTCTTTTCGTTAATCACGATTCGCGACAATTGACTTCTATCTACGGGTATCCATATCTTGAAAACATGTCAAGATTCTTTCATTAGAAACAGTGGCGAAGATGGACCTTTCACTCTATATCAGCAACTATCGTCCAATCATTCATCTCCATCCTATTCCATCGATCAGTTGACAAATTTCATATCAAAAAATACTCTTTCAACAGATGCAGTTGCCACGGGTAAGAGTAATACCAATTCAATCAAGCGATAACTAATGGCAAAATTATATTTTTCTTAGTTTCTACCCTCTTCTGAGCTAGGCCACACCAAATCTTCAATACCAATCAATCGATCATCTTTTCTCTTCAACCCCAACAATAGTTCAAGTTCTTCAAGCAACATTGTACATTCATTCAATGAGAAATCTTTTGGATAAAGACTAGCAAAATGAGCAAGCTTATCAAGCATCAAAAGCGGCAAGGTCATTTTTAAATCAAGACATGCCATACAACGGAGCAAGTCTGGATGACTCACAAAAATGATTTTCCATCTCTTGCATAAGTAAGTCAATGACCTATTTGTACAAGAAAAATTAAGTAGGAGTATAAAATAAATCTAATGTAATAATTAATAGATATAACATTTTATTCAATGACCGGAAAAATATTCAACGCGGTAATGACGGTAGTTAGTGATGTTTGTAACATTCCTCATGCAATCCGTTTTGGAGGCAGCATCATCCTTTAAGTGACCCGCAATGTCATTTCTTCTCCCAAAATTAGTCACTTGTTGCAAGAAAGTATCACATCCAACTTCTCGTAATGATCTCAAGCGTTCTTAGCATTCTCATCAAGCATTTAAAATATCTTGATCTCTTTCTTGCAGGCACCAGACAGTGGTTGAATCATCCCTAACATTATTTTCCATCAAGATCATAAGGAATACAAAATTCATATATGTCTCTATTTTTGTAAAACACCTACCACTTTCCCCCTTGTTGCGATCCTCAGTTCCATCAATAAGTACGTTTCAAGCACCTCTGTTACCGAAGGGCCACATATTTTCAAGACGAATTATAGAGACATAACGAGATGCCCCACCGAGTATCACCCGGTCTCTTCAAAAGAAAGTTTTCTTGATTTTTTCTTCCTTTACCTGTTATAATTTCATGTTCTCCCCATCATTTGAACAAGTTTATCATGTTCATTTTGTCGAAGTTGATTGGCCTTTTGCAAGAAGATCCACATAATGTAACAATTAAGCCATGATAACTATAAAAATCACAAACATATTGATTTGGTCATGAGACAAAAAAAGCGCTACACAAACCAATTGAAGCCGGTGGACAAAACAATGGACATACCAAGCATATAAAGTTTCCTTTAAAAATTAATGCTTTCATCCATTGAATTCACCTCTCATGTTTGTAATACTCCATCGTATCCTTTGGCCTCATCACTTTTGACAAAGATAATTCAAAACATAGTGAAGGACCTAGGTGGAAGGGGGTGCGTAGGTGTCGTTCAAGCAAGGTATATCCTACTGATCAGGATAGGGATCCTAACTAACCTAGACCTTGGTTTCAAAGATTCCTCAACCCACTTCTACTGATCAGTATAGTGGTGGTAAGGGTCGAATCCCACAGAGATGGTGCGTTCTTAAACTACCGCAGTGACAATTGGAAGATTTGGTTAGCTACCCACGCTTGGGTTGAGTTTCTACCTAGGCTGGAACTTAAAGGAGGTGTTCTAACTAGGTCAGACGGATAAGGAAAACATTTGGAATGTAACTGTGTACGTGGAATGGGGAGACAATTTTGTAACAGAAATATTTGGAAGGTACGTGTTTCTATTTTGGGCTAAACAGAATAGTCAGAGTGTAAGTGGAAGTTTGAATGACTAGGCTGACAGGGCTTAACTAAAAGTGAAGGACAAAAGCAAAAGCATCTCGAAAAGTAAGTGGTCCCCTCCAATTGAAATAGACATCATCTTCTTCAACAAACACTTCCAAAATTCAGATAACAATTCCAGATTCAACACGGAAAACTCAGATTAACAACTCACAAACACAGATCCAAAACTAAGAAATCAAATCTGAAATCAAACACTGAAACTGGACTTCTGCATACTGGTCAACATGAAAGAACGATTCAGAAATTAAAACTAAGCTTTGCATGCAACGATCGTACTTTCCGATCAAACAGTACTTGTTTATCTATCCTAAAGAAATTTGTTACGTAAACGGAATTGAGAGATTCAGCACTTAAAACACCGAGAAACTTTAGATCTAAGCTAACTAGGCAAGGGAATAAAGAAACACCACAATAACGAAACGGAAATCAACTTCATAGCATAAACACGTTCGGATCTTCAACAAAGTACTTCAAAAGCAGAAAATATCCAAAGGCAAACAGAATCCAACGTAAGGAAAGCGAGAAATTTAAAACTACGAAAGCAATGTAAAAGTGTTTTGCCACTCCGGGCGATGAGACTCTAAACTACGATCTTGCTGGTTGGAATGGACGATGACTGGAATTCTGGGAACATCTGAACGTCAAGTGATCATGGCTACGGCGAGGCAAGAAGCGGGACACGGCTGAAAGACTGAAACTAACCGAGAAAACTTTCTACCTAAAGATGGTGGTGAATGAGTGAATCTCACTCCATTTGGCTTCCTTTTATAGGGAGGCTACCCTTGATTTTAGGGTAAATCCTCGTTGCAATTTGACTTCTTTGCCCTTAATTGTGGGTAATCCGTCCCAGCTATCCGTCTTCTCCATCTCAAGCCGTTTTAGCACGAATACTGATCAGTATGAGATCATGCTGGCGCCTCCTTCACCTGAACATTCCGAAACTTCCCTACTGGCTAGAATGCTTAACCTGCAACACTTTAAACAACTGTTTTGCAAATATAATCAATTAAGCACATCATACTGACCCGTAACCAAGGCCTAGAATACGACTTATCAAACTGCTCACACTTACCATAGGCTTGTCGTCAAGCGTGAAGAACAAACAAAGAAAAGAATAAGTCGAATTCTAGCCTGGTTACTCCCCTGACCGACTCTACCTAACTTAGACTCTAAACTATGACGCAAAGAAAACACAACAAACACAGAGAAACATAAACACATAAAAGACTGAAAACACATAGATCGGGCTATATTTTCAACCATCCCTCCCCTCTGGATCAGATGCAATCCGGCCTTAGACAGCCTTGAACTTCTGCCACCCCCATTTTCTCTTCCAGTCAGTATATCTGTTTGTCAAGATCGCCCACACCTCTCGGCCCAACACTAGGTTCGCTCTGTCACTCATACCTCACCAGGAATGTTAGGACTGCATTCTCTCATTATGCTCACCACAATTGCTTCGGACTTAGATTCCACGAGCGGCTACTGAAGGACTTATAGGCTTGTAACGGGGTTTTGGCTTGTAATGTTTTCGGTGGATGTTCCTAAGGCTCTAAGGTTCAAAATTTCTATTTTTATTTATGCGGGGGGGGAACTGTGTATATTAGGCTTCTGATCAGTTGCTTTCTTTAGTTGGCGCTTCTGGCTTTGGTCTCCACTGGTCAGTAGGCATCTTGTGGCTTCGCCACCCTTATTCCTTCATTCATCTCTTTTTTGTGGTCAAATCTTTCTGACCATTTTCTTCATTTTCTCGGTTCCCTGTTTTTTTTTTTTTTTCGTTCCTTCGTGGCTTCGCCACCCTTATTCCTTCTTCTCTTTTTGGACTGGGAATGACTCCCTGGTCGATTTCCTTCTAACTTTTTGCCCAGCTGGTTTCTGCTTTTCCCGCACTTCTTCCTGGCCAGTAAGCTCCATTTGTTTCATGCCTTACACAGTCCCAGTCGGCTGGGGTGTTTATCTGGGTATATAAAAGGTTAAGAAAGAAAGGGTTCTAAAGGCGGTTTTTTTTTTTTTTTTTTAAACGGGGGGGGGGGGGGGGGTTCCTACTGCCTTCAGTATTTGCTACCCGTGATCACTTCACCCTAGGCGAATTGTGGCAGCCGCCTCTTTTCTTTCCAATATATGTGGAAAGTGGTTCCACTTTAAGGCTTATAACTCACATTTTTAGAGGGCTTTCGTGTTTGGCTCTAAGTATGGGCTTTTCTCTCATACTCACCTCATCTATCCTGACTAGGAGGTACTAACGGGGATGGTTTTAGGTTTTCCCAGCATGTCCCATCTCCCTCAATTCCCCTCACCTTCAGCTCAAGACGGTTGAGTTTTAAGCCCAATCACACACAACATAAAACTAGAACCTACAAAACAAACAAAAGCACTAACACAAAGACTACACATATATACATACATCCTACTGGCCATTGCGTCCCCCCTCTCACTTCACAAGTGTCTGCCCTCAGATAAGGCTGTGAAGTGGAAAAGGTAATGGCCAGTACGATGGCACACAGACAACAAACAGCAAAACTAAAACAAAAACTTCTCACACTTAGACTATGGAATAGGCTAAGTGAGAGAGGTTTTATCACCTATACAGAGATCAACAAAACATAACCACAAACACATATATAACAAACTCCTCACACTTAGACCATTGCAATGGGCTAAGTGTGAGCTAACATGCATGCGACATAGAAAATAAACAAACAAAACAAAGAAAACATGCTCCAAAGAACAAACCCTACTTCTCACACTTAGACTATGGAATAGGCTAAGTGTTATGGAAGTGGGGTTTGCGCACAAACAACAAATTATACTACCTAAAACAAAAAACCACTCATAACAACAATACGAAAAGTTAAAAGAAAAACTGAAACTTAAAAAGAAAAACTAACTTGGTCAGTAGGGGGGGTCTATCGGAGTCTCCTGCTCCTTCGTGGGGCAGGTGGTGCAGGTCGTTCTATCGGTTGGTCCTCCGGTGGTCTGTCTCCATTCCAGCTTGGTTCTCATCATCCTTTTGCCGGCTCCTCGGCAGTTGCCGGCAACCTCGGCTTTCTCTTCCTCTTGCTCCTTCACTACGGTCTCTGGGACTTGTGGTTCACAATCCTGGCCAGCATGGCCGCTTGGTCCGGTATCCTGGGCTACACTGCCCCTTACTCTCATAGCTTCAGCCGCCCTCTGGTGGCTCACCTCCTCTAGGATATTGTCGATCATGGACAACATCCTATTCATCTCCGTCTGTATCTTGTGGTTCTCCTCCTCCCTCCTGTCTCTGCTTTCATTGTTATTCCTCCTCTCTAACTTCATCCATTTCCTTCTCCATTCTGGCTTGACGTTTCCTGGTCCGATGCCAATCCGATCATTTCTGCCCTTATCTGTCTGCTTCTCCTCCGCTATCTTCTCCACAGCTTTTTCATCCCCTGTTGTCTCTGGTCGTGTCCGGTGCTTCATGAGCTGCTGCCAACGAGCAGTGGCTTCCTCTCCCATCGCGTAGAAGTGTGGCACGCCTTGCCTCATGTATACCGCATTCGTCCGGACGAATAGGGGTATCAAACAATCCTGGGGCCGTCCACCATCGTCAAGGGGGTTAAGTCTTCGTCCTCTGAAACGGTGACGTTGTTTCTCACAAAGATTCCCAATATATGGCAGAGGAAATATCCGTGCTGGGGTAGTAGCGATGAGGTGACATGTGTATGCAGTCCAGAACCCTAAGTGCAACTTCTTGCCTCTCTTGGCACAACCACATAAGATACAATTCCGTCATCGATGTCCGACTGCCGAATTCGACTGTCCTAAAAAGGTTGTAAACCAAGAAGAGTTGAACCAGGCGTAGATTAGAGGATCGTTGAGATGGATAGATCGGGAGATAGTGGACTGAAACTGTCCTGCCCCGGGGTGAGTAAGCTCTTCCCAAGCTACCTGGGCTCAAAGTCCACATGCCTGCGGGGAATCCCCCGCTCCCTATCTCTCCACTCGGGCCTATGGCCTCCTCCAAACTGCATATCCCTAGCCGAACAGTCATTCAATCAATTCAATCCTAATCTCTCCTCCAAATACTCTGAAGACTGATGCACTCTACATCCAAATCCGTTGTGACCTGAATCGAAAGGTCGCGAAAAAATTCTTTGGCCAAATCGACCGAACATTCAAATTCTCATTCCTTAACAGCCATTCAAAACCAATTCGTGGAAAAGGGCGAGAAACGATTCCCGAACCTTCAATTCATCTAACGAGGGAGATGATTACCTTTCCACACTTAACCTTCTTGCCTTTTGCGTTCCTTGGTGCGATAGATGGATTGGAGCTCCTTGGAGTCAAAAAATTTCATCCCCTCCACCACGTCATCTGTGAGCTCCACCGTCCAACGCTTATATCGAGTGGTTCTGCAGGTGGATGCAATAGTTCCCGATGATCGTTAGGGAGTTGCTGCTCCTTCCTCCCATCTCTTCCATGGTCTATCGCTATCCGATTCAGACTCCTCACTAATCTCATACTCACTATCACTCTGCTCTTGCCGGCTCGATGGGATCCTCTGAGAAGCTTCGGTAATCACAATTCCTGTGTTTGCTGCCCCCTGGACCTCTTGTTTTACTGCTTTCTTCTGGATTGGAGCCTCCCTTTCCTCTTTCTGGCTCGCTGATATTGTGCTTCTTCCTCCTGAGCAGTAGGCTGTGCAGGTTCACCCCACCCCCTGCCTTCGTTGGAGTGGCTTGTTCTTCCTCGCTCCTCGATCTCTACTGGGTTCTCAGCCGTGCTTGTCTTGGCCTTGGCTGGCTGCTCTTTAACCCAGGGCATCGCTGAGATACCCGCGTCTTTAGAACCAATTGCCGCTTCACTGGGTGGGGTTTTAAGGACGGGAGGGCGCCACAGCTTCCGGTACTTGAGTGTCTACGGTTGGTCTCTCCTCATCTACTTGCATTCGATCATCCCCTGCTTCCACTTGGGTATCAACTGGCTCTGGCCCTTTCTCTTCACTCTGTTCTTCCCTCTCCTCTTCCCCTACTGACTGGGATGCCTTATCCTTCGGTATGGGTTCTGTAAAAGCTTGTTCATCCTCTCCTACTGCCCTCGATGCGAGGTCTAGACCCTCAGCCATTAGAGCAGTATCTTCCCTGCGATTCACCTCTTCCACTATTGATTCAACCTCCGTTTCCGTCATGAGGCCGCGCTTTTGGGCCGACTTATTCAGGTCGATCTCCTCCCTAATTACTTCTTGGCGAACCGCTTCCACTTCTGGCGTCTCCTCAATTCCTTCTCCCCCTTCCTGGTCTTGTTGCTCCCTTCTCAGCCTTTCCGCTCTTTCTTCTTCATCAGAGGCATAATAAGCCGCAATGGCCTCGAGATCCTCAAGTTCGGCTTCCTGGGTCGTCGGAAAAATTCCTTCCGTCTCTGTCATTTCGGCTTCAGTTGGGGGGTTGCTTTCTTGGGGAATCATCGACGGAATCGGCAATGTAGATGAAATAGGGGTCAAGGGTTGCGTAGTGGTTACTGGCATGGTTGCCGCATGAGTTGCTCCGGCTCCGCTCCCTTGCCCTCTACCTTGGTTAAAATACTCTAACTCCGCTGCCCAATTCCTATTCGGATCCTGCAATCGGAGAAACTCCGCCATTGCATCCAGAGAGACCATCGGCGGGGCTTGTTGTGTTGGCGCGGGACGTTGTGGGTTTAGTGGTGGTGGTATTTCAAGGTTTCCTTCCTCACTGGTTTTTTTTGAGGGCGGTTTGATTTTGGTAGCAAATGCTTTCTTCTTCCCCATGGCTGAAAATTAGGGCTTGTAAAGAGTGGAATTTGGTCTTGATATCTGGGAGAAAATGGAAGAAATGAGGGTTGTGATTTACGCTTTCTTGAGAGTATGGGATAATATCTCTTGAAAAAGGGAATTTGAAAATGAGGGTTTGTGAGGGATAAAGTTTGGGACGGTCGTTTAATTTAGGCGAGAGATAGCAGTTGCAGGTGGTTACAACCGGCTATAGGGAGTTGCCGGTCGCGACGCTTGGACGGAAGGCGGTTAGGAATGCTGGCCCCTGATTGGCTATCGCGTCTACTCTCTCTGCTCCACGCCACTCCACCGCCGCCACCCTGCAAAAGCTGCATAAGTCTTAATTCAAAATTTCGTCTTTTCTCGAAACCTACCATTACTTGCCTAATAAGGGAAATAATTCAAATGGGCTCTTAAATTAGAATTGAAATAGCACCAAATAGGTAGTCTCTTGGTCAATGTGTACTCCAAATTAAATTTAAGGCCCGAAAATATTTTGGATTTTCTTAGAAATTATCTGACATGCAAAGACTAATTACGTATTTACAATATTTACACCTTTCTTGGGTAATTTGGAATCCTACTTGGCCAGTATAACGCAGAAATTATCAAAATGGAACTAGCCATGTGGAATTCCAAATTCCTATCTTACTGATCAGTATGAAACCGATGTAAGTGTTTTGCAGTGGAATTTCATCCACTACACCCACTTCGCTATTCTCTCCTGAAATATTTTCAACCTATGTCCATTTACTATGAAGGTGCCGAGTTAGGAAAACTCCCTGAAATTTCTACTGCTCCATTGGATCTGAGTTCAGTTATGATGTAAGGTCCTGTCCATTTGGACTTGAGTTTCCCCTGGCATAAGCTTCAATCTTGACTGGAAGAGTAGTACTTTCTGGCCAACGTGGAGCTCCTTAGTTCTCAGATTTCGATCAGTGCCACAGTTTGGTTCGCTCCTTGTACCACATGGCTGAGTCGAATGACTCCAATCTAAGTTCCTCAAGCTCCTGCAGCTGCAGCTTCCTTTCCTCTTCGCAGGCTGTAGCATCCATATTCACTTTCTGTACTGCCCAGTATGCTCGATGCTCGATCCCAACCGGTAAATGGCACATCTTCCCAAAAACGATCCGGTAAGGGGACATGCCTATGGGGGTTTTTGTAGGCTGTTCGATACGCCCAGAGAGCATCCTCTAACCTCACACTCCAGTCTTTCCTCGAAGTGTTCACAGTCTTCTCCAAAATCTTCTTTATCTCACGGTTAGAGATCTCCGCTTGACCATTGGCTTGCGGATGGTACGGGCTGGAAAGTCTATGGTGCACACCGTATTTCTTCATTAAGGCTTCAATTGTGCGATTACAGAAGTGTGTACCTTGATCTGATATGATCGCCCTTGGAACTCCGAACCGGCTGAAGATATGACTCTTTAAGAACTTGGCCACCTCCTTTGCTTCACACGTACTTGTGGCCTTGGCTTCTACCCATTTGGAGACGTAATCTACCGCGACTAGGATATACAGATTGCCATAGGACGAAGGAAAAGGCCCCATGAAATCCATTCCCCATATGTCGAATAGCTCGCAAACTATTATGGGTACCTGCGGCATTTCGTCCCGGGCAGATATTCCACCGGTCAGTTGGCAACGCTCGCAACTTCTGCAGAACTCGTACGCATCTTTGTTGAGTGTTGGCCAATAAAAGCCGCTATCCATAATCTTCCTTGCCGTCTTCTTGGATCCGAAATGTCCTCCGCATGCTAACGAATGGCAGTGGGTTAGAACATCCCGCTGCTCCCAGTCAGGAATGCACCTTCTTATCACTTGATCGGATCCTACCCTCCATAGGTAGGGGTCGTCCCAAAAGTAGTATTTTGCTTCACTCTTGATCTTCATTCTTTGTGCCTTGGTAACACTTGGTGCTTCTGGAAGTTCTCCAGTTACTAGGTAGTTGGCCAGGTCCGCATACCATGGCTCCTGCCCTACCTTCTCCTTTCCTTTTGCTGTATCATTCTGACCAGTAAGTTTGTACACTTCTTCCCAATCAATTTTCCTGGGCGCAAAAATCACCTCACATAAATGTTCCTCTGGAAACTTATCATGCACTTCGTCACTGTTTCCATCTTGCATTATTCTGCTCAAATGGTCTGCCACCTTGTTCTCGACTCCTCTCTTATCTTCCACCTCCCAATCAAATTCTTGTAACAAGAGTACCCATCGGATCAAGCGTGGTTTGGATTCCTTCTTGGCAATCAGATACTTAATGGCTGCATGGTCAGTATATACTATGACCTTGGATCCCAACAAATATGGCCGGAACTTCTCGAAAGAATACACCACTGCCAGCATCTCCTTTTCAGTGGTATCGTAATTCCGCTGGGCTTGATTCAAAGTCTTGGACGCATAAAAAATTACGTACCTCTTCCCATCGATCTTCTGACCCAGCACGGCCCCTACCGCAAGTCGCTGGCGTCGCACATTACTTCGAAAGGATGGTCCCAGTCAGGAGCCCGTATGATAGGTGCGGATATCAGCTTTTCCTTGAGAAGATTGAAAGCAGCCTTGCATTGCTCATCAAAAACGAACTCCACGTCATTTTGAAGTAGCCTGGTAAGGGGTTGGGCGATTTTGGAGAAATCCTTAATAAATCGTCGATAAAATCCGGCATGCCCCAGAAAACCCCTAATCCCCTTCTGATCAGTAGGGAACGGTAATTTAGATATAACGTCCACCTTTGCTCGATCCACCTGGATTCCCCTTTCCGAGACCACGTGTCCCAGAACAATCCCTTCGGTGACCATAAAATGGCACTTCTCAAAGTTCAAAACCAAACTCTTCGCTTGACATCTCTCAAGAACTATATCCAAATGATGAAGGCAAGAATCGAACGAGTCTCCGTAGACCGTAAAGTCATCCATGAATATCTCTATGCAATCCTCAATCAAATCAGAAAATATGCTCATCATGCAACGTTGAAACGTACCTGGAGCGTTGCATAGGCCGAAAGGCATGCGCCGGTATGCATAAGTTCCGAATGGGCAAGTGAAGGTGGTCTTATCCTGGTCTTCAGGATCCACGTAGATTTGGAAATATCCGCTGTACCCATCCAAGAGCAAAAGTACTTCTTCCCAGCGAGTCGCTCCAACATCTGGTCGATAAAAGGCAGAGGGAAGTGATCCTTCCTTGTTGCATTGTTCAGCTTGCGGTAATCGATGCACATTCGCCAACCCGTGACTAGCCTCGTTGGAATCAGCTCATTCCTCTCATTTTGGACGACTTGGATTCCCGACTTCTTTGGAACCATGTGGATCGGGCTGACCCACTCACTGTCTGGCACTGAATAGATAATCCCTAGCGACAACAACTTCAAGATTTCCTTCAATATTTCCTCTCGCATGTTAGGGTTTACTTCCTTTGGGCATCTCGATGTGCCTTTGCTCCCTCTTCCAGCCTAATATGGTGCATGCAGACGTCGGGGCTAATTCCCACTAAATCTGTAAGACTCCATCCAATCGCCTTCTTGTTCTTGCTCAGCACGGTCAGTAGCCTAGCCTCTTGTTCCTTCGTAAGGCTGCTACTGATGATCACTGGATAGGAGTTCTCACCTCCGAGGAAGGCATACTTCAAATTCGAGGGTAACTTCTTCAGCTCAACGTGGGGTGGAAGTGTGTCTTCGGTTAGGGGGTTTTCTCGGACTCTTCCCCTTTTTCTAAATCTCCTTCTGATGGTTCTTCTATACTGACTGGTAGCTGAGCCCACTGCGGCTCCTATGAACTCCGACTTTGACAAAAATCCTTGATTGCTCCTTCAATTTCTTCATCGGTCAACCCCTGGCTACTGATCAGATCACACCATGCAGCAGCTTCTACGTCAGCCTGTTCATAAACATCTAAAGCCTGGAGTCCTCTCCTGCAATAGTTCGGTCTCAAGAAAATCTTGGACTAAAGGGTCAATCACATCAACATAGCATAGATTTTCAGAATCAATAGGTTTCTTCATGGCATCATTTATATCAAAGGTAAACTTCTCCCCATGAAAATCAATGCAAATAGTCCCCTCAGCCCATATCCACGATCGTCTTGGCCGTTCTCAAAAAATGGTCTTCCTAACAAGACTCCACTAGACTCCCCGCTTCATGCTCACATCATTTGATCACATAAACATCAGCAGGGTATGTAAAATCATGCACTCTAACTAATACATCCTACTAAAAACTCCACTCCCCGGACTTATGCACGACCTATCAGCCAGTTGGATCAATACTCTAGTACTTGACAGCCTCACTCCCTTCAAACTCGGTTATAGATAACAATGGCATGACATTTATAGACGCCCCAAATCACACATTGCATGTTCGACCTTCACATCTCCAACAGTTATGGTAAGGTAAACATACCTGGGTCGGCTCTCTTGGGTTGTAACGTCTCTTGCAACTATTGCTGACGCTATCCCTTCCACCATAATCTTGCCATCTTTCTGGGCTCTCCCGGCTATGAAGTCCTTTATGAATTTCCAAGAGGGGGTAGTTTTCACGGCTTGGAGAAAATGGTATGGTGACATCCAACTTCCCAAAAATCGACAATAGTCAACCGGGTTCTCTTTCTTCCTCTTTGTGAACAAATCGGAATGGGAATGGTTTCTCCCCTTTTTTCTCATCTACTTGTCCCTTAGCAACCTCTTGGAGTCTTTCCGGGGTAGTTCCTGAGTCTGGGCTTCCATTCTGGGCTCTTCCTCTCGATGAGGTTCCTTCCTGGTCAGTAGGGTTTCGGGTTCATCTCCTACAATTGGTGTAGCATCCAAGAAGAATGGATCCTGCATCTGAGGCATAGGCCTCCCTAGTTCTTCCGCTGAAACGGTATCGCCTATCCTCCTATCTTCGTTCCGTTAGATCCTCCACTAGGTCGTTTGGGTTAGGCGCGTCATAAGTAGTTCCGGTCCGCAACGTAACCTTACTCACATTTGCCTTGTCGGGCATTTGGACTGTAGATGGGAGTTTACCTGCATTTCCCTTCAAATCCCCCACCGAACTGGCCAGTTGGGCTAACTGCCTATTCATCATATCCATGTTCGCCTTATGTTCTTTCTGGGCATTTTGCATCCCCTGCACGACCTCGTTATGGGATTGCAAGTCTCCTTTGATGCTCTGTTGTGACGCTAGCATTTCACCCATCATGTCCCAACGGACCTCCTTGGCCTGTTCGGATTTTGGAATGATTCGGCCCTTGGTGTTGATAGTTCTGGAAGTTTTGCTGGCCTTGATTAGGCGGGTATTGGTTATACTGGGCAGAGGGGACGTACTGATCTTGAGATATTGATTCTGGTGCTGGGCTTGAAACTGATTTTGGTTCTGATGGTGTTTGGGGTGCATGATTTGGTGTGCTGATTTTGGAACGTGGAAGTTTCTCTGGTGGGGTGGTACAATAAACAGGATTCGGGGTTTGGCTTTGTGGGCTTTGATTTTGGGTTTGTTGGTTTCTTCCTAGACCAGTTGGGGCTGGTAGTCTGGTTTGCTAGTCCACGGTTAGGGTTTTGGTTTGGATTGGGGTTATACTGGTTCTGTCCTTGGTTCTGATTTTGGCCCCCGTCTCCCATCGAAAGTTTGGATGATCCCTCCATGGTGCATCCCGTTTCTACCCTGAATCCAATGCCCACTGGAATGAAGTACCCCGCAGCATGACCTGTTCCATTACATTTCACGTAGTCACATAGGGCTGTTCATAGTTTCGGTCCTTGATTTCCCTGTTCTGCACCTTTGTAATTCCCAGCTGGGGAGGTGGGGGGTTGCTTTTCTCGATCGCACTCAGAAGTGACTTCTTCAGCTTCATCCATCTTCAAGTCATTTTCTGCTCCAGTTTATTTTCCTGATCAGTAGACGAGACAACAGCAGCCCGCGCTCTCGGTTGTATCCTTCCTTGAATGGTCATACTCTTTCTTTGCATCAGTAGCTTCCTTAGGACTCTTCTTCGCATCGCTGACCGTAATTGTGTGAAGCTTCCTCCTGACGATAATTTGCTAGATCCTTGGTTACCGCGTTCATACCTTCGTAGAAAGTATGATGCACTTCAATGTCCGCCATGCGATGGTTGGGACATGATTCCAAAAGACCCATGTATCTTGCCCAATAATCGCTCAAGGGTTCATCATACCCTTGCTTCACATTAGTATTTCCCTTTTCAGCGCGCTTGTCTTTGATGACGGGAAAAACTCGCCTAGGAATGCTGGACTTGAATCGGCCCACGTCTCAATGGAGTTGGGGGGCAGGCGCATGAACCAGGTGTTGGCTTCCCCCTTGAGCACAAATGGCAAGGACCTTCAACCTATAATCATCCTTCATTCGCTTCCTAGCCTGGTCCTCCTCTTGCGCCCTACAAATTTACACAAAACTCATGCAAGAAACTCATACGGACCTTCATAGCTCTTCCCACAGTATGTAGGCAGAATCGGCCGATACATGAGGCTTTCACATCGCAGGCGGTTTGCCCTGGAGTGACGACTATGGCTTGCGATGGTTCTCCCTCGGTATGCGCGTTAAGGGTACCGATCTCTGGATCCTCATCTCCGTTGGCGGCCATCTGAACTGGAATGCCTTCCAACAGTGGTATCTCCTCTGGTATTGGTCCTTCTATGTTGTATTGCTCTTCGTCGCTACTCGAACCTAAGTCAGATAAAGCCGTCGACAACCCGGATCGAGTGGTTACGAGTATCGATCCTCGCTGAAGTATCTTCGGCCTCCACTGGTCAGGAGCCGAACTGCTTCTCATAAACTGAAAAGAAAAGAAAAAAAAAGGTTATGCACAATATATACACCGAAGTATCACTCACAGTAATTGCAAATAACGCTATCCATCCCCGGCAACGGCGCCATTTGAAAGGACCTAGGTGCGTAGGTGTCGTTCAAGCAAGGATATATCCTACTGATCAGGATAGAGATCCTAACTAACCTAGACCTTGTTTCAAAGATTCCTCAACCCACTTCTACTGATCAGTATAGTGGTGGTAAGGGTCGAATCCCACAGAGATGGTGCGTTCTTAAACTACCGCGGTGACAATTGGAAGATTTGGTTAGCTACCACGCTTGGGTTGAGTTTCTACCTAGGCTGGAACTTAAAGGAGGTGTTCTACTGGTCAGACGGTAAGGAAAACATTTGGAATGTAACTGTGTACGTGGAATGGGGAGACAATTTTGTAACAGAAAATATTTGGAAGGTACGGGTTTCTATTTTGGGCTAAACAGAATATTCAGAGTGTAGTGGAAGTTTGATGACTAGGCTGACAGGGCTTAACTAAAAGTGAAGGACAAAAGCAAAAGCATCTCGAAAAGTAAGTGGTCCCCTCCAATTGAAATAGACATCATCTTCTTCAACAAACACTTCCAAAATTCAGATAACAATTCCAGATTCAACACGGAAAACTCAGATTAACACTCACAAACACACAGATCCAAACTAAGAAATCAAATCTGAAATCAAACACTGAAACTGGACTTCTGCATACTGGTCAACATGAAAGAACGATTCAGAAATTAAAACTAAGCTTTGCATGCAACGATCTACTTTCCGATCAAACAGTACTTGTTTATCTATCCTAAAGAAATTTGTTACGTAAACGGAATTGAGAGATTCAGCACTTTAAACACCGAGAAACTTTAGATCTAAGCTAACTAGGCAAGGGAATAAAGAAACACCACAATAAACGAAACGGAAATCAACTTCATAGCATAAACACGTTCGGATCTTCAACAAAGTACTTCAAAAGCAGAAAATATCCAAAGGCAAACAAGATCCAACGTAAGGAAAGCGAGAAATTTAAAACTACGAAAGCAATGTAAAAGTGTTTTGCCACTCCGGCGATGAGACTCTAAACTACGATCTTGCTGGCTGGAATGGACGATGACTGGAATTCTGGGAACATCTGAACGTCAAGTGATCATGGCTACGGCGAGGCAAGAAGCGGGACACGGCTGAAAGACTGAAACTACCGAGAAAACTTTCTACCTAAAGATGGTGGTGAATGAGTGAATCTCCTCTCAATTTGGCTTCCTTTTATAGGGAGGCTACCCTTGATTTTAGGGTAAATCCTCGTTGCAATTTGACTTCTTTGCCCTTAATTGTGGGTAATCCGTCCCAGCTATCCGTCTTCTCCATCTCAAGCCGTTTAGCAGCACGATACTGATCAGTATGAGATCATGCTGGCGCCTCCTTCACCTGAACATTCCGAAACTTCCCTACTGGCTAGAATGCTTAACCTGCACACTTTAAACAACTGTTTTGCAAATATAATCAATTAAGCACATCATACTGACCCGTAACCAAGGCCTAGAATACGACTTATCACATAGCAAATACAAATCAATAGCCTCTTTCA